>NC_053489.1:685690824-685990824 GCF_905171775.1 Rana temporaria | reverse complement strand
TACGTCACCGCGTTCTTGACGGTCGGAATTTCAGACAAGATTTGTGTGACCCTTGTGTATGCAACACAAGGTTGAGCCAACATTCCGTCAGAAAAAAAAAACACATTTTTCTTGTCGGAATTTCCGATCGTGTGTACGCGGCATTACTGTTAGATGTGCTGATGATATTACTGTTTAAAGTTTGCGTTGTTTAGGATAATGTGATTAAGCTCCTATCTGATTTTGTGTGGGATAAATTCTGTGTGAATTTACAATAAGGTTAGTTCCTGTTTGCACCTAAGCTAGTGTCATCTAGTTCTTGAGAGAAATTTTTAGCTATAATACCTGTCTCCTGGTTCCAGAGTGGAGGAAGCTGTATCTTTGCAGGCACTCAGGCGGCAAAGGCACTCAGGCGGGGGGGCCAGGCGGTCCATCACATTAAATGTCCTCACCCAACTAAAAGTCACCCCCCAAACCAAATCTCCCACTCAATCAAAACACGCTTATACAACCCACAATCCTCATCAAACTCTTTGCCAACTGAATCACCCCAACTGAACCCACGTATCTTTACCCAGTCCAAATATTTTCACCAGGCCTATGTATCTCTTTACCTAAGTGAGATATCCTTGCCTAACCCAAATGTCCTTACCCAACCCAATCACCCTCATCCAAACCAAATGTCCTTACCCAACCCAATCACCCTCATCCAAACCAAATGTCCTTACCCAACCCAATCACCCTCATCCAAACCAAATGTCCTTACCCAACCCAATCACCCTCATCCAAACCAAATGCCATGACCCAATCTATACATCCCTGAAGAATGGGCAGTTCTGGGTCCCTAAAACACTTTGGCTGAACCTACTGATCTTGAGCAAACAATTTTAGTGGAATGAACAATTTTGGACTCTTGGGGCCAGATTCAGGTAACACTTACGCTGACGTATCTTGAGATACGCTGCGTAAGTGCACAGATGCGCCGTCGTATCTATGTACCTGATTCTTAATGCAAGATACGCCTGAAATGTGGCTTCGTCCGACCGACGTAAGTCTCCTACGCCGTCATATCTTGGGCGCATATTTACGCTGGCCGCAAGGGGCGCTTCCATTGATTTACGCGTCGAATATGTAAATGACCGAGATACACCGATTCACGAACGTACTTGCGCCCGTCGCAGTAAGCTACGCTGTTTACGTCAGGCGTACGTCCGGCGTAAAGTTATTCCACATATAGGAGGCGCATCCCATGCAAAGGTATGGACGACGGAACACCCGTCGTATTTTAAGTCGTTTACGTAGTAGTACGTGAATGGGGCTGGGTGTAGGTTATGTTCACGTCGTAGGCATTGAGCCGTCGTATCTTAGGGAGTATGTTTGACCTGATTCTGAACATGCGTGCGCATGCGCCGTTCGTTCGGACCATCATTTGCATGGGGTCACGGTTCATTTAAATGGATCACGCCCACCGTCCACCTACTTTGAATTAGGCGGGCTTACGCCAAATTATTTACGTTACGCTGGCGCAACGTAGGGAGCGAGTGCTTTGTGAATACTCTGCTTGATTCTGGGATAGGTGGGCGTAGGGCATATGAGATGCGCTACGCCGCCACAAAGATGCGCCATCTACCTGAATCTGGCCCTTGGTGTTTTGCTCATGTGCAGCGTTCTTCCTATATTCATCCTTCATCTTTATGTTCTCTGTGTATTTCCAGGATATGACGGGGAGTTTATAGTCTCTGAATCCAGCTTTTCAACACCCATTTATGAACATATAAACCGGGAATCTTCTGTGTATGACAATGTAGCTCCAGAATCTTCTTGCAATATTCCTACAGAATTGATCTCTCAGCATGTGGCCCTCACATCATCCAGAAGAAAGCATGGGGCCCACGGAGCATCCGGCTGTGGTTGTCTGGTCCCTGCACTGCTCATGGTGTTGTTGGTGACGTGTGTCACTCTACAGTCAGTGCTGATATTTCTCAGAGTATCAGGTAAAAGACTCCTCAGGGGCGGGGCTGATTGAACATACTGAGTACATTGACAGATACAATTGGTACTGAGGTTCTGAGTTGTATAAGATAAGACTGCCCAGGAAGACAGGTGACTTTTCAGTGTTCATGGCTCTGTCTAGCAATTTGTAACTTTTTACAGCGGGTACAAGACCTGCACACCAGATTTTCACTGAATGGGGTGACATAATAAATCCAGTATTCCCACAAATATTTACATTTTGGTCACATGTTGGATGGGGGTGTGGTATAAATAATCCGGGTCTGCTGGCAGTTTTATCTCCTGGAGTTCTCTACTTCAGACCAACATCAGAACTAACGATCAGTGTGACCAACCCCCGCTGTGCAGAATGCATTATATATATATAAAGATTGGCAAGAGGCTGCACTCCTGTATACACATTATTACTGAATATGTTTACTGCTTGTCCGGAGTTTCTCCTAATGATAAATGTTTATCATAGGAAGAGAGAGAGAGAGAAGTCAGGAGAGACGACATGAGAGACAAATGAAGATCAGATAAACTGCTTGGAGTTATTTGTACAAATGATACATCAACACAGGGAGGGAATTCTGGTGATAGGTGGGGATCCTAATATGGCCCGGGA
Organism: Rana temporaria; assembly: GCF_905171775.1. NCBI lineage: Eukaryota > Metazoa > Chordata > Amphibia > Anura > Ranidae > Rana > Rana temporaria. The sequence goes on along the minus strand of NC_053489.1, from coordinate 685,988,225 downwards.
CCCTAAAAAAGACACCTCGAAAGGTACCTCTCATCTATCATGTGTTAAACTAAGAAAAGCAAAGAAGCTTTTGCAAGATTTACAGCCAGGGCCGTCTTAACAGCATCATGGGCCCCTGGGAAAAGTAATGCTCTGGGGCCCATACAATGGAGACAGTGCAGGTAAATTTACAATGTGTATCAAACTAGACTTATTGAGATGGGACAAAGAAATCTTTACATGGTTTGGCCGGACAAATAGAATAAAGATGAATGTGCTACCGAGACTTTTGTATTTAATACAGACCCTACCAATTAAAATCCCCCCAAGTTTTCTAAGAGACCTTTATGTGGGCTGGGAAACCAGTAAGAGTACGAAGAACTATTCTGTCTCTACCAAAAAGAGAAGGAGGGATTGGGTTTCCAGACCCAGTAAAATATCAGGAAGCGTCTCACTTAGTTAGAGTAATGGAGTGGTGTGGGCTTAATAAGAAACCCTGAATAGAGATGGAACAGGCGACGGTGGATGTAGCGTTGGAAGGTCTTGTCTGGACCCCAGAAACGGAAATATCATCGGAAATAAAGAAACATCCGATGATAGGAGCGACCATAACTAAAAAGATTTTCAAAAAAACAAATCTGTCAATATACCTGAATCCGATGACTCCGATCCTGGGTACCATGGCATTACAACCAGGGTTGACAGATCGAAAATTTGTGGCCCTACGACAAAGAGGTATCTGGAGGGTTGTTCATTTCTCAAAAGAAAATCGACTAATGACAAAAAAAAGAGATGGAAAAAGAAATAGCACTTTCTCCGAATGGTGCAATTAGAAGCGTTTATACGAACAAAGGGAAATACAGAAAGTAGAACATTGTCAAGATTTGAGCGGATGTGCCTGAAAGGGAACCCGGCGAGACACTTGTTATCACATTTATACGGGATATTAATTCACTCAGAGACGCCACAAGAACTGACGTCCTTACAGGCATGGGAAAGAGATCTGGGGATAACATTCTCGCAAGAGCAGAAAGACAGGAAAAGACAATGACAATTTACAGTGATTCAAGGAATTGGTTAGGAGATAAGAAAATATAAGATGATAATTACGTAAGGTGTAAAATAAGATGGTATAGGAGCGTGGAAATTACAAGCTGAATGTGAAAATTGTATAAAAATAAAGAATTTGAAAAAAAAAAAGAAGACATGAGAGACGACAGTTCCCATCCCCCCTAGACATATCAGACTACGCAAGATACTCTATATGTCTCTTCAAAATTACTGACTGTATCTATTATTCCATATTACAGGACCGTCTCTCCTGTGTCCAGCTGTCTCTTCATCATTACTGACTGTCTCTATTATTCCATATTATAGGACCGTCTCTCCTGTGTCCAGCTGTCTCTTCATCATTACTGACTGTCTCTATAATTTCATATTACAGGACGGTCTCAATTATTCCATATTACAGGACGGTCTCCTAGATGTCCGGATCTCTGGATCTCCATCAATGATAAATGTTATTTCCTCTCTGAGAATAAGATGACACGATCACTCAGTGATAAAGATTGTACAGAACGTGGCTCCAGACTGGCCCCGGTGAAGGAGAAGACCCTACAGGTCAGTGTCGGGGTCACTGGGTTGGGTGTGGGGTGGACAGTAACTTGTGTTTCTCAAGAGACATCCAGGAAGGTGATAGGAATAAGATGAATAATGTGTTGTGTGTTGTGTTATCCAGAGACTGGTGACCATCACAGGGAAGGAATTCTGGGTCGGATTAACCCGACATCATTACAAAGATGGAGTGTGGACAGGAAAATGGTCAGATGGCAGCATGGAGTATGTATCTCAGGACTTTTTTTATATTAATCATTAGATACACATCTCTGTAGTCAGGCTTCCTCCTCCTTCCTCTTCCTCCTCCTTCCTCTTCCTCCCTCTTCCTCCTCCTCCTCCTTACTCTTCCTCCCCCTTCCTCTTCCTCCTCCTTCCTCTTCCTCCTCCTTCCTCTTCCTCCTCCTTCCTCTTCCTCCTCCTTCCTCTTCCTCCCTCTTCCTCCTCCTCCTTCTTACTCTTCCTCCTCCTTCCTCTTCCTCCTCCTTACTCTTCCTCCTCATTCCTCTTCCTCCTCCTTACTCTTCCTCCTCATTCCTCCTCCTTCCTCTTCCTCCTCCTTCCTCCTCCTTACTCTTCCTCCTCCTTCCTCTCCCTCCTCCTTCCTTTTCCTCCTCCTTCCTCTTCCTCCTCCTTACTTTTCCTCCTCCTCCCTCTTCATCCTCCTTCCTCTTCCTCCTCCTTCCTCTTCCTCCTCTTTCCTCTTCCTCCTCAAAGATTTGCACACACACAGCACAAACAGAACAGATTTTTCTCTTTACTGAACCCTGACACCCAGTGAGAAATACATGTGAGTATAAGGGGGGGGGTGGTGTGATATATCTCCTATGGTACCCCACTGTGACAGATCTCTTATATCTGCACTCTTATGCCGCGTACACACGCTCGGAATTTCCGACAACAAATGTTCGATGGGAGCTTGTTGTCGGAAATTCCGACCGTGTGTGGGCTCCATCGGACATTTGCTGTCGGAATTTCCGACAACAAAAATTTGAGAGCCGGTTCTCAAATTTTCCGACAACAAAATCCGTTCTCGTAAATTCCGTTCGCGTGTGGACAATTCCGACGCCCTAAATTCCACACATGCTCTGAATCAAGTACGAGACGGAAGCGCTCGGTCTGGTAAAACTAACGTTCGTAATGGAGATAGCACATTTGTCACGCTGTTATGGGCTGAAAAGCGCGAATCGTCTCTCACCAAACTTCTACTAACACGACTGGTATTGAACTTCCCTTTAATAGCGCCGTCGTACGTCTTGTATGTCACAGCGTTCTTGGCGTTCGGAATTTCCGACAACATTTGTGTGACCGTGTGTATGCAAGATAAGTTTGAGCGAATATTCCGCCAGAAAAAAATCCACTGTTTTCTTGTTGGAATTTTCCGATTGTGTGTACGCGGCATTATAGTCCCTTGTTTGGAAAAGATCCCCTATAGCAGTCCCCTTATGGCAGCTCTCCTAAGGCAGTTCTCTCTGTCGGGAGACAGAGGGGGAGGGGTTGGTATGGACACCGGTCACCCACCAGTAACAATCCTGTGACCACCTTCACTTGTAATGGTAGCGGACATGTTATATCTGTGCAGTGTCCTCCATGGAATCTCATCACCAGACTCTCAAGTGTAGGAGCCGGTGTGAGACCTCCGTCCAATGTTCTCCTCTACCTCCCCTCTGTCCAATGTTCTCCTCTACTTCCCCTCTGTCCAATGTTCTCCTCTACCTCCCCTCTGTCCAATGTTCTCCTCTACCTCCCATCTGTCCAATGTTCTCCTCTACCTCCCCTCCGTCCAATGTTCTCCTCTACCTCTCCTCCGTCCAATGTTCTCCTCTACCTCCCCTCTGTCCAATGTTCTCCTCTACCTCCCCTCTGTCCAATGTTCTCCTCTACCTCCCCTCCGTGCAATGTTCTCCTCTACCTCCCCTCTGTCCAATGTTCTCCTCTACCTCCCCTCTGTCCAATGTTCTCCTCTACCTCCCCTCCGTGCAATGTTCTCCTCTACCTCCCCTCTGTCCAATGTTCTCCTCTACCTCCCCTCTGTCCAATGTTCTCCTCTACCTCCCCTCTGTCCAATGTTCTCCTCTACCTCCCCTCTGTCCAATGTTCTCCTCTACCTCCCCTCTGTCCAATGTTCTCCTCTATCTCCCCTCTGTCCAATGTTCTCCTCTACCTCCCCTCTGTCCAATGTTCTCCTCTACCTCCCCTCTGTCCAATGTTCTCCTCTACCTCCCCTCTGTCCAATGTTCTCCTCTACTTCCCCTCTGTCCAATGTTCTCCTCTACCTCCCCTCTGTCCAATGTTCTCCTCTACCTCCCCTCTGTCCAATGTTCTCCTCTACCTCCCCTCTGTCCAATGTTCTCCTCTACTTCCCCTCTGTCCAATGTTCTCCTCTACCTCCCCTCCGTCCAATGTTCTCCTCTACCTCCCCTCTGTCCAATGTTCTCCTCTACCTCCTCTCTGTCCAATGTTCTCCTCTACCTCCCCTCCGTGCAATGTTCTCCTCTACCTCCCCTCTGTCCAATGTTCTCCTCTACCTCCCCTCTGTCCAATGTTCTCCTCTACCTCCCCTATGTCCAATGTTCTCCTCTACCTCCCCTCTGTCCAATGTTCTCCTCTACCTCCCCTATGTCCAATGTTCTCCTCTGTCCAATGTTCTCCTCTACCTCCCCTCCGTCCAATGTTCTCCTCTACCTCCCCTCTGTCCAATGTTCTCCTCTACCTCCCCTCTGTCCATTTCTGCTCATCTACAATGACTGTGGGAATTCTCTCACCAGACTTTATCTCCTGTCTAGAACTGTCACTGAAGGGACTGGAAGCTGTGCCAAGCTTGAATCTCGTCTGACACGGGATAATTGTTATGCAGAACTTTACTATATCTGTGAAAGAGACACCGTGTGGCCGCACTGATCTGAGGAACACTGTGACCGCACTGATCTGAGGAACACTGTGTGACTGCACTTATCTGAGGAACACTGTGTGACTGCACTGATCTGAGGAACTCTGTGTAACCGCACTGATCTGAGGAACACTGTGTGACTGCACTGATCTGAGGAACACTGTGTGACCGCACTGATCTGAGGAACTCTGTGTGACCGCACTGATCTGAGGAACACTGTGTGACCACACTGATCTGAGGAACACTGTGTGACCGCACTGATCTGAGGAACACTGTGTGACCGCACTGATCTGAGGAACACTGTGTGACCGCACTGATCTGAGGAACTCTGTGTGAATGTTCTGGTTTCTCTGCAATTATTCTGAATTGTATATAAAGTATGGATGAAGTCATAGTTGTTGCTCCTCCTTGTTAATTTCTGTATTAGTCAAGTAATAAAATGATTGATGCCAATATTTGTGTCCTGAATCTCAGAGCATTTTAAAGTAAGAAGATCTTTCTGACTCCATTCTCAGATGCCTCCTCAGAGCCAGGAGTGTTTGTCATAGAATACACTGGAATGGTGATCCTCGGAGGTGGGGTTTGTCATAGAATACACTGGAATGGTGATCCTCGGAGGTGGGGTTTGTCATAGAATACACTGGAATGGAGATCCTCGGAGGTGGGGTTTGTCATAGAATACACTGGAATGGTGATCCTCGGAGGTGGGGTTTGTCATAGAATACACTGAAATGGAGATCCTCGGAGGTGGGGTTTGTCATAGAATACACTGGAATGGTGATCCTCGGAGGTGGGGTTTGTCATAGAATACACTGGAATGGTGATCCTCGGAGATGGGGTTTGTCATAGAATACACTGGAATGGTGATCCTCAGAGGTGGGGTTTGTCATAGAATACACTGGATTGGTGATCCTCGGAGGTGGGGTTTGTCATAGAATACACTGTAATGGTGATCCTCGGAGGTGGGTGGTGGGCGAGTAGATGATATTTGAGTTGAGGACAGAAGAGGGGGACCCCATGAAAAAAAAACTGCATGCGATCCACCAAAATAATATAATAATATCAGTTTCCCTTTATAAATAGAGGGCTTCATGCCGCCAACACAAAATTCAGCTTTTTGCACATCTTGTTAAACACATGGGGGGGGGGACCGAAACACTGCAATGGGTTGTGGAAGAGGAACTATACTCACCTCCATTCCAGAGATGTGCCATCAACGAGCTCCCTCACCAGAAGAGCCATCTTCTAATACCAGTGGATGGTGTAATTGTGCCCCATCCCCCCCCATCCCTTTCCCTGGGAATGGTAACCCTCTTCTTACCCACTTCTCCCTGATTGGAGAAAAAGGAAGGCAAACAGCACTAAGATTTATAAATTGTAAAATCATAATTCCAAAGGTAAAAACTGGAAAGGTGAAGAATGGTAATTCCAGTTGCCAAACACAACTATGGAAACCCCTTTTATAAATGGGTGAAATACAGATGTGAGAGGAATGACAGAGGGACCAACATTGGGATACAAAGACCCATCGGAGCCGATGTAAAATGTAGACACCTTCCTTAGTAGAATAAAGAGTAGGAGGACCTTATAGAGATAGAAGACACAAAGTATCATTATTTGGATGTTCTACACAAACAGTAACCTAGGACCTCTCCGCACACATTGGACATCTCTGTACGATCAGATAGATGGACTCAGGGGTCATGTTTGCACTCTCGTGTGATCCCCCGTCTCTTCTTCATTTCCTTTAGTAAATCAGCCCCATCATCTCTATTAGACATCACACCCCTGTTCCTCCTGTCCCCGTACACGGCCGACCACAGAGGAGCTCTCAGGTCTCATTACCTCTTCCCCTCCGGCTGGAGAGACCACAGAACATCATATGAGAGCAGAGACACCATGGAGGAGGACGCCGAGTCTGACCGGAGCAGCGCTCAGAGAGCAGGTAACCCGGGAGAGGGGTGTGGGAGATCAAATCAACAGGTGGAGTTTTCGTTTGTAGTGCCACCAAATAAGGATGAGCCGAACCCCCCCACCCCCACCCTTCCTGGTTCGGTTCGCACCAGAACTTGCGAACAGGCAAAAAATTATTTTGAACACCGTTAAAGTCTATGGGAGAAATCAAAAGTGCTAATTTTAAAGGCTTATATGCAAGTTATTTATACTTAAAACGTGTTTGGGGACCTGGGTCCTGCCCCAGGGGAGTGTTTGGGGACCCGGGTCCTGCCCCAGGGAGTGTTTGGGGACCAGGGTCCTGCCCCAGGGGACATGTATCAATGCAAAAAAAAAAGTTTTAAAAACTTCCGTTTTTTTTAGAAGCAGTGATTTTAATAATGTTTAAAGTGAAACAATAAACATTTCATACCTGGGGGGGTGTCTATAGTATGCCTGTAAAGTGGCGCATTTTTCCCGTGTTTAGAACTGTTCCTGCAGCAAAATTGCATCTCTAAAGGAAAAAAGTAATTAAAAACTGTTCACGGGTATAATAAATTGTCGGTCCTGGCAAAACAGATCAAAGTCATTGAAAGAAACGACATGGGTTCCCCAGTCCCCGAACTAAAATAAAAAAAATTGCTTGGGGGTCCCCCCAAATTCCATACCAGGCCCTTCAGGGGACATACAGGTACGCCCATCTGCCCACAGGAGCCATTGTGTTGACGTAAATAGTCGTGCACTGGTCCTTGAGTGGTTAATAAAAGACTTGTCCCAAGCTGGCTCTTGCTTTTTTTCCATTTTTGACTCTTTTTTTGGTGAAATGGTAGGGGTTACCCCCATTACCAATTCACATGGGGGAGGGATCTGGGGGTCCCCTTGTTAAAGGGGGCTTCCAGATTCCGATAAGCCCCCCCACCCGCAGACCCCCACAACCACTGGGCAAGGGTTGTGGGGATGAGGCCCTTGTCCCCATCAACATGGGAACAAGGTGCTTTGGGGGTGACTCCGAAGCACTCCCACATGTTGAGGGCATGTGGCCTGGTACGGTTCAGGGGGGGCACTCTCTCGTCCTTCCCTCTTTTCCTGCGGCCTGCCAGGTTGCGTGCTCGGATAAGGGTCTGGTATGGATTTTGAGGGGGACCCCTAAGCCATTTAAAAAAAAATGGTGCAGGGTTCCCCTTTATATCCATACCAGACCTGAAGGACCTGGTATGGAATTTGGGGGGACCCCCACACAATTGTTTTCGTTACTTTTGGTTCGGGGTTCCCCTTATTATTCATACCAGACCCAATGACTTTTATCTGTATTGCCGGGACCCGACAATTCATTATAGCCGCGATTCATTTTAAATTACCTTTTTTCCTTTAGAAATGTCATTTTGTGCAGGGACAGTTCTAAACACGGGAAACATGCGCTACTTTACATGCATACTATAGACACCCCCAGGTACGAAATTTAAAGGAATATTTCACTTTTATTGTTTCACTTTAAGCATTATTAAAATCACTGCTCCTGAAATACTTACATTTTTAAAACTTTTTTTGCATTGATACATGTCCCCTGGGGCAGGACCCGGATCAACCCAAACACCTTTTTATGACAATAACTTGCATATAAGCCTTTAAAATTAGCACTTTTGAGTTCTCCCATAGACTTTTAAAGAGTGTTCCGCGACTTTTCGAACACCGCAAATTGTTCGCTATTCGGCAAACACCCAACGTTGGACTCGAACATCGGTCTCATCCCTACTACCAAATAATCAATGATTTTTTAATGGTTGTAATCAACCCTATGGTCACTCTCCCTAACCTTAAAACCCTTTTGTCCCACTATGGTAGTCTCTCTGGCAGTGGCGGTCCATCCGTTAGGAGCACCCGGGGGCCGCCCCCCTATCCATGTGTCCGGCCCCTTTTAGGACACCGTATGCATGAATTCCAATGGGGGTGTTTTTTTTAAGCAGAGGCTCAACTAGGGTGGGCTCGTGGGCCAGAGCAGTGTACTACTAGCCCACCCAGGTGTGTTACAATAGCAAATTAATATTCTCTATTCAAACACTGAGGCCTCGTACACACGACCAAGGAACTCGAAAGGCGAAACACACTATTTTCCTCGTCGAGTTCCTTGTCAGGCTGTTGAGAAACTCGACAAGGCAAGTTTCTCCATTCCCGTAGAGGAAATAGAGAACTTGCTCTCTTTTTGGCTCGTCGAGTTTCTCGACAGTTTCCTCGACGAAAATGTACACACGACCGGTTTCCTCTGCAAAAAAATATCTCCCAGCAAGTTTCTTGCTGTTTTTTGCCGAGAAACTTGGTCGTGTGTACGAGGCCTGATCCTCCACCCAGCCAATCAGGATGCGGGTTTGAGACCCTTTTCCTGGTTGGCAGAAAAAAGGAGAAGCGTCCTGATTGGCTTCCGAGGAGGAGGGAGGAAACAGAAGCTGCCACTGCCACCGTGATACCCACTGAGAACAGGGGAAGGGGAAGCCACCGAGATGCCCGCGTAAAGCAGGGGAAGGGGAAGCCGCTGCCGTAAAGTGAAGCCCCTGCGATGACCGCAGAGAGCAGGGGAAGCCGCCGGTGAAGCCTGGGAGAAGCGCTGCCCGCCATAGATGGGGTAAGTGCTCCTGACTGGGGGGGGGGGGGTGGTGTCACTATTTGCCGCTCCCCCAAAAAAATACCACCTGCCACCACTGCTCTCTCGTCTTCATATCAACCACACCAAATCCAAGATTTTGAATGTTTCAAAATCATTTAGTGGTCTCTTCCCCCTCCTCGTGGGAATTGAAATGCCTCCCGTACCTAGGAATTAATCTCATCTCCTAATATGATACTCTCTACGAGGCAAATTCCCCACCACTTTTTCATGAACTTAATCACTTGTTAATTATCTGCTCCACCTTCCCTCTATCTTGGTTAGGCTGTATTGCAGCAATTAGGATGACTTATCTGCTGAAGTCACTATATCTCTTCTGAGTCCCCTCCCATATTTCACGTACACAACAAAGCCAGATGAGATAATTCATTTGATGCCATCACAATCCTGGACTTGCTAGCTACACTCTTTATCATGATAGACCCCAAGGCAGCCTAGGAGTTCATATCAATATTTCCAAGCTGTTCAGTTGGCCTCCCTTACCAAATACCATGTGACCCATTGGTATTTGACCCCGACTAAAATTTCAAAATTCACCTTGGAATATATGGGAGTTTGCTTCGAGGGTGTCCAGATCTGGGGACATCCCTCCACACCTTGTGGACCTGTCCAGTTGTACAATGACTATGGACTAAGGCAGGGGTAGGCAACCTCGGCCCTCCAGCTGTGGTGAAACTTCAAGTCCCATGAGACATTGCAAGACCCTGCCATTCATAGGCATGACTCCTAGAGGCAGAGGCATGATGGGATTTCACCACAGCTGGAGTGCCGAGGTTGCCTACCCCTTGACTAAGGTATACAACATCTTAGCCCTTCTGTTGACCACTTCAATACCAATGCTCCAAGCTGAGGCCTACTAGTTCACCTATGATACCTACTCTACTACTACCATCCCACCTTCTACTCCAGATCTGAACCCCATCCAACCTTCCACTCCAGATCTGAAACCCATCCCACCTTCCACTCCAGAACGGAACCCCATCCCACCTTCCACTCCAGATCGGAACCCCATTCTACCTTCCACCCCAGATGTGCACCCCATCCCACCTTCCACTCCAAATCTGAACCCCCCACCTTCCACTCCAAATCTGAACCCCCCACCTTCCACTCCAGATGTGAACCCCATCCCACCTTCCACTCCAGATGTGAACCCCATCCCACCTTCCACTCCAGATCTGAACCCCCCACCTTCCACTCCAGATGTGAACCCCATCCCACCTTCCACTCCAGATGTGAACCCCATCCCACCTTCCACTCCAAATCTGAACCCCCCACCTTCCACTCCAGATGTGAACCCCATCCCACCTTCCACTCCAGATCTGAACCCCATCCCACCTTCCACTCCAGATTTGAACCCCCCACCTTCCACTCCAGATCTGAACCCCATCCCACCTTCCAATCCAGATCTGAACTGCCCACCTTCCACTCCAGATCTGAAACCCATCCTACCTTCCACTCCAGATCTGAACCCCATCCTACCTTTTACTCCAGATGTGAATCCCATCCCACCTTCCACTCCAGATCTGAACCCCTCACCTTCCACTCCAGATCTGAACCCCATCCTACCTTCCACTCCAGATCTGAACCCCATCCTACCTTTTGCTCCAGATGTGAACCCCATCCCACCTTCCACTCCAGATCTGAACCCCATCCCACCTTCTATTTCTACAAGCTGCTTGCTATGGGGGCACTCGGCAGGAGAGAAGGGCCAGGAGCACCAGAGGGGGGGGACCCAAGAAGAGGAGGAAGAACCGGGGTGCAATACCATTACACAGAGCAGGTACTAAGTATGACTTCTAAGTATGGAAAAAATCTGCCTCTAATATCACTTTACAAAAAACAGAATTATTAAGCATCCTTTGGGGAACTACGCTAATAAGTCATAGCTCCTAGAGAGATCATTGCATTATGTTATCAGTGACTGTATGTTATCAGTTTTAAAAAATCTATATATTTAGGGCTACCTAGCAGACCTATCATCTGACAAGCTGCAGGGGGTAGCAATTCCAGCTCACAGGATAGCTTGGGCAATCTCAAATACGTGTGTGAACAATCAAGACGTTACTCACATTTAGAGTACACCAGATTGTATGCAAGATTTGAATCTGCCTATGTGAGTCCAGATAGCTAAATTTGGGTGAGTAGCCCTTTAGTGGTGGCTGGTGGTATTGCAGGCGCTGATAACTTTTGCAGTTCTCTTTATACTTTCTCAAGGTAAGCTCTCATCTCCTTCCTCTACATTCAAAGAAGGATCTTTCTCTGGTTAGCAAGTCAAACTGACCAAGATGCTTGGAACTATTCCTCTGGTGCATTAAATTGCTTAGTGTGCAACAATGTGGGTTCTAAATCTTTCTGTATTTAATTTTCAGATAAAATGTTGACCTGCTCATTGGACATCTCTATATGATCAGCTAGATCGAGTTTTCACTTTCATGTGATCTCCCGTCTCTTCTTCATTTCTTTTACCAAATCAGCCCCATTGTGTCTAATAGATGTCACAGTCTTGTTCCTCCTGTCCCTGTACACGGCTGACCACAGTCTGCAGACATAGAGGAGCTCTCAGGTCTCATTACCTCTTCCCCTCCTGCTGGAGACCACAGAACATCATATGAGAGCAGAGACACCATGGAGGAGGACGCCGAGTCTGACCGGAGGAGCGCTCAGAGAGCAGGTAACCCGGGGAGGGGTGTGGGAGAACAAAGTGAGGACATTTATTAAAGCAGTTGGGGCTCAAATTACCAGTGTGCATATATATATATATGTCTTGTGCTTGAAAATGTCACCAACTGTTCATAAGAAACTCATATTGGTGGTCATTGCCAAAATACATCACCATGACCATCACCCTCTATTTCACCAACTGTCCATAAGACTCTTCTATTGGTGGTCATTGCCACCAGAATACATAACCATGACCATCACCCTCTGTCCATAAGACTAGTGTCTTGTGCACAAAAATTTCACCAACTGTTTATAATTGACTTATATTGGTGGTCATTGCCAAATTACATCACCATGACCATCACCCTCCATATCATCAACTGTCCATAAGACACATCTATTAATGGTCATTGCTGGAATACATCACCATGACCATCACCCTCCATATCATCAACTGTCCATAAGACACTTCTCTTGGTGGTAATTACCAGAATACATAACCATAACCACCACCCTCTGTCTATAAGACTCGAAAATGTCAACAACTGTTTATAATTCACTTATATTGGTGGTCATTACCAGAATACATCACCCTGACCATCACCTTCCATATCACTAACTGTCCATAAAACTCTTCAACCCAAACACCCTCATTACTTCCTGACCAGAGAGCCATAAATAAAAGCAATCACCACACTCCCATACCAAATCTCTTATCTACGCCACGTTTAGCCAACTAACCACCCCCCTCCCCCTCACTCATTCTACACCTTTCACCCAACCCAAACACCTTCTCCCATCCCAAATGTCCTTACCAACCCCAAACACCCTCATCCAGCCCATTGATCCTCACTCAGTCCAAACAGCTTTAATATTCCTCAACCCAATAAAAGAGCACTCTTAACTACCTAAGCCCCGGACCATTTAGCTGACCAATGCTCTATAAACAAAAATAGAGCGACAATTTTGAAAAAAAAACAATATTTTTCACTTTTTGCTATAATAAATATCCCCCAAAAAATATATATTTATTTTTCCCTCAGTTTAGACCGATACATATTCTTCTAAATATTTTGGTAAAAAAATAGCAATAAGCGTTTATTGATTGGTTTGCGCAAAAGTTATAGCGTCTACAATATAGGGGATAGTTTTATGGCATTTTTATTAATATTTTTTTTTTTACTAGTAATGGCGACGATCTGCAATTATTTTTGCGACTGCGACATTATGGCGGACACATCGGACACCTTTGACACCATTTTGGGACATTGTCATTTATACAGCGATCAGTGCTATAAAAATGCACTGATTACTGTAAAAATAACACTGGCAGTGAAGGGGTTAACCACGGGGGGGCACTGAAAGGGGTTAAGTGTGTCTCCCCGTTCTTCAGCTCTGTGACCTGATCGCGGGACACTGACATACATTGAGTCTGCGGGTCCCGTGGGCACGGTCACGGAGCTCGCGCCACCGGCGTGCGCACGACCACATGGCTGCAAATTAAAGGGGACGTATATATACGCACACTTGCCCAGCCGTGTTGAAGTATAAGTTTGTGCGGCGGTCGGCAAACGGTAAAGCCAGATGTCTCATTCAACCCAACTCTCGCACTCATTCAAAGCCCTTGACCTAACCCAAACAGCCTCCCCAAATCCAAATATTCTTATACTTCCTAACACCTTCACCCACCCCAAACACCCTTATTCATCCCATACATCATCCCCCAACCTAAAAACAAATATATTTTAATAATAAGGAATATCAGTTGATAATTGGCACCACATTCCAATATAAGTAGAGCAAAATTGTTTATTGGGTGTCGGGACTTTTGAGGTGCCAAATCCTCCTCATGAAATAACACTGAGGCCCTGTACACACGTCCGAGAAACTCGACGGGCATAACACATCGTTTTGCTCGTCGAGTTCCTTGTGAAGCCGCCGAGGATCTCGGCAAGCCAAGTTTCCTCATTGACTAACGAGGAAATAGAGAACATGTTCTCTATTTGGTCCGACGATATCCTCGACGGTTTCCTCGGCCGAAAGTGTACAGACGACCGGGTTTCTCGGCAGAATACGGCTCCGATCGAGTTTCTGGCTGAATTCTGCCGAGAAACTCGGTCGTGTGTACGGGGCCTCACACAGTGATGTAAAATGTTATGAAATTTATCATAAAAGTCTACAAAACATGTAGAAAACAACCTAAAAACCCTCATTACTCTATTAATCAACCAAAAAACCCAGAATCAAACCAAATTTCTCAGCCAATTGAGTCCCTACACTCATTCCTAACCCATCACCCAACTCAAAACCCTCACCCCACACCAAACACTTCCTCTACTATAAACTCACCACAACCCCAAGCCCAATTTGTTCATCCAACATAATATTCACAAAATATACAAATATCCTCACCCTACCGAAACATTTTCATTAACCCCCTCACCCAACTAAAAGCATGTCCCCAAACCAAATCCCTCATTTAACTAAGACACCCTTACATACCCTACAACCCTCATCAAGACCCCTCAGTCAAGACATACACTATATTGTCAAAATTATTGGGACCCCTGCCCAATGCGCTACACTGTTAGGCAAATTAGTTTAGCACCCCCATAAATCGGTCAAACTGCTTCCAGTATGTGGGCGGTTGGCATTCTGCAACTGTGGGGGGGGTCGCTACAAATTTTTTACCATCCCTGTCCCATTGCAGAGATTTCCCTTCACTTCCTGTCCCATAGCTAAACAGGAAGTGAGAGGAAATCTATGCAAATTAAGGGAATCCATCCCCCCCCCCCTGCCCATCAGAACTAGTGTCCCCACTTGAAAATTCCAGGGTGGGTCTTAAACCGCAAGGGGTGTGGCCTTGACAGGAAGGGGTGGGTCATATTTAAATTAGGGGGTGCACGAGTTTAGTCAGGCCTAGGGCAGCACAAAACCTAAATACACCCCTGCCCCTGCCACACATGAACTTGGCATCCCAGTCTCAGTCTGTAGGGTTCAATATTGAGTTGGCCCCGCCCTTTGCAGCTATAACAGCTTCAGCTCTTCTAGGAAGGCCGTCCACAAGGTTCAGGAGAAATTTGGGTTCAGTAGCAATGATCAGGTTGCCTGAGGCAGAGGCGGCTCTAGGCTTTGTGAGGCCTTAGGCAAAACTTGACATGGGTGCCCCACTCACTCCCATGATGGGAAAAATAACTCAAGGACAAGAGCCTCTTCCCCACAACCCTGTCCGGTAGTTTTGGGGGTCTGTGGGCAGGGGGCTTATCAGAATCTGGAAGCCCCCTTTATCAAGGCAGCCCCCAGATCCTGCTCTTTCATAACTAAGGGGCGGGGGGCCACCTGGTGTGAGGTCACCTGGTGAACCCGCTCCCTTGTGACGTCATTGACTGAGGGCATGCTGGGTCATTGACGTCACAAGGGGTGGTGTCACCGATATTCACTGGATGTTAGGGACGCTGGGCTCTTAACGCTGCCTGAGCACAGCAGCGTTAAGGGCCCCTGTCCCTCAAAACTGGAGTAATGCATTGGGTAAGTTAGGCGGCCGCGAGGCCCTTGTGATTGCGAGGCCTTAGGCGACCGCCTAATTTCACTAATTAAAGAGCCGCCTCTGGCCTGAGGAGTCCTTTTTTCTCTTTGTTGAAGACATTCTTCCCTAACCCAAATTTCCTGATCGAACCCAAAACCGATCACTTAAACTAAAGACCTTACTCTACTGCAAACCCATCACCTCAACCCGAATTCCTTCATCCAATATAACACTCTCATGAAACCCAAAAATCCTCACCCAACCTAAACACTTCATTACCCCGCACCCAACTAAAAGCCACTCCCAAGACCAAATCCCTTACTTATAACCAAAACACCCTTACACAGCCCACAATCCTCATCAAATCCCTCATCCAAGATATGCATCTTCACCCAACCTAATCACCCCAACTAATCCCAAGCATCTTTACCCAAACATTCCATTCCAGTCCAAACATTTTTTATGAAGCCTAAATGTACTTACCTGAGACATCCTTACCGAACCCAAATGCCATGACCCAACCCAATCACCTTCATTCAAACCAAATGCCATGACCCAACCCAATCACCCTCATTCAAACCAAATGCCATTACCCAACCCAATCCCCCTCAGTCAAACCAAATGACATGACCCAATCCGCCTCATTCAAACCAAATGCCATGACCCAACCCAATCACCCTCATTCAAACCAAATGCCATGACCCAACCCAATCACTCTCATTCAAACCAAATGCCATGACCCAATCACCCTCATTCAAAGCAAATGCCATGACCCAATACAATCACCCTCATTCAAACCAAATGCCATGACCCAACCCAATCACTCTCATTCAAACCAAATGCCATGACCCAATCACCCTCATTCAAACCAAATGCCATGACCCAACCCAATCACCCTCATTCAACTAAATGCCATGACCCAACCCAATCACCCACATTCAAACCAAATGCCATGACCCAACCCAATCACCCTCATTCAAACCAAATGCCATGACCCAACCCAATCACCCTCATTCAAACCAAATGCCATGACCCAACCCAATCACCCTCATTCAAACCAAATGCCACGACCCAATCCCCCTCATTCAAACTAAAATACCATGACCCAAACCAATCACCCTCATTCAAACCAAATGCCATGACCCAACCCAATCACCCTCATTCAAACCAAAATACCATGACCCAATCCAATCACCCACATTCAAACCAAAATACCATGACCCAACCCAATCCCCCTCATTCAAACCAAAATACCACGACCCATACCCAATCACCCTCATTCAAACCAAATGCCATTACCCAACCCAATCACCCTCATTCAAACCAAATGCCATGACCCAACCCAATCACCCTCATTCAAACCAAATACCATGACCCAACCCAATCCCCCTCATTCAAACCAAATGCCATGACCCAACCCAATCACCCTCATTCAAACCAAATACCATGACCCAACCCAATCACCTTCATTTAAACCAAATGCGATGACCCAACCCAATCACCCTCATTCAAACCAAATGCCATGACCCAACCAAATCCCCCTCATTCAAACCAAATGCCATGACCCAAACCAATCACCCTCATTCAAACCAAAATACTATGACCCAACCCAATCACCCTCATTCAAACCAAATGCCATGACCCAACCCGATCACCCTCATTCAAACCAAATGTCATGACCCAAAAAATCACCCTCATTCAAACCAAATGCCATGACCCAATCCAAACACCCGCATTCAAACCAAATGCCATGACCCAACCCAATCACCCTCATTCAAACTAAATGCCATGACCCAACCCAATCACCCTCATTCAAACTAAATGCCATGACCCAATCCAATCACCCACATTCAAACCAAAATACCATGACCCATACCCAATCCCCCTCATTCAAACCAAAATACCATGACCCATACCCAATCACCCTCATTCAAACCAAATGCCATGACCCAACCCAATCACCCTCATTCAAACCAAATGCCATGACCCAACCCAATCACCCACATTCAAACCAAATGCCATGACCCAATCACCCTCATTCAAACCAAAATACCATGACCCATACCCAATCACCCTCATTCAAACCAAATGCCATGACCCAACCCAATCACCCTCATTCAAACCAAATGCCATGACCCAATCCAATCACCCACATTCAAACCAAAATACCATGACCCATACCCAATCACCCTCATTCAAACTAAATGCCATGACCCAACCCAATCACCCTCATTCAAACTAAATGCCATGACCCAATCCAATCACCCACATTCAAACCAAAATACCATGACCCATACCCAATCCCCCTCATTCAAACCAAAATACCATGACCCATACCCAATCACCCTCATTCAAACCAAATGCCATGACCCAACCCAATCACCCTCATTCAAACCAAATGCCATGACCCAACCCAATCACCCTCATTCAAACCAAATGCCATGACCCAACCCAATCACCCACATTCAAACCAAATGCCATGACCCAATCACCCTCATTCAAACCAAAATACCATGACCCATACCCAATCACCCTCATTCAAACCAAATGCCATGACCCAACCCAATCACCCTCATTCAAACCAAAATACCATGACCCATACCCAATCCCCCTTGTGGACGGTATTACAATGATATCCCCGTCAACGTTCCCTTCTTCCCATGACGAAAATCACCCCAATATTCCACGAGGAGGAATATTCCTGGAGTCGCCCAGAAAGCCACACATGAGACAAGCTTACTGCTGGAACAACACACTTTAATGACACAACTCTCAGCTTATATGTGGTTACAACCTGTTAGGAACAATGAAATCTCCGCCCCCCCTCACACAGTGGGGGTTACCATACAGATTATAGGAGACACGTCGGAGCCGACTATGCAGACACATTTCTTTAGATAATGACATCAGTGGAGGTAATTACTACACTGAAGCAATCAGAATAATTAACATACCACTTATCTAATCATTGTAAACAGTAAGGCCGGTCTCCTTCACACACACAATAAATCAATTACCATTTAAACTAGGGAGCTGGCTGAAGAAGGGTCATTAACATCTCAATCAGCCTGCAACACATGAACCCTTTTTACCTCTAACACACACAATATAACTAAAACAAGCAGGGAGAATTACACTGAAGCATATGCTTCACAATGGCCCCCCTTTTTCTCCCTGCTCCGGCAAACCCGGTTGGACCTTCCCTGGTCCAGTAGGGTTGACGGGTTCAGAGCTTTTAGTCCGATGTTAACTCCGTTTGGCGTGACTGACCTCCCTTGGCAACTGTTTCAGAGTCAGGTATGCCACCGGGTCGTCAGATCACACGCCGTTCAGTCCCCAAGTCTTTGTGCAATCTGCAGAGTCACCAGAAGTCAGTGTGAAGACGGCGAATGGGTCTGTGCGCCACCATCTAGGTGTCCCGCTATGGGAGGGGGCAGGTTATGGCTCTGAAGTGACAATCACAGGAGATTCATAAAAAGAAAAAGTTATATTTTTTGAAATGCTGTAGCACTGGTGCACAGAGTCCGGGGGGGGGGGGGATCAGTGCCCCATGGGGTCAGCCACCCTCTGCTCCCTCCGCAGCCACCGGTTCTCCTCTTTGATCTTCTCCAGCTCCATCTCCAGTTCATGGAGCCTGGGGGGTCAGCCTGCTGTGACCTCAGGTGGTTGTTCTCCTCCTCCATGCGGCTTATGCACTCCTCCAGCTCTATGTACTCACGGATCAGATCCTGCTTGCTCATGTCCTGCAGGCTCTCCACGTGGTCCTTCATCGTCAGGAACTGGGTGGTGGTGTAAGGGGCCACCGGTGGGCCCTTGGCGAACATCTCGGCCCGCATCTGGGACGCCCGCTGCGACTCCCTCTCCTCCAGTCGCTTCTTCTCCTCCCAGGTCAGCTTGTTATACGGCTTCCAGGACCTCTTCTTCTTGGGGGGTAGCCGGCGGTGCCTCTTTCTGCCCAGCTCCCTCCAGGGCCCCTCCGGCTCATGGCTGTCGCCCATGACCAGCTGAAAATGGTGTTCCCTGTTGTCAGTAATAACAGATTGTACCGTGAGGACTTCGTAAAGGGTGTCCAATGGTTCTTCCTGACCCAGCTCCTGGAGATCCCAAGCCGAGTCTACACAATGGGCTGCTGCTGGTGGGCGGTACCCAGGTTGAGACCAATTTGACCTGGTGTTGTCATTCATGGGGCAATTCTGCTTGAAGTGACCCAACTGTTTGCACCGGAAGCAGCGTTGTTCGTTGTCCTCCTGGTCTAGCTCCATTGATTCTGCTATGATGACCCACTTGGTTTTGTTGCTAGCAATCCTTCCACGAACTTCCAGTAGTTCTTCCCGTGTCTGCTTGGAATCCGGGTGTAAAGGGGAATAGAAGGGAAAATCCCGCTGCTGCCAACCAGTTGTGACGGTATTACAATGATATCCCCGTCAACGTTCCCTTCTTCCCATGACGAAAATCACCCCAATATTCCACGAGGAGGGATATTCCTGGAGTCGCCCAGAAAGCCACACATGAGACAAGCTTACTGCTGGAACAACACACTTTAATGACACAACTCTCAGCTTATATGTGGTTACAACCTGTTAGGAACAATGAAATCTCCGCCCCCCCTCACACAGTGGGGGTTACCATACAGATTATAGGAGACACGTCGGAGCCGACTATGCAGACACATTTCTTTAGATAATGACATCAGTGGAGGTAATTACTACACTGAAGCAATCAGAATAATTAACATACCACTTATCTAATCATTGTAAACAGTAAGGCCGGTCTCCTTCACACACACAATAAATCAATTACCATTTAAACTAGGGAGCTGGCTGAAGAAGGGTCATTAACATCTCAATCAGCCTGCAACACATGAACCCTTTTTACCTCTGACACACACAATATAACTAAAACAAGCAGGGAGAATTACACTGAAGCATATGCTTCACACCCCTCATTCAAACCAAAATACCATGACCCATACCCAATCACCCTCATTCAAACCAAATGCCATGACCCAACCCAATCACCCTCATTCAAACCAAATGCCATGACCCAACCCAATCCCCCTCATTCCAACCAAATGCCATGACCCAACCCAATCACCCTCATTCAAACCAAAATACCATGACCCAATCCAATCACCCTCATTCCAACCAAATGCCATGACCCAACCCAATCACCCTCATTCAAACCAAAATACCATGACCCAACCCAATCACCCTCATTCAAACCAAATGCCATGACCCAACCCAATCACCCTCATTCAAACCAAATGACATGACCCAACCCAATCACCCGCATTCAAACCAAATGCCATGACCCAATCCCCCTCATTCAAACTAAAATACCATGACCCAACCCAATCACCCTCATTCAAACCAAATGCCATGACCCAACCCAATCACCCTCATTCAAACCAAAAGCCATGACCCAACCCAATCACCCGCATTCAAACCAAATGTCATGACCCAAACCAATCACACTCATTCAAACCAAAATACCATGACCCAACCCAATCACCCTCATTCAAACTAAATGGCATGACCCAACCCAATCACCCTCATTCAAACCAAATGTCATAACCCAATCACCCTCATTCAAACCAAATGCCATGACCCAACCCAATCACCCTCATTCAAACCAAATGCCATGACCCAACCCAATCACCCTCATTCCAACCAAATGCCATGACCCAATCCAATCACCCTCATTCAAACCAAAATACAATGACCCAACCCAATCACCCTCATTCCAACCAAATGCCATGACCCAACACGATCACCCTCATTCAAACCAAATGCCATGACCCAACCCAATCACCCTCATTCAAACCAAATGCCATGACCCAATCACCCTCATTCAAACCAAATGCCATGACCCAATCCAATCACCCTCATTCAAACCAAATGCCATGACCCAACCCAATCACCCGCATTCAAACCAGATGCCATGACCCAACCCAATCACCCACATTCAAACCAAATGTCATGACCCAACCCCATCCCCCTCATTCAAACCAAATGCCATGACCCAACCCAATCACCCTCATTCAAACCAAATGCCATGACCCAACCCAATCCCCCTCATTCAAACCAAATACCATGACCCAACCCAATCACCCTCATTCAAACCAAATGACATGACCCAACCCAATCACCCACATTCAAACCAAATGCCATGACCCAACCCAATCACCCTCATTCAAACCAAATGCCATGACCCAACCCAATCACCCTCATTCAAACCAAATGCCATGACCCAACCCAATCACCCGCATTCAAACCAAATGCCATGACCCAACCCAATCACCCTCATTCAAACCAAATGTTATGACCCAATCACCCTCATTCAAACCAAATGCCATGACCCTACCCAATCACCCTCATTCAAAACAAATGCCATGACCCAACCCAATCACCCTCATTCAAAACAAATGCCATGACCCAACCCAATCACACTCATTAAAACCAAATGCCATGACCCAATCTACACATCACTGATGAATGGGACAATTCAGGGGACACCCTGAAATACTGTGGTTGCACCTACTGATCTTGATGAAACTATTTTAGTGGAATAAACAATTTTGGACTCTAACCTCTTGGTGTGCTGTTCCTGTTCATCATTCTTCCTCCAACCATCCTTCATTTGTATGTATTCTGTGTATTTCCAGAATCTGTCAGATTGTGGGCTCTGAATCCAGCTACCTGTTTATTATTCCTACAGAATCCGATTCTAAGCGACGGGAATCTTATGAGTATGAAAATCTGTTCCCAGCACCACCCAGCATCAGTCCTACAACAAACATCTCTCAGCACGTGGACCTCACATCATCCAGAAGTAAGCATGTGGCCTATGGAGCGTCCCGCTATGGTTGTCTGGTCCCTGCATTGATCTTGGCATTGCTGCTGACATGTGTCACTCTACTGTCAGTCCTGATAGTACTCGTCATTTCAGGTAATAGAAAAACTCCTCAGGGGCGGGGCTGATTGCACATACTAAATACATTGAGAGATAAACTGGTGCAGAGATTCTGAGTTGTATAAGACTACCCAGGAAGATCGGGGAATTCTAGTAATACTTTCCCTCACAGCTGGTTCCAGGTCTGATAATTTACAGTTGTCCCCGTTTTGGAGACCAGATTGTCCCTGAATGGGAAGGTCTCTTATCTGGTGGATATTTTGGATGGGTCCTGGCCAAAATAGGGTCTGGGGGAGACCAGCACCAGGACTAATGACCAGAGTGATCACCCAACCCCACTGTGCACCATTATATAACATCAGAGGAGTAACAGTTCTCAAGTTTTATAAACGGGAGACCGTTAAGAGGCTGCAGTCCCGTCTTCACATTGTTGTAAGTTGGTCTTAATGATGAATGTGTATCACAGGAAGAGAGAGAGAAGTCAGGAGAGACAACAGTTCCCTTCTGGGTGTGTCAGAGGAAGAACCGATAACAGATCTGCAGAGGAACCAAAGCCAATGTGAGCAAATCTGCCTCCAGAGAGATCCGACCCAACAAGGTAATACAGCGGTCTCTTCATCATTACTGACTGTCTCTATTATTCCATATTACAGTACGGTCTCTCCTGTGTCCGGCTGTCTCTCTATCATTACTGACTGTCTCTATTATTCCATATTACAGGACGGTCTCTCCCGTGTCCGGCTGTCTCTTCATCATTACTGACTGTCTCTATTATTCCATATTACAGGACGGTCTCTTCTGTGTCCGGCTGTCTCTTCATCATTACTGACTGTCTCTGTTATTCCATAATACAGGACAGTCTCTCCTGTGTCCGGCTGTCTCTCCATCATTACTGACTGTCTCTATTATTCCATATTACAGTACGGTCTCTCCTGTGTCCGGCTGTCTCTCTATCATTACTGACTGTCTCTATTATTCCATATTACAGGACGGTATCTCCCGTGTCTGGCTGTCTCTTCATCATTACTGACTGTCTCTATTATTCCATATTACAGGACGGTCTCTCCCGTGTCCGGCTGTCTCTCTATCATTACTGACTGTCTCTATTATTCCATATTACAGGACAGTCTCTCCCGTGTCTGTCTGTCTCTCCATCATTACTGACTGTCTCTGTTATTCCATATTACAGGACGGTCTCTTCTGTGTCCGGCTGTCTTTTCATCATTTCTGACTGTCTCTAGTATTCCATATTACAGGACCGTCTCTCCTGTGTCTGGCTGTCTCTCCATCATTACTGACTGTCTCTAGTATTCCATATTACAGGACAGTCTCTCCTGTGTCCGGCTGTCTCTTCATCATTACTAAATGTCTCTATTATTCCATATTACAGGACGGTCTCCTAGATGTCCGGATCTTTGGATCTCCATCAATGATAAATGTTATTTCTTCTCTGAGAACAAGAAATCTCGGTCATTAAGTGATAGAGACTGTGAAGAACGTGGCTCCAGACTGGCCACCATAAGGGAGGAGACCATACGGGTCAGTGACGGGAGGTTTTGTAGCAAAGAACATCAAAAAACTGTAGTAACACAAAAAAATCATACAGTTAAAAAAATTAGATGTAGATGGTGTTAGTCAGTATAGCAGTGGATGGTGTCAGTAGAGCAGTGGTTGGTGTAAGTAAGACAGTAGATGGCGTCAGTAAGACAGTAGATGGTGTTAGTCAGTAGAGCAGAGGGTGGTGTCAGTAAGACAGTAGATGGTGTTAGTCAGTAGAGCAGAGGGTGGTGTCAGTAAGACAGTAGATGGTGTTAGTCAGTAGAGCAGAGGGTGGTGTCAGTAAGACAGTAGATGGTGTCAGTAAGACAGTAGATGGTGTTAGTCAGTAGAGCAGTGGGTGGGGTCAGTAAGACAGTAGATGGTGTTAGTCAGTAGAGCAGTGGGTGGTGTCAGTAGAGCAGAGGGTGGTGTCAGTAAGACAGTAGATGGTGTTAGTCAGTAGAGCAGAGGGTGGTGTCAGTAGAGCAGAGGGTGGTGTCAGTAAGACAGTAGATGGTGTTAGTCAGTAGAGCAGAGGGTGGTGTCAGTAAGACAGTAGATGGCGTCAGTAAGACAGTAGATGGTGTTAGTCAGTAGAGCAGAGGTTGGTGTCAGTAGAGCAGAGGTTGGTGTCAGTAAGACAGTAGATGGTGTTAGTCAGTAGAGCAGAGGTTGGTGTCAGTAAGACAGTAGATGGTGTTAGTCAGTAGAGCAGAGGGTGGTGTCAGTAGAGCAGAGGTTGGTGTCAGTAAGACAGTAGATGGTGTTAGTCAGTAGAGCAGAGGTTGGTGTCAGTAGAGCAGAGGTTGGTGTCAGTAAGACAGTAGATGGTGTTAGTCAGTAGAGCAGAGGTTGGTGTCAGTAAGACAGTAGATGGTGTTAGTCAGTAGAGCAGTGGGTGGTGTCAGTAGAGCAGAGGTTGGTGTCAGTAAGACAGTAGATGGTGTTAGTCAGTAGAGCAGAGGTTGGTGTCAGTAAGACAGTAGATGGTGTTAGTCAGTAGAGCAGTGGGTGGTGTCAGTAGAGCAGTGGGTGGTGTCAGTAAGACAGTAGATGGTGTTAGTCAGTAGAGCAGAGGGTGGTGTCAGTAAGACAGTAGATGGTGTTAGTCAGTAGAGCAGTGGGTGGTGTCAGTAGAGCAGTGGGTGGTGTCAGTAAGACAGTAGATGGTGTTAGTCAGTAGAGCAGAGGGTGGTGTCAGTAAGACAGTAGATGGTGTTAGTCAGTAGAGCAGAGGTTGGTGTCAGTAAGACAGTAGATGGTGTTAGTCAGTAGAGCAGAGGTTGGTGTCAGTAAGACAGTAGATGGTGTTAGTCAGTAGAGCAGAGGTTGGTGTCAGTAGAGCAGAGGTTGGTGTCAGTAAGACAGTAGATGGTGTTAGTCAGTAGAGCAGAGGTTGGTGTCAGTAGAGCAGAGGTTGGTGTCAGTAAGACAGTAGATGGTGTTAGTCAGTAGAGCAGAGGTTGGTGTCAGTAGAGCAGAGGTTGGTGTCAGTAAGACAGTAGATGGTGTTAGTCAGTAGAGCAGAGGTTGGTGTCAGTAGAGCAGAGGGTGGTGTCAGTAAGACAGTAGATGGTGTTAGTCAGTAGAGCAGAGGTTGGTGTCAGTAAGACAGTAGATGGTGTTAGTCAGTAGAGCAGAGGGTGGTGTCAGTAAGACAGTAGATGGTGTTAGTCAGTAGAGCAGAGGTTGGTGTCAGTAAGACAGTAGATGGTGTTAGTCAGTAGAGCAGAGGTTGGTGTCAGTAAGACAGTAGATGGTGTTAGTCAGTAGAGCAGAGGTTGGTGTCAGTAAGACAGTAGATGGTGTTAGTCAGTAGAGCAGAGGTTGGTGTCAGTAAAACAGAGGTTGGTGTCAGTAAGACAGTAGATGGTGTTAGTCAGTAGAGCAGAGGGTGGTGTCAGTAAGACAGTAGATGGTGTTAGTCAGTAGAGCAGAGGGTGGTGTCAGTAAGACAGTAGATGGTGTTAGTCAGTAGAGCAGAGGTTGGTGTCAGTAAGACAGTAGATGGTGTTAGTCAGTAGAGCAGAGGGTGGTGTCAGTAAGACAGTAGATGGTGTTAGTCAGTAGAGCAGAGGTTGGTGTCAGTAAGACAGTAGATGGTGTTAGTCAGTAGAGCAGAGGGTGGTGTCAGTAAGACAGTAGATGGTGTTAGTCAGTAGAGCAGAGGGTGGTGTCAGTAAGACAGTAGATGGTGTTAGTCAGTAGAGCAGAGGTTGGTGTCAGTAAGACAGTAGATGGTGTTAGTCAGTAGAGCAGAGGGTGGTGTCAGTAAGACAGTAGATGGTGTTAGTCAGTAGAGCAGAGGTTGGTGTCAGTAGAGCAGAGGTTGGTGTCAGTAAGACAGTAGATGGTGTTAGTCAGTAGAGCAGAGGTTGGTGTCAGTAGAGCAGAGGTTGGTGTCAGTAAGACAGTAGATGGTGTTAGTCAGTAGAGCAGAGGTTGGTGTCAGTAGAGCAGAGGTTGGTGTCAGTAAGACAGTAGATGGTGTTAGTCAGTAGAGCAGAGGTTGGTGTCAGTAGAGCAGAGGTTGGTGTCAGTAAGACAGTAGATGGTGTTAGTCAGTAGAGCAGAGGTTGGTGTCAGTAGAGCAGAGGTTGGTGTCAGTAAGACAGTAGATGGTGTTAGTCAGTAGAGCAGAGGTTGGTGTCAGTAAGACAGTAGATGGTGTTAGTCAGTAGAGCAGAGGGTGGTGTCAGTAAGACAGTAGATGGTGTTAGTCAGTAGAGCAGAGGGTGGTGTCAGTAAGACAGTAGATGGTGTTAGTCAGTAGAGCAGAGGGTGGTGTCAGTAAGACAGTAGATGGTGTTAGTCAGTAGAGCAGAGGTTGGTGTCAGTAGAGCAGAGGGTGGTGTCAGTAAGACAGTAGATGGTGTTAGTCAGTAGAGCAGAGGGTGGTGTCAGTAAGACAGTAGATGGTGTTAGTCAGTAGAGCAGAGGTTGGTGTCAGTAAGACAGTAGATGGTGTTAGTCAGTAGAGCAGAGGGTGGTGTCAGTAAGACAGTAGATGGTGTTAGTCAGTAGAGCAGAGGTTGGTGTCAGTAAGACAGTAGATGGTGTTAGTCAGTAGAGCAGAGGTTGGTGTCAGTAGAGCAGAGGGTGGTGTCAGTAAGACAGTAGATGGTGTTAGTCAGTAGAGCAGAGGGTGGTGTCAGTAAGACAGTAGATGGTGTTAGTCAGTAGAGCAGAGGGTGGTGTCAGTAAGACAGTAGATGGTGTTAGTCAGTAGAGCAGAGGTTGGTGTCAGTAAGACAGTAGATGGTGTTAGTCAGTAGAGCAGAGGGTGGTGTCAGTAAGACAGTAGATGGTGTTAGTCAGTAGAGCAGAGGTTGGTGTCAGTAAGACAGTAGATGGTGTTAGTCAGTAGAGCAGAGGTTGGTGTCAGTAAGACAGTAGATGGTGTTAGTCAGTAGAGCAGAGGTTGGTGTCAGTAGAGCAGAGGGTGGTGTCAGTAAGACAGTAGATGGTGTTAGTCAGTAGAGCAGAGGGTGGTGTCAGTAAGACAGTAGATGGTGTTAGTCAGTAGAGCAGAGGGTGGTGTCAGTAAGACAGTAGATGGTGTTAGTCAGTAGAGCAGAGGTTGGTGTCAGTAAGACAGTAGATGGTGTTAGTCAGTAGAGCAGAGGGTGGTGTCAGTAAGACAGTAGATGGTGTTAGTCAGTAGAGCAGAGGTTGGTGTCAGTAAGACAGTAGATGGTGTTAGTCAGTAGAGCAGAGGGTGGTGTCAGTAAGACAGTAGATGGTGTTAGTCAGTAGAGCAGAGGTTGGTGTCAGTAGAGCAGAGGGTGGTGTCAGTAAGACAGTAGATGGTGTTAGTCAGTAGAGCAGAGGTTGGTGTCAGTAAGACAGTAGATGGTGTTAGTCAGTAGAGCAGAGGTTGGTGTCAGTAAGACAGTAGATGGTGTTCGTCAGTAGAGCAGTGGGTGGTGTCAGTAAGACAGTAGATGGTGTTAGTCAGTAGAGCAGAGGTTGGTGTCAGTAAGACAGTAGATGGTGTTAGTCAGTAGAGCAGAGGTTGGTGTCAGTAAGACAGTAGATGGTGTTAGTCAGTAGAGCAGAGGTTGGTGTCAGTAAGACAGTAGATGGTGTTAGTCAGTAGAGCAGAGGTTGGTGTCAGTAGAGCAGTGGGTGGTGTCAGTAGAGCAGAGGGTGGTGTCAGTAAGACAGTAGATGGTGTTAGTCAGTAGAGCAGAGGTTGGTGTCAGTAGAGCAGTGGGTGGTGTCAGTAAGACAGTAGATGGTGTTAGTCAGTAGAGCAGAGGTTGGTGTCAGTAAGACAGTAGATGGTGTTAGTCAGTAGAGCAGAGGTTGGTGTCAGTAAGACAGTAGATGGTGTTAGTCAGTAGAGCAGAGGTTGGTGTCAGTAGAGCAGAGGGTGGTGTCAGTAAGACAGTAGATGGTGTAAGTCAGTAGAGCAGAGGGTGGTGTCAGTAAGACAGTAGATGGTGTTAGTCAGTAGAGCAGAGGGTGGTGTCAGTAAGACAGTAGATGGTGTTAGTCAGTAGAGCAGAGGGTGGTGTCAGTAAGACAGTAGATGGTGTTAGTCAGTAGAGCAGAGGTTGGTGTCAGTAGAGCAGAGGGTGGTGTCAGTAAGACAGTAGATGGTGTTAGTCAGTAGAGCAGAGGGTGGTGTCAGTAAGACAGTAGATGGTGTTAGTCAGTTGAGCAGAGGGTGGTGTCAGTAAGACAGTAGATGGTGTCAGTAGAGCAGAGGTTGGTGTCAGTAAGACAGTAGATGGTGTCAGTTGAGCAGAGTTTGGTGTCAGTATTTACAGCGTTACCTGAGACCTCTGATTGACCTCTGATATATGTCTGGGTGCAATACTGTTGTCTGGAGCCAATGGAAAGTGATGGGAATACAATATATAAAGTGTTGTGTTATCCAGGCACTGGTGACCTACAAAAGAAAGGAATTCTGGGTCGGATTATCCCAATATAACCTCCATGGTGGGGTGTGGACAGGAAGATGGACAGATGGCAGCATGGAGTAAGTATCAACCAAACCTTCACTAGAAGTATCTCTGTGTGATGTCAGGCTCCTCCTCCTTCCTCCACAAAGATTTTCACACACTCTGATTGGATGACAGAACTGTTTATTTCTCTTTACTGAACCCTAAAAGCCAATGAGAAGTCAATGAGTAAGTACACAAGTGGTGTTATTACTTGTTAGCAGTCCGGAGGCATGAGGGACCTCCTATGAGGGATCTCTTGTGGTCGCTCCCATATGGCATCTCACTTATCATAGATGTCTCATGTCAGATCCCATATGGCAACTCTCCTATAGAAGATCTACTATCACATCTCTTTTAGACAACTTTCCTATGGCACTCCTCTCCTGGCACCTCTCCTATAGCAGCTTTCCTATGGCACTCCTCTTCTGGCACCGCTCTTATGGCACTCCTTGTCGCACCTCTCCCCTGGCACTCCTCTCCTATAGCAGCTGTCTTGTGGCTCTACTCTTCTTGGAGCTCTCCTATGGCATTTCTATTATGGCACTCCTCTTCTGGCACCTCTCCTATACCAGCTTTGCTATGGCACTCCTCTTCTGGCATCTCTCCTATAGCAGCTTTCCTATGGCACTCCTCTTCTTGAAGCTCTCCTATGGCATTTCTATTATGGCACTCCTCTTCTGGCACCTCTCCTATAGCAGCTTTCCTATGGCACTCCTCTTCTGGCACCTCTCCTATGGCACTCCTCTTCTGGCACCTCTCCTATAGCAGCTTTCCTATGGCACTCCTCTTCTGGCACCTCTCCTATGGCACTCCTCTTCTGGCACCTCTCCTATGGCACTCCTCTTCTGGCACCTCTCCTATAGCAGCTTTCCTATGGCACTCCTCTTCTGGCACCTCTCCTATGGCACTCCTCTTCTGGCACCTCTCCTATGGCACTCCTCTTCTGGCACCTCTCCTATAGCAGCTTTCCTATGGCACTCCTCTTCTGGCACCTCTCCTATGGCACTCCTCTTCTGGCACCTCTCCTATGGCACTCCTCTTCTGGCACCTCTCCTATGGCACTCCTCTTCTGGCACCTCTCCTATAGCAGCTTTCCTATGGCACTCCTCTTCTGGCACCTCTCCTATGGCACTCCTCTTCTGGCACCTCTCCTATAGCAGATTTCCTATGGCACTCCTCTTTTTGGAGCTCTCCTATGGCATTTCTATTATGGCACTCCTCTTTTGGCACCTCTCCCATGGCACTTCTTGTCTGGCACCTCTCCTCTGGCACTCCTCCCCTGTCACCTCTCCCATGGCAGCTCTCTTATGGCACTCCTCTTCTGGCACCTCTCCCATGGCACTTATTGTCTGGCACCCCTCTCCTGGCACCTCTCCCGGCACCTCTCCCATGACAGCTCTCTTATGGCACTCCTCTTTTAGCATCTCTCTTATGGCACTCCTCTTCTGGCACCTCTCCTATGGCTGCTCTCTTGTGGCTTTACTCCTCTGGCACTTCTCCTATGACAGCTCTCTTATGGCACTCCTCTTTTGGCACCTATCACGTACCTAGTGACTACTGGAATGCTGTGAAGGCCTCTCTTGCCCAACACTCCTGAAGGTGGAGACAGAGAGTGTGAGGGAACAGAGTGGCTTGAGTGTTGGAGTAGCTGGCTGGTCAGGTCCGCTCTTAGGTGGATGAAGCAGATGGTAGCAGAGCCGGTACACAGGCAGTGACCAGCAGCAGCCGGGCAACAAGGAACAGAGTCAGCAGACAAAGCAAGTCCAGGAAGCAAGCCAAGGTCAGTAACACCTGGGCAGCACAGTACAGGAGGAAGCCAGGTCATACACAGGTAGGCAGGTTCAATGGATCAGGTCACAGGAATACAGGAACAAGCTGTAGACCGTTCAGAAACCTTTAATGGTGACAGCAGGCCTGTGTAAATAGGCAACTGGGCGCCAAGTATGCACGCTAATCCGTATGCGCATGTGCACGTGTACATGCGAATGTGAGCATGATGAACAGGATTAGTACATCTTCGCTTATGTAGCACCCTCTACATAGGTAGGTGCTAGAGTCATTTTTTTTGTGAGTATAGACAAATTTAGGCAGGCCTAGCTGGAAGCCAGGTCTGTTTGTTTTGGTTTGTGAGGGCTGGGAGTGGCTCGGAGTTTAGCAGATGGTGACTCACAAGCAGCCTCACTGAGACCACCCTCTTTTTTCTAGAGGATTCTAGAAGGAGAGGATAGGTGGAGCTGCCTGGAGTGTTCTAAGGAGCCCTGACCAATCCCCTACCTGGATTGGCAGGCCTCCTTAAATACCTAGAGTCAGCACAGCTAAGGAGAAGTTGTTGGGTTGAATAACTGAGTATGGAGTACTAGACAGTCGGGGCCTTTGAGGGAGCTCCCCAGTCTGGGGGGGGGGGTGACCTTGGGCCTGGGTCTCAGGTGCAGGACGGAGCCCTCCAAGAAATTGTGGAGGCTCTGAACAAGAGGCACGGGAGGAGCAAGAGAGGACAGCAGGATCTAGTATTGTTGGGCAAATCTTCAGGAGGGAACCGCCGGTCGCAGCCAGGAGGGCTGGTGAGTGACATGTGCAGTCGGGAGGACTGGTGAGGCACATCAATTGATTGATATACAACCCTCCTATGGCAACCCTCTTATGGCACTCCTCTCCTGTCACCTCTCATATGGCTATTCTCTTGTGGCACTATTCCTCTGGCACCTCTACTATGGCAGCTCTCTTGTGGCACTATTCCTCTGGCACCTCTCCTATGGCAGCTCTCTTGTGGCACTATTCCTCTGGCACCTCTCCTATGGCAGCTCTCTTGTGGTACTCCTTTTCTGGTACCTCTCCTATGGCAGCTCTCTTGTGGCACTATTCCTCTGGCACCTCTCCTATGGCAGCTCTCTTGTGGCACTCCTTTTCTGGTACCTCCCCTATGGCAGCTCTCTTGTGGCACTATTCCTCTGGCACTGCTCCTATGGCAGCTCTCTTGTGGCACTATTCCTCTGACACCTCTCCCATGGCAGCTCTCTTGTGGCACTATTCCTCTGGCACCTCTCCTATGGCAGCTCTCTTGTGGCACTATTCCTCTGGCACCTCTCCTATGGCAGCTCTCTTGTGGCACTATTCCTCTGACACCTCTCCCATGGCAGCTCTCTTGTGGCACTATTCCTCTGACACCTCTCCCATGGCAGCTCTCTTGTGGCACTCCTTTTCTGGTACCTCCCCTATGGCAGCTCTCTTGTGGCACTATTCCTCTGGCACTGCTCCTATGGCAGCTCTCTTGTGGCACTATTCCTCTGACACCTCTCCCATGGCAGCTCTCTTGTGGCACTCCTTTTCTGGTACCTCCCCTATGGCAGCTCTCTTGTGGCACTATTCCTCTGGCACTGCTCCTATGGCAGCTCTCTTGTGGCACTATTCATCTGGCACTGCTCCTATGGCAGCTCTCTTGTGGCACTATTCCTCTGACACCTCTCCCATGGCAGCTCTCTTGTGGCACTATTCCTCTGACACCTCTCCTATGGCAGCTCTCTTGTGGCACTATTCCTCTGGCACCTCTCCTATGGCAGCTCTCTTGTGGCACTATTCCTCTGGCACCTCTCCCATGGCAGCTCTCTTGTGGCACTATTCCTCTGGCACCTCTCCTATGGCAGCTCTCTTGTGGCACTCCTTTTCTGGTACCTCTCCTATGGTTGCACTCCTTCAGCAGCTTTCATGTGGCAGCTCTCTTATGGCAGCTCTCTTGTGGCACTATTCCTCTGGCACCTCTCCTATGGCAGCTCTCTTGTGGCACTCCTTTTCTGGCACCTCTCCTATGGTTGCACTCCTTCAGCAGCTTTCATGTGGCAGCTCTCTTATGGCAGCTCTCTCATGGTAGGGCCCCCATGGCAGCCCTCCCAGGACACGTCTCCTGTGGAAGTTCTTACATCCCAGATCTCTTGTGCCAGCTTTTCTATGGTTACTACAGAAGATCTCCTACGGAAGCTCTTTATTGCAGCTCTTCTATGGAAGTTATCCTATGGCATCCTTATCTGTTATGGGAAAGTTTTGACCCAATTCTTTCGCGCTATCTAGAAATATCACTGAAGGGACTGGAAGCTGTGCCAAGCTCGGAGATTGGCTGAAATTGGAGAACTGTTATACCGAACTGAACTGGATCTGTGAGAGGAACACTGTGTGACCGCACTGATCTGAGGAACACTGTGTGACCACACTGATCTGAGGAACTCTGTGTGACCGCACTGATCTGAGGAACGCTGTGTGACCGCACTGATCTGAGGAACTCTGTGTGACCGCACTGATCTGAGGAGCACTGTGTGTCCGCACTGATCTGAGGAACTCTGTGTGAGCGCACTGATCTAAAGGAACTCTGTGTGACCGAACTGATCTGAGGAACGCCGTGTGACCGCACTGATCTGAGGAACGCTGTGTGACCGCACTGATCTGAGGAACTCTGTGTGACTGCACTGATCTGAGGAACTCTGTGTGACCGCACTGATCTGAGGAACTCTGTGTGACTGCACTGATCTGAGGAACACTGTGTGACCGCACTGATCTGAGGAACACTGTGTGACCGCACTGATCTGAGGAGCGCTGTGTGACCACACTGATCTGAGGAGCGCTGTGTGACCGCACTGATCTGAGGAACACTGTGTGACCGCACTGATCTGAGGAACACTGTGTGACCGCACTGATCTGAGGAACACTGTGTGACTGCACTGATCTGAGGAACTCTGTGTGACCGCACTGATCTGAGGAACTCTGTGTGACCGCACTGATCTGAGGAACACTGTGTGACCGCACTGATCTGAGGAACACTGTGTGACTGCACTGATCTGAGGAACGCTGTGTGACCGCACTGATCTGAGGAACTCTGTGTGACTGCACTGATCTGAGGAACTCTGTGTGACCGCACTGATCTGAGGAACTCTGTGTGACTGCACTGATCTGAGGAACACTGTGTGACCGCACTGATCTGAGGAACACTGTGTGACCGCACTGATCTGAGGAACACTGTGTGACCGCACTGATCTGAGGAACACTGTGTGACCGCACTGATCTGAGGAACACTGTGTGACTGCACTGATCTGAGGAACACTGTGTGACTGCACTGATCTGAGGAACTCTGTGTGACCGTTCTGATCTGAGGAACACTGTGTGACCGTACTGATCTGAGGAACACTGTGTGAATGTTTTGGTCTCTGGGCCATTTCTGTGAATTGTATATAAAATACAGGTGGAGCCATACTTGTTTATTTCTGTATTTCTCGAGTAATAAAATGATTGATATCAAGATGTGTGTACTGATTATTGTAATATTAAAGGATAGACACTTCTCTCACACCATCCTCAGAGCTGAGAGTGTTTGTAATAGAATACATTGGAATAGAGCTCCTCGGAGGAGGGTGGAGGGGGAGGAGAGAGGAGACCAGTTGTGATGAGGAGGGAGGGGAGAGGAGTGGGAGGGAGGAGACTGATAGGGGAAGGAGTAAAAAGGAGTGGAAGGGAGGAGACTAATAGGGGAAGGCGTAAAAGGGAGGGGAAGGAAGAGAAGTGGAAGGGAGGAGACTGATAGGGAAGGAGTAAAAATGAGGGGAAGGAAGAGAAATGGAAGGGAGGAGAAGTAATAAGTGGTGGGGGGTGGTGGGAGAGGAGGTTAGAAAAAGAGAAGGCAAAGATGGGAGGGTTTAGGAGAGAAAGGATGAGGAGGGTAATAAATGGGGAAGAGAGAAGAGTTGTTGAATGATGAAAGTGGAGATGAGTTGGAAGAGGAGAAGTTTGGAAGGGGGAGGAAGACAAAGGGAGAGGGGATGAAAAAAGAAGTGGAAAGGGGAGGCGAGGTATGTATTGGAATTGGTGGGGAGAGGAGAGGAAGAAATGGAGGTGAAGGGAGGGAGATGGAGGAGTAAAGGGGAGGTAAGGGGACAAGGAGTGGAGAGGAAGGGTGGGAATAAGAGAAGGAGGGTGAGCATTAGTGATGAGCTGAATGTACCTGGGATGGGTTCAGTTCACCAAACATAAGTGAAGAGCATCACCCCAGTACCGTTTTTTAGAGCGGACGGTCGGCTTTCAAGTGATAAAAACTGATGTCCCTAATGAGCCACTCGGCTGTTATCACAAGCAGGGGGATCAGCAGCGGGATCCACCTCTCCGTCCGGGTCTCCCGTCCCACCAGGAGACCCAAGCGACCAGCCGGCACATCCGCTGGCTGGTCGGAGATCCGAACAAAGCCATAATCTGCTTTGATCGGGTCTCTGATAAAGCAGTCACGACGTCACCTCCGGTTTACTTGGCAGACAACGGCGCTGATTATAAAAAATATAAGGTATTTTTTTTTTTTGTCTGTTGTGGGTTTGTTCTGATTTGATTTTGGATAATGGATAGGGCTGGGGAGGGAGAACCTGGGAAGGAACATGTGGATAAGGAACGATAAGGAATTATAAGTACTAAGGTGGGGGGGTGAACG
This sequence comes from Rana temporaria, assembly GCF_905171775.1. Lineage (NCBI taxonomy): Eukaryota > Metazoa > Chordata > Amphibia > Anura > Ranidae > Rana > Rana temporaria. The sequence goes on along the minus strand of NC_053489.1, from coordinate 685,953,110 downwards.
GGGAGTGGGTCAATATAATATGGAAGGACATGGGAGAGCGTCCCCCCATGACCAGACATTAGGAAATTTATCTGCAGATAGGAAATTTGAAGCCTTTTTTGAGCGAGACTAGAGGCCATCTCCATGGAGTTCTCCCTTCTTGCCATGAACCAATACCGGGATCCAATGGCCCACGCTCTCGGCTCGGAAGGGTGGGAATGGAAGGTGGGAACCAATGGGGGGGAAGAATGGATCCCAATGGTAGGAATGTTATTGTTTAGTTTCTTTTCTTTTTTTCTCTCTTCTGCACTTTTGTTGCTGAGACGAATGGAAAGAGAGATTTCATTAAGATAATTGAATGTATGATTTCTTGTGTTAAGACGAATGTCATTTCCCATGTTTTGTATAATTGTAGGAAAATGTATTTGAAAAATAAAGAGATTGAAAAAAAAAAAAGGTATTTAAAAACACTGATTTCGGCATTTTGAATACTTTCAGGTGCAGAGGAGGGATTTGGTATCTTTTAGACCCCCGATCCCTTCATAAAGAGTATCTGTCATCTCCTATTACTGTCACAAGAGATGTTTGCCAAATACCCCCGAGTCGGAAACGGCCGAAAAGGCCCAAGGACAAACATGGTACTGCACACCGCTTTGGCCTGAATCGTTTTGCGATACAACACTCAAAAACCACCGGCGCCCCCCCCGACTCTGGCCACATGTGGTATTGCATCCCATTGAAGTCAATGCGGAAAAAAATATTTTTGTTTCCATTGACTTCTATGGGGAAACTCGCTTTGATATGCGAGTGCTTTGGATTCCGAGCGTTCTCCTGGAACGGATTATTCTCGTAATGTGAGGTTCCGCTGTATATGTAATTTGCGTACATCGTTGCATGCCAGTTAAAATAACGCAGTGCCGTATCGCCAAAAAAGGCCTGATCATGGAGGGGGGGGGGGGTAAATCTTCCAGAGGTCAAGTGGTTAAAGGCTCACAATCAAATATTGTTGGGAATTGACTTAAAGGCACACAATAGCAGTCTGTGAGAGGGGATGAAGTTGTTTGTCCTCCATTTAGACCTGTGCAAGGAAGTGCACCTTTTTGGAAGTGTGTAGGCAGGGGTCACTTCCACATTTAATGGAATGAGTCATACATAACCCAAAAAAATCACTGCACATAAGTAAAATTAAAATAAATCTGTTTGTGATACCAAAACAAATACTCAGGAAAAAAACTAAAAATGCAGCGCTATATTAATCACATATCATATGTATGAATATGTCTATCACCTTTGCAGAGAGAGAGAGAGAGAGACTTGTAAAGCGCAACACATGCGAACTGAATCGCCTCTGGGCGCTGTATCCATTTCATGGGTAAGGAACCCCTTGACCTCAGAAGAGATGGGTTTTAATCTTTCTCCTGAAGGCCAAGTGGTCTGACTCCAGTCGGATGGTGGTTGGTAGTGCATTCCACAGGCGAGGTCCCTGGACTGCAAATCTTCGATCTCCTTTGGACTTGTATCTGGCCTTGGGTATCTGGAGTAGGTTTTGATTGGTGGATCGCAGAATGCGATTGGGGTTATGGGCTTTTATTTTTTCGCATAGATATTGGGGGGCGTTGCCTTGAACACACTTATGTATTAGACAGAGTGCCTTGAAAGTGATTCTGTCTTTTACTGGCAACCAATGAAGGGATCTCAGTGAGGGTGAGATTGATTCCCAGGGTTTTTTCCCAGTCACTAGTCGAGCGGCCGTATTTTGAACGACTTGCAGACGAGCGATTTGGTATTTGGGGAGTCCTAGATAGAGGGCATTTGCGTAGTCGAGTCTGGAATTGATGATTGTTCCCACCACGACTGCAATGTCCTCTTTCGGGATAAAGGGAGTAAGTCTGCGTAGTAGGCGCAGCAGATGGTGGGATTCGCTGACTACTGACCCTATTTGTGCATCCATTGTCATGTAGGTATCGAAAATGACTCCGAGACTTTTGACTTTGGTGCTAGGGGTGATAGTTTTACCCAGAATGGGTGGGGGAGTCCATGTTGACGCGGGGTGATTTTTCCGGTTAGCGTGAAACAGGAGAAGTTCTGTTTTCGAACCATTGAGTTTAAGATAACTGTTTGTCATCCAGTTTTCTATTTAGAGTGAGGCATTTCTCTAGTCCAAGAAAATTATCCTTTTTGTTGCAGATGCGGAAATACAGTTGTGTGTCGTCTGCATAGGAGTGGTAAAGTAACTTCTGGTTACTGATGATTTCAAAGAGAGGGCAAAGATAGATATTAAACAATACGGGCGATAAGGGAGATCCCTGAGGGACTCCGCATGACACTGTACGTTTTTCGGAAGTGAAAGACCCCAGTTTCACTATTTGTGATCGGTTTTCCAAGAAGAAGGAGAACCAGGGTAAAACACCTTCAGCGACTCCGGCTACTTCAGCTAGCCTAGCCAGTAGTAGTCCATGGTCTACAGTGTCAAAAGCCGCACTTAGGTCCAGCAGTATCAGGAGACAAGATTCTCCTTTGTCTGCGGCCTCTAGAGCGTCATCCCATATTTTAAGCAGCGCCGTTTCTGTTCCGTGACCTGGACGGAAGCCTGATTGAAACGGATTGAGTAATTTATGGGTGTCTAAATGATGTTGCAGCTGTTGTACAACTTCTTTCTCCATTACCTTGGAGAAGACATTTAGAGCTGTTATGGGCCTCCGGTTGTTTGGGTCTTTGGGGTCGAGGATAGGTTTTTTTAAAATTGGTTTTATTGTACCTTGTTTCAGCAAGGTGGGCACCATGCCCTCCTCAAATGATTGGTTAATGAGCTGCGTGATAGCTGGTGCCAGTATATCGGCACTTTCTTTCAGCAGTTTAGTGGGGATGATATCATTGGGTGCTGTGCTATTACGCAGAGTCCTGATGATGTTTTTAGTGGCATCGATGGAAATGGGTTTTAGAGTGAACTTTGGTGGTTGCGACGGATTTATGTGGGTATTAGGTTTGTGATTTGGGGGGGAGTTGGTGACGGTTCCATTTTGCTGAATACTTTCACAGATTTTTTCAATTTTATTAATGAAATAATTCGTTGCAAAATTCTTGTGAATCAGAATTGGGGGCCTCTAAACAAGCTGGATTCATAGTCTGCACACGTTTGTATTATTATTATGTTTGAATTACGGTATTTGTCTGATATACAGTACTATATAAGCATTGGACACTGTAACGGAATGGCCCGTGATACCGAGAGACTATTGAAGGATGTGGGGTACTCCTGTGCCAGCTTCACCAATGACTCTTGGGTCTAGGGTCATCCTATGGCCATTATGGGCTGATATCTCGGATTGCATGAGTTGGGACATTAATGATAATTCAGGTATTGCAGGATATCTTGGAATATTACAGGTTGTTTATTCTGACCTCAACAGGTCAATAGGACAGTGATTCATTCAATGTGTAACATAGACTGTTAAGATGCTAATTAAGTCCACCTGGCTGTAGTGATGGGGCTTGCTATGATTGCATTCTGTTGTCCATTGTGCTGATTAAGTCTGCTCCTAAGATCTTTCATTGTAAATGCTAATGACACTGGCCTGGATTCAAGAAGCAATTGCGCCTGTGTAACCATAAGTTACACAGCGCAATTGCTTACTTGCCCCGGCGTAACGAATGCTCCTGATTCAGGAACCTCATTACGCCGACTGCAGCCTAAGTTAAGGCAAGCGGCCAAGTGTGGAACTATTACCTCTAGATAGGCGATGAAGGCCCATTTGAAGCTTAGTTGTTAATTCAGGGGTATCTCTACACCAAAACAATACACCAAGGACCCGGCCTTGAGATTGCAATGTTAGCAGGCCACACTACTAAGAGGATCATCCCACACCACCCCAAGAGGAGGAGAAATCCATTCATACATTGCCGGTTGGAATGGAGGCCCCAATCATAAATACCTGCACACAGGCTGCATTTTTTTGCTCCAACAGCATATTCTAGGGGTCTTTTTGACCAGAGGCCGCTCCAGGCTTTGTGAGGCCTCAGGCAAAACTTAGACATGAGGCCCCACTCACGCCCACAATGGGAAAAAGTATAACATTTTTAGTAGGGTTGTCCCGATACCGATACTAGTATCGGTATCGGGACCGATACCAAGCATTTACCCGAGTACTTGTACTCGGGAAAATGCTCCCGATGCTTCACCCGATACTTGTACTGTCGGCGGTGATCAGTGCGTGGGGAAGTTACAAGCACCGATCACCGCTGTATAGATTTGAAAGTAATTTCTCCGCTTCTCTCTACACCCCTCCCCCCGCGCGGCTTTCAGCTGCTTTAAAATCAGCGATGATCGGTGCTTGTAACTCCCACACACACGATCACCGCTGACTGTCCCGTGTCCTCCTCCAGCCCCCCTCCGTTTTGCTACAGTCTCCCTCCATGTCCCCCATCGTGTTTCTCTCTCTCCGTGTCCCCCCGTGTTTCTCTCTCCCTCCGTGTCCCCCCGTGTTTCTCTCTCCCTCCGTGTATCCCTCCGTGTATCTCTCCGTGTATCCCTCCGTGTACTTGGTCTTAAAAAAAGTGGTATCGGGACAACCCTAATTTTTAGTGCTGAGTGCCACACATCCGCAGGCAGTGCCATCATTCTTCCCGATACTGGGCTCTCCCATTCCTCCGTCAGGCAAATTAGGAGGCCGCGAGGCCCCTGTGAGTGCGAGGCCTTAGGCGACCGCCTAATAAAGAGCCGCCTCTGTTTTTGACCTGCTATTTTATTTGGTGCGTTTCATTAGTAAGCATGGCACTCGTCACTTTTTTTTTTATCATCATGTAAAGCGTTGCCACGTTCTTTAGTCGCTAATAGACGTCACACTCTTGTTCCTACTGTCCTCGTACACGGCTCACCACAGTTTGCAGACAGAGAAGCTCTCAGGTATCACTACCTCTTCCCTCTGACTGCAGAGACCACAGAACATCATATCAGAGAAGAGACAACATGGAGGAGGACACCGAGTCTGCCCGGAGGAGCGCCCAGAAAGCAGGTAACCCGGAGAGAGATACGGGAATTCAAAGTGGGCAACCTCTCTGGAAACTAGGGTTGTCCCGATACCACTTTTGTAGGACCGAGTACAAGTACAGATACTTTTTATCAAGTACTCGCCGATACCGATTACTGATACTTTTTTTAAATCTCATGTTTCAGTAGTTTGTTTTTTTTTACATTTTTTTTATTTATTTATTTTTACAATTTTTTTTTTTTTTTACAATGCTTTATTATTTTTGTTTAAGGGGGTGGGGGGAAATGTACATTGTCAGTGGGCCAGATTCATGTACAATGGCGCATCTTTGGACCGGCGTAGTGCATCTTTTTTACACTACGCCGGACCAGCGTGGAGAGGCAGGTAGGGTATTCAGAAAGCACTTGTGCCTAACTTTGCACCGGCCTAACTTAATTTCCTCGGCGTAAGTGGAAGTGGGTGTGACCTTATGCAAATGATGTTCTGAACGTGGAGCAGTGATTTACGCCCGGCGTATCTTGAACGGAGCATGCTCAGTACGTTCGTTCCCTTCTGAGCATGCTCACAACTATGCCGGCCCAACTTACAGAGATACGCCGGCCCAACTTACGCCCAGCCGATGCAAATGTACATCCAGTTTTATTCCCCCCCCAGGGAAGGTACATTTGCTGTGAGATGGCTACTCCCGTTCCCCACAGGCAGAGGAGGAAAAAAAACTTTAACACCCAGGAGATGTCAGCCCTCATAACAGCAATGGAGACTTATGACCAGAGCCGCCATCAGGGGGGTACAGGCAGTACACCTGTAAGGGGCCTGGGGGTCCCCAGGGGCCCAGATGGGAACCCCCCCTTTTTTTTTATAAAAAAATATATTTTTTTAATATATTTTTATTTATATTTTTTTGATGGACAAGAAGGCCTGGCTTGCAGTCTCTGCTCTAATTCATTTCAAAGGTGTTCTATCGAGTTGAGGTCAGGACTCTGTGCAGGTCAGTCAAGTTCCTCCACCCCAAACTTGCTCATCCATGTCTTTATGGACCTTGCTTTGTGCACTGGTGCGCAGTCATGTTGGAACAGGAAGGGGCCCTCCCCAAACTGTTCCCACAAAGTTGGGAGCATGAAATTGTCCAAAATGTCTTGGTATGCTGACGCCTTAAGAGTTCCCTTCAATGGAACTAAGGGGCCAACCCAACCCCTGAAAAACAACCCCCCACCATAATCCCCCCTTTCATCAAATGATTTGGACCAGTCCACAAAGCAAGGACCATAAAGACATAAATGAGTGAGTTTGGGGTGGAGGAACTGGACTGGCCTGCACAGAGTCCTGACCTCAACACCTTTGGGATCGAATATTCCGATGGACGTGTTTTGTTGTATAATCAAACCGTCTGTACGCTCCATCGGACAAAAGAGCAGAAAAACTATGTAGTTTCGTGAATATTGGCTGAAAAAGTTCTGCCGTCTGTATGCAGAACAAGTTCACGGCCAGTGCCTTTCGGACAAAAATATATATATATAATTATTATTATCATTATTATTATTATTAAAGGGCCCAGAGGTCCCGGATGGAAAGCCCCCTTTATTTGGTAATTTATTTTTATAAAAAAAAGGGTGGTTGCCATCTGGGGCCCTGGTGGCCTCCGGACCTTTAAGGGGGTTCCCATCCGGGCCATCCGGGCCCTCTCCAGCTGACTTGAGCAAGTCTGGTGCAAAGTTACCCCTGCTTTATAAAGGGTAACTTTCCGCTGCAAACCAGAGTTACACGCACCGGGAGTAGCCTGCGCCGGCAATTCGTAATTTGCTGAATCGGACCAACTCCCTCATTTGCATATTTAAAATAGAAAAACCAGGGCCGCGCTAGTTCAGACCAGCGTAAATGGGCGCCCACGCCGCACCGGCGTGGAAAGGTCCAAACGAAAAAAAAAAATCTACGTTACGGCGTAATATTGTTTGCTGAATACGGCGCGGATATACGCCGGCGCAAATTGCCATTTACGCCGCGCATCTCAGTCTACACCGGCGGAAATTGTTCCTGAATCTACCCCAGTGTGTTTTTTATTTAAATTTTTATTTTTTACAACTCATTTTTTTATTGCAATTTCTTTTTTTTTATCAGCCCTGTTGGGGGGGGGGTCTTTGGTGAGATATCAGGGGTCTTAACAGACCTCTGACATCTCCCCTCTGAGACAGAGAAAGGGACTAAGGACACAGATTCCCCAGTCCCTTTCTCAGCAGCCTCAGCTGCGCTGAAAATGAAAGGGGAGAAGCCAGCGGCTCCTCTCCATTCATAAACTGAAACATCGTCATCACAGGAGGTTACAATGTTTCAGTTATGTGAATGGACAGAGTCGGTGATCACTGACTCTGTACATTCGCAAAAGGTGGGAGCCGGGTTTACCGGCTCCTACTGCCGCTCTCCATCCTGACAGATCGAGGGGGGACACGGCAGCAGCAAGGAGGGGGGCATGACGGCGGCAGCAAAGAGGGGGGCATGACGGGGGCAGCAAGGATGGGGGCATGACGGCGGCAGCAAGGAGTGGGGAAACGGCGGCAGCACGGAGGGAGGCATGACGGCGGCAGAAAGGAGTTGGGACACGGCGGCAGCACGGAGGGGGGCATGATGGCGGCAGCAAGGAGGGGGGCATGATGGCGGTAGAAAGGAGTGGGGACACGGCGGCAGCACAGAGGGGGGCATGATGGCGGCAGCAAGGAGGGGGGCATGATGGCGGTAGAAAGGAGTGGGGACACGGCGGCAGCACAGAGGGGGGCATGATAGCGGCAGCAAGGAGGGGGGCATGAAGGGGGCAGCAAGGAGGGGGGCATGACGGCGGTAGAAAGGAGTGGGGACACGGCGGCAGCACGGAGGGGGGACACACGGCGGCAAGACGGAGGGGGAAATGAAGGCAGCATGGGGGGGACACGGCAGCAGGACGGAGGGGGACATGACGGCAGCATGGGGGGGACACGGCAGCAGGACGGAGGGGGACATGACGGCAGCATGGGGGGACACGGCAGCAGGACGGAGGGGGACATGACGGCAGCATGGGGGGACACGGCAGCAGGACGGAGGGGGACATGACGGCAGCATGGGGGGACACGGCAGCAGGACGGAGGGGGGTATGACGGCGGCAGCAAGGAGGGAGGACACCCGGACATGGCGGCAGCATGGAAAAAGTTGGCAGCACGGAGGGGTACAGCAGCTGAATGGAGGGGGAATGGAAGAGGAAACAAGGACAGTCAGCGGTGATCGGTTCTTGTAACTCCCCCACCGCACTGATCACCCTGACTGCCCAGGTATCGGCTGAAGCATCAGAGCATTTGCACCAAGTACAAGTACTCGGGCAAATGCTCGGTATCGGTCCCGAACACTTCTCTGTGAGGGACATCGCCTACAATGCCAGGCTGCCCCCAGATCCCTTTCATCCCTTGGACTAGTGGTCTCCAAACTGCGGCCCGGGGGCTAGATGCGGCCCTTTGCTTGCCTGAACCCGGCCCATGGAGCACTATTTCTTCCACTGATGCAAGACACAATTCTGCCAATTGACATCAACAATGGGGCACCATTCTCTCCCACTGGCATTAACAATGGGGCACTTTTCCTCCCAATGATACTAACCATAGGGCACTATTCCTCCTTCTAATACCAAATGGGGCAATGTTTTCTCCCACCGATGCCAGAAAAATGTCCTCTCCTGCTGGCCACAGTCCGCCCCCCCCCCCCCTAAAGTCTGGAGGACAATAAACTGGTCCTTTGTTTAGAAAGTTTGGACACCCCTGCCTTGGACTAATTGGGATAAAATGCAGGTCTATTTTTTTGTAAAGAATTAGGTTCAGCCCCCAGTCAGGTCTCACACGGCACCAAAACTTCTTGTGGTGGGATTTGGCACAACGTGCATTGAGGTTGAAGTGACTCTGCAACTATATGTAACTATCAGGGGCGGACTGACAACTCATGGGGCCCCCGGGCAATAGGAGATTATGGGACCCCCGGGCAATAGGAGATTATGGGGCCCCCAGGCAATAGGAGATTATGGGGCCCCCGGGCAATAGGACATTATGGGACCCCTGGGCAATAGGAGAATATGGGGCCCCCGGGCAATAGGAGATTATGGGGCCCCTGGGAAATAGGAGATTATGGGGCCCCCGGGCAATAGGAGATTATGGGGCACCCCCAGGCAATAGGAGATTATGGGGCCCCACAGTATACAAACACACACACATACAGTATCATACCTCCCAACTTTTCAACTTCAGAATGAGGGACAAATGAGCATGCCTCCCAACGGAGTTGTTGAGCGCAGGGGGGTGGGGGCCCGCGGATCAGAGAGTTGTTGAGCGGGGGGGGGGGGGGGTTCCGCGGATCAAAGTTGTTTTGAGAGGGCTGGGGAATTCCATGGATCAAAGTTGTTGAGCGGGGGGGGTTTATCGCCAATCACGGTATTTACCGCGAATCGCGGGGGGGGGGGGGGTGTGTGAGGGGGCCGCGTAACTCTAGCACTGATCTCGGGACCGCGGTATTTACCGCGAATCGTGGGAAATTAACGCAAAATCCAGGTGAATTGGGAGGTAAGCAGTATATATACAAAGTATACACACACACATACAGTATATATACAAAGTATACACACACACATACAGTATATATACACAGTATACACACACACATACAGTATACATACACAGTATACACACACATACAGTATACATACACAGTAGACACACACACATACAGTATACATACACAGTATACACACACATACAGTATACACACACAGTATACACACACATACAGTATACATACACAGTATACACACACATACAGTATACATACACAGTATACATACACAGTATACACACACATACAGTATACATACACAGTATACATACACAGTATACACACACATACAGTATACATACACAGTATACATACACAGTATACACACACATACAGTATACATACACAGTATACACACACATACAGTATACATACACAGTATACACACACATACAGTATACATACACAGTATACACACACATACAGTATACATACACAGTATACACACACACATACAGTATACATACACAGTATACACACACATACAGTATACATACACAGTATACATACACACACATACAGTATACATACACAGTATACACACACACATACAGTATACATACACAGTATACACACACACATACAGTATACATACACAGTATACACACACATACAGTATACATACACAGTATACACACACACATACAGTATACATACACAGTATACACACACACATACAGTATACATACACAGTATACACACACACATACAGTATACATACACAGTATACACACACATACAGTATACATACACAGTATACATACACACACATACAGTATACATACACAGTATACACACACATACAGTATACATACACAGTATACACACACACACATACAGTATACATACACAGTATACATACACACACATACAGTATACATACACAGTATACACACACACATACAGTATACATACACAGTATACACACACACATACAGTATACATACACAGTATACACACACACATACAGTATACATACACAGTATACACACACATACAGTATACATACACAGTATACACACACACATACAGTATACACACACAGTATACACACACACATACAGTATACACACACAGTATACACACACACATACAGTATACATACACAGTATACACACACACACACATACAGTATACACACACAGTATACACACACATACAGTATACATACACAGTACATACACACAGTATACATACACAGTATACACACACACATACAGTATACATACACAGTATACATACACACACATACAGTATACATACACAGTATACACACACACATACAGTATACACACACAGTATACACACACACTCTGAATAGGTACTGGAGAGGCGGGGCAGCTATAATCTTGTGATTTTTTTTTTAAACGCATATTTTTACATACTGTCCCTGGTTTTACTGAGGCTGGCAATCCTGTTGGGGCCCCCTAGTGGCATGGGGCCCTAGGGCAGTGCCCGAGTGTCCCAAATGGTCAGTCCACCCCTGGTAACTATATGTAACTATATAAGTAACTAGCTGCCAATATCATGGACCATCATTAATGAATGTATTGTTCAGCTGACTGCTATTATTCAATTTCTGCAACTGTTATGCCTCGTACTCACCACCATTTTTCTCGACAGGAAAAAAAAACAAAGTTTTTCCAGCCTGACTTGCATACACACGTTCATGCAAAAAAAGTTTTGGGCTGCATACTTGATTCTGAGCATGCACATCCCCCGCCGCCATCCAGGGCTTCTTCAGGCTCTCTCGTGCCAGCGGGGACCCAGAGAAAGAATCGGCTGGTGCCGGATGACGACCATAGAGATTTCCGGTGACCAAATGGTCACCAGTCATCTCTATGATCGTCGGAGGCCCAGGCGCGACGTTATGACGTCACGCCCGGGCCCCGGATGTAAACAAAGCCGCAATCGCGGCTAGTAAGCATGAGATCGTGAATTTTTTTTTCCCCCCGATCTCATGCTTTCCAGCCTGGAGGAGAGATGTGGGGGGAGGGGAAGGTCTTATTGACCACCCCGCATCTCTCCATAAAGAGGACCTGTCACACACTATTCCTATTACAAGGGATGTTTACAATCGTAATAGAAATAAAAGGGATAAAAAAAAAGTAAAAAAAAAAAAAGTGTAAAAATAAAAAAAATAAGTAAAATAAAAAAAATATATAATAATATTTTTTTTTTAACTACTTGCCGACCAGCCGCCGCAGTTCTACGGCGGCAGGTCAGCTCCCCTGCGCGAGAGCCCGTAGCTCTACGTCGGCTCTCGAAGCGGCCACTAGGGGCGAATGCGCGCCGCACACAACTCCCAGTCCTGTCAGGGGAGAAATGCCTGACCATCTGTTCATACAATGTATGAACAGCGATCAGTCATTTACCCTAGTCAGTCCACCCCCCCTACAGTTAGAACACACCCAGGGAACATACTTAACCCCTTCCCCGCCCCCTAGTGTTAACCCCTTCCCTGCCAGTGGCATTTTTATAGTAATCCAATGCATTTTTATAGCACTGATCGCTATAAAAATGCCAATGGTCCCAAAAATGTGTCAAAAGTGTCCGAAGTGTCCGCCATAATGTCGCAGTACCGAAAAAAAAATCGCTGATCGCCGCCATTACTAGTAAAAAAAAAAAAAATATTAATAAAAATGCCGTAAAACTATCCCCTATTTTGTAAACGCTATAACTTTTGCGCAAACCAGTCAATAAACGTTTATTGCGATTCTTTTTTACGAAAAATATGTAGAAGAATACGTATCGGCCTAAACTGAGGGAAAAAAATCGTTTTTTATATATATTTTTGGGGGATATTTATTTTAGCAAAAAGTAAAAAATTTAATTTTTTTTTTAAATTGTCGCTCTATTTTTGTTTATAGCGCAAAAACTAAAAACCGCAGAGGTGATCAAATACCACCAAAAGAAAGCTCTATTTGTGGGGAAAAAAGGACGCCAATTTTGTTTGGGAGCCACGTCGCACGACCGCGCAATTGTCAGTTAAAGCGACGCAGTGCCGAATCGCAAAAAGTGCTCTGGTCTTTGACCAGCAATATGGTCCGGGGGTTAAGTGGTTAAACGCCCCTGTCCCCGGTAGCTCATGCTCAGAAGCGAACACACGCCCACATATGTAAACGCTGTTCAAACTCCACATGTGAGGCATCGCCGCGTGTGTTACAGCGCAAGCAACAATTCTAGCACTAGACCTCCTCTGTAACTCTAAACTGGTAACCTGTAAAATAAATTAAATCGTCGCCTATGGAGATTTTTAAGTACCGAAGTTTGGCGCCATTCCATGACTGTGCGCAATTTTAAAGCGTGACATGTTAGGTATCTGATTACTCGGCGTAACATCATCTTTCATATTATACAAAAAAAATTGGGCTAACTTTACTGTTTTGTTATTTTTCTTTTTATTCATGAAACTGTTTATTTTTTTTCCAAAAAAGGGCGTTTGAAAAATGGATTGCGCAAATACCGTGCAAGATAAAAAGTTGCAATGACCGCCATTTTATTCTCTAGGGTGTCTGCTAAAAAAAAAAACATATATAATGTTTGGTGGTTCTGAGTAATTTTCTAGCAAAAAAAAAAAAAATATGATTGTTACATGTAGGAGGGGAATGCCAGAATAGCTTCGGTATGGAAGTGGTTAAAAAATTTACTGACAGAAGCTAAGAAATACTTTTTTTCCCCTCAAATATTCGGCCTTTTTTTTATTTTTTAGCAATAAAAAAAACAGAAGTGATTCAAAAATGTACTGAAATAAACTAAGAAATACTTCCCCCCCAAAAAAATGTTCCTGTCTTTTTAAATTTTTTTAGCAATAAAAAAAAAACAGAAGTGATTAACCACTTCCTTACCGGGCACTTACGCACCTTCCTGCCCAAGCCAATTTTCAGCTTTCAGCACTGTCGCATTTTGAATGACAATTGCGCGGTCGTGCTACACTGTACCCAAACAATTTTTTGATCATTTTGTTCCCACAAATAGAGCTTTCTTTTGGTGGTATTTGATCACCTCTGCGGTTTTTATTTTTTGCGCTATAAACAAAAGAAGAGTGACACTATTTTTTACTTTTTTATTTAATAAATATCACAATTTTTTTTAAAAAAACTTTTTTTTTCCTCAGTTTAGGCCGATATGTATTCTTCTACATATTTTTGGTAAAAAAAAATCGCAATGATCATATATTGATTGGTTTGCGCAAAAGTTATAGCGTTTACAAAATAGGTGATAGATTTATGGCATTTTTATTTTATTTGATTTATTGACTGGCATTCAAGGGGTTAACACTAGGGGGTGAGGGAGGGGTTAATATGTATACCTGTATTGTGTTCTAACTGTGTGGGGGGAGGGGGGGTGACTGGGGAGGTGACCGATCTGTGTCCCTATGTACAAGAGACACAGATCCGTCTCCTCTCTCCCCTGACAGGACGTGGAGCTCTGTGTTTACACTCCATCATTACACACAGAGCTCCACGTCCCTGCTCTGTCGTTACCGATCGCAGGTACCTGGCGGACATCGCGACCGCCAGGCACGCGCATCGGCATCTCGGGGATGCGCCGGGCGCGCGCACGCGCGCCCCCCAGTGGCCGGAGGAATACAGGACATCAAAAGACGTCCTGTTGAATATTCAGAGTCACCATGAAGCCGTCATTTGACGATGGCCCGGTGCTCAAGTGGTTAAATACCACCAAAAGAAATCTCTATTTGTTGGGAATAAAATGATAAAAATGTCATTGGGGTGCAGTGTAGCATGACTGTGTAATTGTCATTCAAAGTGTGACAGCGCTGAAAGCTGAAAATTGGCCTGGGCAGGGGGGTGTCCTGTAATAAAGGGGTTAAAGAACGCTCACCACCTCTGAGCTACCAACCCCTATATTACAACAGATATATAGCTAGATTCACATAGATGGCCGCAACTTTGCGGCGGCGTAGCTTAAGGCATTTAAACTACGCCGCCGTAAGTTAGCGAGGCAAGTACATGATTCACAATGTACTTGCCTGCTAAGTTACGGCGGCGTAGCCTAAAGCGGGTGGGTGCAAGCGCGCCTAAATCAAATTTGTCTGAGGGGGCGTGTTTTATGATAATGAGGCTTGACCCGACGCGATTGACAATTTTTTTTTTAACTGCGCATGCGCCAGGCGCCTACATCTCCCAGTGTGCATTGCGGCTAAGTCCGCCGCACGGGCCTATTGATTTCGACGTGGACGTAAACAACGTAAATCCCTATTCACCGACGACTTACGCAAACAACGTAAAAAAAAATTATTTCGACGTGGGAACGGCAGCTATACTTAACATTACTATTCCATCTATTTGATGGAATAACTTTAGGCAGCCTATCTCTTACAGAAACGGCGTATCTGTACTGCGGCGTTCGTGAATAGGCGTATCTAGTGATTTACATATTCTACGCCGACCGCAATGGAAGCGCCACCTAGCGGTCGGCCTAAATATTGCACCCTAAGATAGGACGGTGCAAGCCATCGTATCTTAGATAGGTTTAAGTGTATCTCTGTTTGAGAATACACTTACACTTAGGTGGGCGCAGATTCAGAGTTAGGTCGGTGTATCTACTGAAACGCCGAATTAACTCTTTCTGAATCTACCTAATACTGTACATTGTATGTATGGAAACCCTGAGCTCAGATGGGGATCTGAAAGTTTCAGATGTGCATTTGAAGGTATAAATAGACCAAAGAAGGTAGGAGGATATGAAGGGAAGAGTGGGGGGGGGGGGCTGATCATGGTACATCATTATTTTTCTTCCTGTAAGAAGTGAAAACACTGAGCAGATTTTTTTTTTTTTCAACAAACAGAATATTCATTCATTGTAAGCAAGTGCGTGGTAGGCCCCATACACACGAGAAGATTTATCCGCGGATACGTCCTCTCAAGGATTTGCACGGATTTCCATGCGATGGAGTGTACTCACCATCGAATCGAAATCTGCGCCGAAATCTTCTGGCGATGACTTGTCGCGATGATGATGCAGCGACGTGCGCGACGCAGTCATATAAGGAATTCCACGCATGCGTCGAATCATTACGACGCATGCGGGGGATCCCTTTGGACGGATTGATCCAGTGAGTCTGTACAGACCAGCGGATCAATCCGTTGGGATGGATTCCAGCGGATAGATTTTAAGACATGTCTTAAAATATTTATCCGCTGGAAATCCATCCCAGGGGAGAAATATCCGCGGAAACAGATCCGCTGGATCATACACACCAGGGGATCCATCCGCTGAAAACGATCCGCTGAGATTTTTCAGCGGATGGATCCTCTCGTGTGTATGGGGCCGTACAGTAACAGTAGTATGGAAGCAATCAAAGTCGCATTCAGAGAGCGGTAATAAGACAACTTTCACATGTCATAAAACAGAGATACATAGAGCTCAAGTAGACACTTTCAAAAGTATAACAAAAAAAAACATACACCATTTGTATAAAAGAACAAATAGACCGGGGGGGTATCGCAGCCATGCCAGCAGTTGACCAGATTGACCAAGGGGGTCGAACACCACACCTAAGCTGTCAATGGCTGCCAAACCTTGTCAAGCTTTCTAGGGCAGTTTGTTCCAATGTAAGTAAGTCACTTTATACATAGGTAGGGCAAGATTATTCGATTTTTCCCAAGGAACCCACCGAAGGAGGGGAATGGACATTGGTGGCCCATAATGCAGGGTGCACCGCCCCCCCCCCCCCCTCACCCTATCCATGTATCTGGCCCCCTAATCTACATGCAGGGCGCCAGACGCATTGATTGATTTTTCTTCTTTTTTTTTGAGCACATGCCTGATCCCGCATACACATGATCGATTTTTGGCATGAAAAAAAATTATCGTGTGTGGGCTTCACATCGTTTTTTCGTTTTTCGAAACATGCTGCATTTTTTAATGACGTTTTAAAAAAATTAGTTTTTCGGGTTGTAAAAAATGATCGTGTGTGGGCTAAAACGACGTAAAAAAAACCTGCGCATGCTCAGAAGCAAGTTATGAGACGGGAGCGCTCGTTCTGGTAAAACTACCGTTCATAATGGAGATTGCACATTCATCACACTGTAACAGACAGAAAAGAGCGAATCGTCTTTTACTAACAAGGAATCAGCTAAAGCAGCACAAAGGCGAATGGAACTTCCCCTTCAGAGTGCCGTCGTACGTGTTGTACGTCACCGCGCTTTGTTCATCATTTTAAAAAACTATGATGTGTGGGCAACATCGTTTTTAATGATGAAGTTGGAAAAACGTTGTTTTTTGGACATGCTGAAAAACAACGTTTTTTTTAAGGCCGAAAAACGATCGTGTGTACGCGGCATGAGGCTCTAATTGGCTTCAACAAAGACAGAGCCCTGCACCCACACGAGCCCACCCAGTTGTGTGGCAATAGTGAATCAATATTCGGTATTGTCTTCTTGCTTTTCCTCCTAGATAATCAGGAAGGAGGAGGAGCACAAATGGTCGAGAGGAGAAGCGATCGTATTGGCTGGGTAGGTGGGTAGGGTGACCACATTTCCAAACTGCCATTCAGGGACACACCCCCCTCTCTCACCTTCCCCAAAAAAAGATGAGGGTGGAAATGTAGTCTCGGGGTTGATGGGGAATTTGGCGGCGGTTTATTTCTCAGGTGAATGTGCCACTTGCCACCAGATGCAGTGCTGCTTGCCACCAGGCCCGTCGGAACCCGACAGGCAAAGCAAGCATTTGCCTGGGGCCCCGGAGCTGGCCAGCAGGGAGGGCCCTTGCCGCACCGCTGTGTCCTCCTGCAGTCCGGTCGGCCATGTACCATAACCGCGCGGTACAGGAGAATAGAGGACACAGTGTGAGAGGGGAGACCGGGTCAGATGGAGATGAAAAGTAATGAGTTCAATCGCCTCTGCTCAAAACCGAGCCAATCTCGGGATGGCTTCAGAACATATGTGGATAAGTGCCCATACCATCCCTACATCGGGGACATTCCTGTGACCTCTGAGTGAAGATTCTGTGCAGTCAATGGGGGGTATATAAACTCTGTGCAAGAATTTTGTCTATAATCAATTTATCCCAGGACGAGATCAGCAATTTGGTACTTTCCTCAAGACAGTCTTCCCTGTCAAAGGCAGGAAGGTCTGTGTTTTCACATTTCCCATCCTCGGGGGAGTTCCACAGTTCCATCCTCGGGGGGAGTTCCACAGTTCCATCCTCGGGGGGAGTTCCACAGTTCCATCCTCGGGGAGTTCCACAGTTCCATCCTCGGGGAGTTCCACAGTTCCATCCTCGGGGGAGTTCCACAGTTCCATCCTTGGGGGAGTTCCACAGTTCCATCCTCGGGGGGAGTTCCACAGTTCCATCCTCGGGGAGTTCCACAGTTCCATCCTCGGGGAGTTCCACAGTTCCATCCTTGGGGGAGTTCCACAGTTCCATCCTTGGGGGAGTTCCACAGTTCCATCCTCGGGGGGAGTTCCACAGTTCCATCCTCGGGGAGTTCCACAGTTCCATCCTTGGGGGAGTTCCACAGTTCCATCCTTGGGGGAGTTCCACAGTTCCATCCTCGGGGAGTTCCACAGTTCCATCCTTGGGGGAGTTCCACAGTTCCATCCTCGGGGAGTTCCACAGTTCCATCCTTGGGGGAGTTCCACAGTTCCATCCTCGGGGAGTCCATGCTAAGAAAAGCCAGGTAAAGAGCAGACAGAGGTTTAAGCAAGGACACCTGAGCAAGGAGCTCCTCAATGGTGTCTATAGTAAGAGGGTTGGGAAATTGAGCCCGGGCTGCATGGTGAAGCTGGAGGTAATGGGAATCCATATATCCTGGAAGTTTAAATTTCACCCTGAGTTCTAAAAAATGAGAGAAAAGTCCTTCAAAGTCTTGACCATTTGGCCTAAATCCAAGGCTAAGTTCATAAACGAAAATGTGAGAGATTAAGATTACTTCATTGCATGGTGACCACCCATGGGGTCTCAGAAACCTCCGCCTGGCTTTTCTTGTGTAGCGCCTGTGTACTTTTCAGTACAGGTGCTATAATAAATTTAGTGGGGGATGAGAGAGTTACCTTGCTCTCATCCATGCTATTTTACTAAATTGGGTTTCTGTTGGTTCCGGACTGTCCTGTGGGTCATTCTGTGCTCTAGAGGTGTAGTTCCATCTCTGGATGGCAGGTGGCACCAGAGGGGTCCGGGAAGAGCCGCCTTTCCCCAGCAGCCAATTGGAGGAGTGTTTCCCTCGCGGGGCATGCTGGGGGAGGGTATTTCTGTGACAGACGCCATTTTGTGGGGTTCTTCGCGGGTTCCTGGCTCCAGGTGCGGCACCCACCTTTAGTGTGTGCGCACATCACGGGCCCCGGCGATATGGCCTACCAGGCCCGGGCGCACGTGCTACGCGGAGTTCCTGACTCTGGGCCCTCATGGTCTGGAGCAACATGTACTGTCAAGGGGCCCCAGTGACTTTACTGGGTCCCCCAACTTTGTGAGGAAGATCCCATGCGAGCTGTGCTGTTCGGTGGGGAGTCGGTCTGAGGTGAGCCCGGAGGCAGGTGATCCAATAGGGCTTGGACAAAACCATCGGGGATCTGGGTGACCGAATACTGGCAGGTTGTATGATGCAAACTGTCAGTCGGTGGCCCCCAAATTATTGACTGGGAGGATCCGCTCTACTTTCATGTTCTTGAGTACTGGGCCTGTGCAGAGACCCTTTACTAATCTAAAACCTAATAGAGCCAAGTCGGTGGCAGAGACTTGTTCCTTCCCAGTGGTTCCGAGTGACGCCCTGGCTGCCAGGTCTGTGAGAGGGACACTATACCCAGGCCCGGATTTCCCACAAGGCCACTGAGGCCAGGCCTTGGGGTGGCAGGGCGCCAAGGGGCGGCAGTGGTATGGAGTCCCCCGACGCCCGTAACATACAGTTAAGGGCGGTAAGTTATGGGGGAACCGCTCGTTCGTTAACAAGTGATTGCAGCGATGTCGCCGAAATCACTTGTAAAATGTGTGCTCCCGTCCGTCCTCCCCTCTCCCCCCACCCCACATACCTCTCTCTGCTGGCTCTGTCTTCGGGAATCCGTCCTCCCACCGACCAACGAGTCTGTCTCCTGTCCCTGCTGCCGATGTACACAGTGAGAGGGGAGAGCTGTGCTCTTCCCATCTCAGCTGTGACAGGAGTTCTAGCACAGTGCTAGGACTCCTGTTTTGGAGGTGACAGGGTCAATAAAGAGAACATGTCCCCTCCAATTGCTATCACACAGGGAATTGTTTTCTCCTGTGTGATAGCAAAAAAGTTAAGTGAACAAAATTGATAAAAAAATAAATAAATAATAAGAATTAATAATTAAATTGATAAAATAAAAGAGTAAAGAA
The DNA here is from genome assembly GCF_905171775.1 of Rana temporaria. Lineage (NCBI taxonomy): Eukaryota > Metazoa > Chordata > Amphibia > Anura > Ranidae > Rana > Rana temporaria. Next base: position 685,933,212 of record NC_053489.1, on the reverse strand, counting down.
TAAGAAAAATAATAAGAAAATTATACAAAAATAAAAAAATGTAAGCGACAAGCTACTAATAATAATAAAAAAAAAGTGATAAAAAAGTAAAAAAACAAAACAAAACATATTTTAACTAACCGTGCCGCTCATTCTCCGTTGATTTTGGGGTTTGGTTGCATTGGGAACCTGGCCTTGGGGCGGCAGGGAGAGCAAATCCGGCCCTGACTATACCCACTCCGGCTGGAGGCAGGACTGCTTCTTCTATCTATAGCCTGAATCTGCAAAGTTTATTCTTCTTCACCAACCTATTCTATCTACCTCGAGTTGACTGTTGGTCGTGTTGGACCAGAAATAAAAGCATTGAAAACGTCACCCTGCTGTCTGGACATTCCGTCATTGCTCTCATCATCATCATCAACCCTAGACACATCACAGAGGTAACATAATTATGCCGTCACAAATCTAATCAGAGGCTCCCCCGTGGGTAGGGCTACACGTATTTATTCTATTATAATTGAATCAACTATTTGATAGCAGAAGGAATATATACAGAAGATTTGAGATGAAGCTCTGTACAGTGTAGGCGGATTCTCTTCAATACGTATCTGTAGCAGTTCAGTTCCTGGTAGCCAGTAGATCTTTGGCACTCCTGGAATATGATAAGGTGACTGATGGAGTAATGAGGCACCAGAGTTGGTTGGTGACCATGTTATCAACGGAGACAAAGTCCAGATAAAAAAAAGTTTGGCAATAACAATAAAGAACATTCTTGAAAGAGTTTCAAGTCAATTAAAATAATTTTATGGGAAAAGTGAACGACTCCTACCTTAAATGACTCTGTTTTAAAGTTTTAAAAGTCCTCTTCAAAAGTGATCCCGCAGAATCCCCTTTTGTTACCTTTATTAGACCAAAAACCCTTGACTTATTATCATTCTGAACTGGTTTCATCTGCCTCTGCTGTGCAATGCTCTGTGGGTCCCCCCCTTTATCTACACCCCAATCATCCAACTGTAGCGCCTGGCTACTTTCAGAGCCGGTGCCATGTAAAATTTAGGGGAGAATTCTGAGAAGTAGTTGGCTCTGAATTAGTTTGACTGTTTTGGGTCTCTGCTCTGGCTTGGCTGTGCTGTGGGCTAACCTTTTGTCCGGGGACTCCCGTCACCCCCGGACGGTATGTGGCAGCAGTGGGGTCAAGTGAGTCTGAGTATCACTCCTTAGCAGCCAGTCAGGGGTTGGGCCGCCTCGCTGTGCATGCTGGAGAGGGGTATTTAGGGGCATACGCCATTACCTCAAGGTTCTTCCTCGTGTGGCGCCCACCATTGGGGTAGCCATTCCACGACACCCCCACATATGGCCCTCCTGGCCGGGGGGTGTGCGTGTGTCGCAGTGTTCCTGGTTCCGGGACCACGTTGGCCCAGAGCAATTGATCTGCTGTGTGGACCTAGTGATCGACTGGTTCCCCGATCTGGAGGGGGTCCTCAGCTGTCCGACCAATTGGAGGAAGCTGACCGATGAGGAGTCTGTCCGAAGGATACCAAGCACGAGGCTGGTGTTCCAGGAGGGGCCTGTCCATTCATCAGGGGACAACCTGGGATCTGACAGGCTGGATGTTGGTCGCCTGTCAGTTGCTGATTTTGCAAAACTACCTGAAGGAGATCCGGGTGCTGAATCCACTGAGAGAAGATCCCGGACCATAATTGTCTCCATTCTTTTGGGAGGGTCTGTGGCAGAGACTTGATCCTAAGTTCGAGTGACATTCTGGCTGCCAGGCTGGTGAGAGAGGCCTGTCCAGGTGCGCTATGCCCACTCCGGCTGGAGTAAAGTGTTGTTGCATTCATGGCAAGGGGGTGCTGCATTCATGGCAAGGGGGGTGCTGCATTCATGGCAAGGGGGGTGCTGCATTCAGGAAAACTTAGGTGCTGCATTCAGGGCAAGGGGGGGTGCATTCATGGCAAGGGGGGGTGCATTCATGGCAAGGGGGGTGCTGCATTCATGGCAAGGGGGTGCTGCATTCATGGCAAGGGGGGTGCTGCATTCATAGCAAGGGGGGTGCTGCTTTCAGGAAAACTTGGGTGCTGCATTCAGGGCAAGGGGGTGCTGCATTCAGGATAATGTGGGGGTTTCATTAAGGACAACGGGGGTGCTGCATTTATGGCACTTGTGAGGCTGCATTGATGGGCAGTGACTCGTATTTTGCTTCACAGTTCTTTATTTAAAAATGTAAGATTTTTTAAAGTGAAGGTGCGTGTTATACGCCGATAAATACGGTCTATCCAAATAACGCACCTGAGCTCATCTCTTCACCACACACAGCCACAACGGCAGGAGAATGCTTGTTGGGCGGTGTATTGGTGCTCGATCAAACACACTTATGTAGCGCTTACCCCCGAAGGAGCGGCTAATTGTTTTGGGCCTGCACTCTGCTTTATTACCCCCCCCAGTATTCTTGGTCTCACTCCCCTGTACACAGCTGTGGTGCAAACTGACACAATAGTTTATGAGCGACAAAGGAACCGTTTAGACACAAGTTAAACTTAAATAATCATTGACTTTACTAAAACAGTTGTTGTAATACACAATCGGAACATAAGTGGTGCACATTCAGTATTGCGAAAGGCGGTGCGCAACAATTTCTTTACACCCCCCCTACGGCCGCAGGTATTTTGGTGTCTCCAAGTGGGACTAGCGCGCAGGCCTTACTTCAAGCTGCGCGCCTTCCCACTTCCAGTACACAACCACACAGTATGCGCCACGCAACACCCAACAGAATAAAACACAACCGTAACGGGTAATCACTCAGTAACTTCCCTATGACAGTATCTGTCTAACAGTAACAGCGCTGCAAGGCCTTGCCAATAAAATGTAGTAGTATTAGTCCTTGATCTTCTTTCTTCGCTAGCAATGTGAACTCAATTTGTAATCCACAGGTATTTTAATAGTAGTTTGATGCAAACAGGGACTGCGGATTAAACGTGGAGGGTGACTGCGCACTCTTTCCTGGTTAATACACAATATTCAATGGCCGGCCATCAAGCAGTTGATTAAGGCTTTCAGGTCCTGGCACATGTGGCTTAGGGAAACACACTGGCAGCGTGGAACTAACGGTCCCAGCAGCACTCCCCGGCAGTCTAAGTGTGTGTGTGTGTAAACAGTACAAAGCTTTGGGCCCGAGCCCTCTCACCACACGAGGCCCAGATGACTGGATGCTCTCACCACACACGGCCTCCACCTGGTCTCTGCACTCGTCTGGTTGTCCAGTTCCCACTTTCAGAGACGATCGGGAACCCTCCAACACTTGCCTGGATACCGATGGCTTGCTTCCGCACGGGGTAGGCCAGAACTCCACCAAACACACTGTGAAAGGGTTCCTCCAGGATGTGGGTCCCGAGGCCGAGAGAGCTAAAAATGGCCACACAAGGTCTTTTATATCTTCCCAGCATGCCTTGCAGCCCTGAGTGTTCCTGGGTAATTATTCATATCCCTTCTGGATGTTCTGAAAAAAACAAACCTTGAACACGCCGTTCCATTTCTTCGCCAGTAGATGGCATCAGACGCTTATTTACATTATAAGACTATCAATTCTACCACTTCAGATCTGAGCATTCTTAATAGCAAAAATTGCCCCCGCTACATACTCCCCCCACTTTGAATCTTTGGTCCCCAAAGACATTTTTAACTCTACTGCACATTTTTGCCTCTATGCGGCTGCTCAATACAGACAGAGGAGCCTCCCACCACTTTTCATAAGATGGGAGGCTGTTCTGTGCACTCTCAGGTGACACCGCAGTGTCTGGTACAGATGTGTCCAGGGGTGAGTTGGGGTTCTCTCCTTCTAGGTTTACAGTAAGGAGACCAGGCATATCAGGAATTCTTTTGGGGGCAAGCCAGGCCTGTTCAGAACATTCGCCCAGAATATCATAAGTCAGTTTCTTAGGCGCATGAACTTCCCTCTTGACTCTTTGTCTTTTAGGAGTAGGCGTTGTCTCTTCTTCTGCCTCACACTCTTGCACCTCAGTGTCAGCGGGTGAGTGATCCTCAGAATGCCCACTTTGCGGCACAAATTCCGGGGCCTCAGGTCTCAAAGTCACAGTGTCTGTCTCCTGCTCATGAGGTAAGCAATTAGTATCAGTTTCCGGCATCTCAGGCGACCACAACCAGCTTATCTCCATCCCATCCTCTTTCTCACTACCTTCTGTGGCCAGGGATCCTGACTGAGACCTAGTTACAGGTCGAGGCTCAGCCATAGGCGATAGTTCCCGTCGTGGAGTTTTCCTGACTGCTTCTGTTAAGGGCAGAAGGTGATTCCGATGCCATACCTTCAGTGGTCCAGTACTCCCTTCTGGTCTGATTTCGTATACCGGTAATCCCAGGAGGCGCCTGCATATGATGAATGGCTGTGACTTCCAGCGATCAGCCAACTTGTGTTTTCCTGGTACACCCAGATTTCTCAATAGCACTCGGTCTCCAGGTTGCAGGTCTTGGATCCGCACTCTGAGGTCAAAGTTCCTCTTATTCCTGCGTCCCCTCGCATCTGAGGTGGCCCGAACTTTCTCATATGCGGCCTTCAAACTCTTCCATAATCTGCCCACATATCCTCGATGAGAGGCCTCCGAAGTGTGGTCTAAAGAAGTACCAAACGCCAGATCCACCGGCAAACGAGCTTCCCGACCAAACATTAGGCGATAGGGTGAATATCCTGTGGCATCACTCACGGTGCTGTTATAAGCATGTACCATGGCTGCAATGTGTTTACTCCACTGTTGTTTCTGCTCCGAGGCCAGTGTTCCTAACATGTTGAGGAGAGTTCTATTGAATCTTTCGGGTTGTGGATCCCCTTGTGGGTGATAGGGGGTAGTCCTAGATTTTTTTATATCCAGCAAGTCCAGTAGCTGCCTAATGAGGGTGCTCTCAAAATCCCTTCCTTGATCTGAATGGATCCGCTGAGGCAGGCCGTAATGGATGAAGAATTTCTCCACCAGGATCTTTGCCACAGTAGGCGCTTGTTGATCCCTGGCTGGAAAGGCCTGAGCATATCTGGTGAAATGGTCCGTGACTACCAAAATATTTCCTTGCCCACTGAGATCGGATTCCACACACAAGAAGTCTATACATACTAGATCCATGGGTCCTCGGCTTTCCATATGGCCCATTGGGGCGGCTCTCTGAGGTAAAGACTTCCTTTGTATGCACCTGAGACAAGAGCGACAGTAATTCTCCACTTCAGATCGCATGTATGGCCAGTAAAACCTGTCTCTCACTAATTGAAGGGTCCTTTCCGATCCCAAGTGGCCATGGTGGTCATGCAGAGCAATCAGAACTCTTTCCCTATGTTTCTCTGGCAGGAACAACTGCCACTTCTCCTCCAGATCTTCAGAGGGGGCCCTCCTGTACACCACTCCTTGTTTCAGCTGTAACCGACTCCACTCCTTGCATAACAGGCGAGCTTCCTTCTTGGCGCTCTGTAGGAGTAGATCAGAATGTTGAGTCTCCAAGGCCTCCGACACAAGGCTACAGAGGGGATCTTCTTGCTGATCTCTTCGGAGGTCCTTCCTGGACAGTTTAGGCAAACCCTCATCCACCACTTGAGTGACATTACAGTAGCCCCTAGGCACTCCCACAGCGGACACTCCTACCTCCTCAGCCCTGGCTCCACCTTTCGCTGGTTGTTCTGCTCCTTCACAAAGAGCCCTCACACCTTCAGGGGTAAGTTGGGTCCAACCTTCCGGCGAGTTCCAATCGTAGTGGGGCCTTCTGGATAATGCATCAGCGTCCCGATTTCCGACCCCTGGACGGTATTTTAGACTGAAGGTGAATCCAGAGAGTGCAGCCAGCCACCTATGCCCTGTAGCATCTAATTTTGCTGTGGTGAGTAGGTAGGTGAGAGGATTGTTATCTGTCTTGATCACAAATTCTGCGCCATATAGGTAGTCTCTCAGTTTGTCCACTACTGCCCACTTCAAAGCCAGGAACTCAAGTTTGTGAGTTGGGTAATTCCTTTCAGCGGGTGTCAAACTTCGGCTCACATAGGCAATGGGTCGTAGGTGCCCGTCATACTCCTGGTAGAGTACTCCACCCAGTCCATCTCGACTGGCGTCCACATGCAGTTCATAAGGCCTGGCAGGGTCTGCGTAGGCCAGAACCGGGGCAGTAGTGAGGCTCCGCTTCAACTGTACAAAGGCCTCTTCACACTGAGTGGTCCATTGGTCTTCAATCGACTCTTTCTTCTTCCTGGGACCCTCCTTAGGCTTCCCAGGTCCATCAGGGTCCGACCCAGCCCCCTCTTGGTTCTTTAATAGTTCAGTGAGTGGGTGAGCTATCTTGGCGAACCCTTCAACAAATCTGCGATAGTAGGAGCAGAATCCCAGAAAAGACCTGAGTTCAGTCACATTTGTTGGCCGGGGCCATGAGGTGACAGCATCCAGCTTCTGCGGGTCCGTCGCCACTCCTTCCGCGGACACTATGTGACCCAGATAACTCACTGATGACTGGTAAAATTTGCACTTTTCCATCGAAAGCTTCAGGCCCTCTTCATGGAGTCTACTCAAGACTTTCTCCAGGCGCTCTTCGTGCTCTTCCAGTGTTCTGCCGAACACTATCACATCATCCAGGTATACCAGCACTTCAATTAAATTCATATCACCTACAGTCTTCTCCATCAACCTCTGGAAGGTGGCCGGGGCCCCCGACAAGCCTTGTGGCATGCGGTTAAATTCAAAAAACCCCACCGGGGTAATGAAAGCTGTCTTCTCCCTATCTTCAGGGTGCATGGGAATCTGGTAGTACCCACTCTTCAGGTCCAGCACACTGAACCACTTCGCCCCCGACAAGCTCTGTAAGGCATCTTCTATTCTGGGGGTGGTGTATTGGTCGGGAATGGTCCTCCGATTCAGTGTCCTGTAGTCAATGCACAGCCGTAACGACCCATTCTTCTTTCTCACTACCACTATCGGGGAGGCATAGGGGCTCCGAGACTCCCGGATGATGCCTGTTCTCTTCAGCTCAGCCAGTTGCTCTCGCAAATCTTCCAGGTCTCCCAGTGGAATCCGCCTGACCCTTTCCCGGAAAGGTTTGTCCTCTTCCAGCCGGATCTTGTGTTCAGCACTTTTGGCCAGCCCCACATCGAACTCGTTTTTTGAGAAAGCCATCCTCCATTTTAGTAGCTGGGTCTTTGCTCTCTCCATCCATTCGGGTGACAGGGGGGTGTTTTTTGGGAAGAATTCTCCCAGAGGGATCTCCTCTCCTTGTTCTTTCAGCATTTCATACGGAGGAACTGGGGTTGCTGGCTGCACTTCCCCTAACAACACTCTAGCCGGCATCTTCACTGGGGATGTTGTGGTGTTCCGGACGCTGACGGAGACTTTCCCTCTTTTTCTCTTCAGTAATTTAGTTGGTAGCAATTCGGGGACTATCTCCAACTCGTTGTTCCCCTGTTTTCTGTCCGTCTCAAGGACGATGAAAGGTCCTGGTTGTTCCCAAGTGAGCTTGACAGAAGCTCGCAGGCAGACCACCTCACCAGGCTGTATCACCTTTTCTCGTCTATCCAAACGCCAGACTCTTCCCACTCCTTCGGCTGGGGCCCTCTGCTCATGCAGTAAGTTCTGATACACCTGGGTCAGTATGGGGTGTATTTTTATGGCTGAAGTGTCCTGCTTCTGCATAAGTGGTGTCAAGAGTCTCCGGACTAGGTTGGTGTTGGTCCCAATAATGATGGAACTCTTGTCCGCCCCTGGTGGGCGGGGGCATACTACTGCCAGAGCATCGAAGACTTCAGCCTCCCCGGCCACGCTTGGGTCGAAGGTGAGCTTAATAGGCAGGAAACCGTCATATGGGAAATTCTGAGTTCCTAGACCCCATATCTCCAGTTCCTCCAGCTTCTGGAGAGGCAGGTGCCTGAGGTGCTTCTCATAGAAGTCCCTGTAAAGGAGAGTTACTTGAGCTCCAGTATCCAGCAGGGCTTTGGTATAGATTCCTTCCACTTGGATAGGGACAATGGGAGAGGGCCCCACTAATTCAGGGGGGAATCCACGTGGGGTGGCAAGGTTAGTCTGTTTGGTGGTTCGTACCTTTACACCCTTCTTCCGGGGGTGTTTTTCCAACTTCGACCCCCGGGGGTCACTAGGGACCGGGACGGCGTATGGTTGTTTGGAGTTTACTATTGTGACCGGGCGCCCAGCTGACTCCTTCACTGGGGCCCTCTGGAGTTTTCCGCCGGCTTCTGGGCCCTTGCTTCTGTCTTCGGCGGGCTTGGACACACTTGGCGGTAATGTCCCACTCCTCCACAGTTGAAACAGGTCTTTGACCTCACCGGTCTCTCAATTTGAGTGACTGCGGGGTCCGGTGGGGCCTTCTGCCTCTGTGGGCCCTCTGGCCTAGCGTTCAACAAAGTCATCATCTCCAGTATTTCCTTCTGCACTTGAAATAGCTTTCCTAGTTCAGAACGGGGCATATCATCAGCGGTTGCTGTCAAAACACTAGTCTCCGGGGAGCTCTGTGAGACATCAGCGTTATGCCATCTGATCCTTGCGGTGATACTGGACTGAGCTTTCCCTTGCTTCTTCTCTCCCTCTGTTTCCATCCGGGCCGCCTCATTGGTCTCTTCAATGAGCACCTCATCTGAGGTGGAAGGATCATCCAGGTACTGTCGCAACTGGAATTTAACATAGTCACTCCTCAGTCCTGTAGCCACAGACCTCAAGAACTTCTTCTGGATGACTTCTGGCCCAAGATGTCCATCCGAGTCTTCTTCTCGGGAGGCGGACAACAAGCGATCCTTCAGAGCGATGGCCCTGAACAGGAAATTCTGCGGGGTCTCCTGGGTGTCTTGTGCCATATTTATTAGTTGATGATACAATTCCGCAGCATCTTCCTCCTTATAGTAACTTTTTAATATCCTCCTGAGCTGTGTCAGAGTTAACCCATTCTTCATCTCCAACATCCTTCTGATGCTCAGATCCGGGCTAATGGCGTTGACTACGGCCTCTGTGATCTCAGATTCATGATAGCCCTTCTGAAGTCCCAGCTCCACCTGATGTAAGAGATTTGTATAGGACAGGCTTCCCCCTTGGTCTCTTTCCCCTATCCGTCCTTCGATTTTAAAATCCTTCCGGATCGTCACTTCAGGTAGGCGATTTTTGGTACGTCTCGAGGGAACTGAGGCAGACCTCGAGCTTAGCTTACTGTTATTTGAATCTTTGCACGAGACACTTAGCTCTTCAATGTGTCCTGCGATCACACCAGAGGCCTCCTTGAACCTTTCCTGTATGGTGCGGCACTGCCGTTTCAGGTCAGATAGCTGCTGCTCTGACTGAGAACCTCCCCTGTACTTTCCATATACAGGTTTTACCTTCCCTTGAGGGGGTCTTGAACTGGTATGGGCTGGGGTTGTTTTCTGATCAAATCCCAGCGCCGTTGGCTTTACAAGGCTAGAGTTGGCAGTGCTCTGACCAGACCCTTCTGGATGTGTCAGGTATAACTTGGTTCCTCCAGCTAGCTGTACACTCGGACCCCTGAAGTTCTCCGGAACTTCCGTCCTCCACTCCAATAGGGCATAGGTGTGGGAGGTTTCACAGTCTGGTCTGATGGCGATCACCCAGGCCTTTCTATTTGGGGACAGTGCCTTCACAACCTTTTTGATCTGCTCACTATCCCAGGTTTCTCCCGGGAGGGCGATGGATACGCTCGCTTCGGAACGGGCGCCTTCAGTTCCACACCACCGAGCCACTGTAATAGGATCCATGCTGATACCAGGGATGGGTTTTATTTGCAGAGGTACAGGATCCCGGACGAGCCCCCACGTGTAGCGCTTACCCCCGAAGGAGCGGCTAATTGTTTTGGGCCTGCACTCTGCTTTATTACCCCCCCAGTATTCTTGGTCTCACTCCCCTGTACACAGCTGTGGTGCAAACTGACACAATAGTTTATGAGCGACAAAGGAACCGTTTAGACACAAGTTAAACTTAAATAATCATTGACTTTACTAAAACAGTTGTTGTAATACACAATCGGAACATAAGTGGTGCACATTCAGTATTGCGAAAGGCGGTGCGCAACAATTTCTTTACACCCCCCCTACGGCCGCAGGTATTTTGGTGTCTCCAAGTGGGACTAGCGCGCAGGCCTTACTTCAAGCTGCGCGCCTTCCCACTTCCAGTACACAACCACACAGTATGCGCCACGCAACACCCAACAGAATAAAACACAACCGTAACGGGTAATCACTCAGTAACTTCCCTATGACAGTATCTGTCTAACAGTAACAGCGCTGCAAGGCCTTGCCAATAAAATGTAGTAGTATTAGTCCTTGATCTTCTTTCTTCGCTAGCAATGTGAACTCAATTTGTAATCCACAGGTATTTTAATAGTAGTTTGATGCAAACAGGGACTGCGGATTAAACGTGGAGGGTGACTGCGCACTCTTTCCTGGTTAATACACAATATTCAATGGCCGGCCATCAAGCAGTTGATTAAGGCTTTCAGGTCCTGGCACATGTGGCTTAGGGAAACACACTGGCAGCGTGGAACTAACGGTCCCAGCAGCACTCCCCGGCAGTCTAAGTGTGTGTGTGTGTAAACAGTACAAAGCTTTGGGCCCGAGCCCTCTCACCACACGAGGCCCAGATGACTGGATGCTCTCACCACACACGGCCTCCACCTGGTCTCTGCACTCGTCTGGTTGTCCAGTTCCCACTTTCAGAGACGATCGGGAACCCTCCAACACTTGCCTGGATACCGATGGCTTGCTTCCGCACGGGGTAGGCCAGAACTCCACCAAACACACTGTGAAAGGGTTCCTCCAGGATGTGGGTCCCGAGGCCGAGAGAGCTAAAAATGGCCACACAAGGTCTTTTATATCTTCCCAGCATGCCTTGCAGCCCTGAGTGTTCCTGGGTAATTATTCATATCCCTTCTGGATGTTCTGAAAAAAACAAACCTTGAACACGCCGTTCCATTTCTTCGCCAGTAGATGGCATCAGACGCTTATTTACATTATAAGACTATCAATTCTACCACTTCAGATCTGAGCATTCTTAATAGCAAAAATTGCCCCCGCTACACTTAGACCAAATTTTAATAGTTCACAGAATCTCAGGCAAAATGGTCGGCCCTCACGCACGTTCACTTCATCAAATCTGGCCCTCTTTGAAAAAAGTTTGGACACCCCTGGTCTAACTGCTAACCCCTCCTTGTACTAATAGGTTTCCTACCAACACCATTCTCCCGTATTAATGTTATGTTCTTTGTGTATTCCCAGGATGTGATAGCGAGGGTGTGGTCTACGAATACAGCTATCACAATGTGGTCCCTACAGCAACTATAATGGAACATACGGTCCAGGAATACTCTGTGTATGACAACTGGGTCCCAACATCATCCGGCAATACTCTTACAAAATTAATATCTCGGAATTTGACCTTCACATCATCAAAAAATAAGAACGAGACCCCTGGATCATCCTGCTCTGGTTGTCTGGTCCCGGCACTTCTCACAGCATTGCTGTCGACCTGTGCTATTCTACAGTTAGTGCTAATAATTCTCCGAGCATCAGGTAAATGACTCCTCAGGGGCGGGGTTAGTTGTACATACTAAATACACTGAGAGCAGAGCTTCTGGGCATGGGCGTCCGCTGAAATTATTTCAGGGGGGGCACTTCGGCAGCGGCGATACAGTCGCATTTAACCCTTTCTTCAAACGCTAGCGGGGGTTAAAAGTGCCCCGCTAACGGCCGAATAGTGCAGCTAAAACGATGGTAAAATGACGCTTTTTAGCAGCGCTTTACCGATAACGCGGCCAGCTGACAGTGTGAAATAGCTCTTGAGATAATTCAGCTTCACTCAATGCCCATATAAATATAGCCTAGAGAATGTACAGACCCCCCTTCAGCACAGACCCCCCCATTCTGAACAGACCCCACCATTCAGTACAGATGGACCCCCCATTATGCACAGACCCCTCCATTCAGCACAGATGGACCCCCCTTCAGCACAGAGACCCCCATTCCGCAAGACCCCTCCATTCAGCACAGACCCCCCCTTCAGCACAGATGGACCCCCATTCAGCACAAACCCCCCCCCCCTTCAGCACAGACGAACCCCCCTTCCCCATCCCATTCAGTACTTCAGATCAGACATCAGCGCGGCACAGGCAGCAGGTTCCCTCCCCCTGTGTACACATAAACACTGGAAGGGGAGGCGGCTTCATTCTGCTCGCTGTGCCTGTGTGACATCCGGCCCGGGACTGCTCAGACAGCCCGCGGCCACGAGACTCTTCAACACCTTCTTGATTTTCCAGGGGGGGGGTATTTGCCCCCCCCGCCCTATGGAGCGGACGCCCATGCTTCTGGGTTGTAAAAGTCAACTCTACCCAAGAAGACAGATTGATTCTGGGTATTTAGGGCTATTCATGACCAGTATCGGTAATCATAGGAATTGCCAAATTTAACCAAAAACGACCAAAAGTTAAAACGTTCTTTGAAAATGTTCTTTAGAAGTCATTGTAATGACTAGGAAGAGGCTGAACCCTGTCTGCATATAGTTACTAAATACCTTCATTACTTGTCAGAAACTTCTCTTAAAGATGAATGTGCATCACAGGGACAACAAGAGAGGTGAAAATAGATGACTACGTCCCTGATAACAGATCCCAATGGCACGTGCCAAAGGAAGAACTGATAACAGACCCACCAAGGAACAGAAGACAACAAGTCAGCCAGTGTGCCCGATTCTACATCCAGAGAAATCAGACTCAACAAGGTAATACAGCCGTCTTCTTTATCATTACTGACAGTCTCCAATATTCCATATTACAGGATGGTCTCTGCTGTGCCTGGCTTGTAGGCGTGTAGCACCCCCTTCCCCAAGGGCAGTTAATAGGTCAGTTCCTGCACTTGGGGGCCTACAAAAGTAACTTATGTGCTGGAGACCTAGGAGTCTGTCAGGACCTGGATCACTTGCCGATGGCATTGGGCTTCCCAGTGCGGAAGAATGAAATTCTGGTGTCTGCCAGCAGGTGTCTTCCAGCAGCCAACATATCTCAGTAATCAGTCCCCACCTGATGTTAGCTGCTGGAAGGGTATTTAGGCCCTCCTCTGCTATTACCTGACCTCAAGGCCCCTGGGCTACTAGATTTATGGGGGAGGATCTGAGACTTTACCAGGACACCACCACCTCTCACAATCAGGAGTCAGGCTTGAAGACCAGTTGCTATAGCAGTTGCAGGACTACCACCGACCAGCAGGAATGGTGCACAGGCAGTCACCCTGGCAGATGACACAGGCTTACCTGAGGTGCAGAGTCTAAGTACAGTGAAACCTCAGATCACAAGCATAATCCGTACCAGGAGAAAGCTTGTAATCCAAAGTACTGGCATATCAAAGCGAGTTTCCCCATTGAAGTCAATGGAAACGAAAATAATTTGTTGCGCATTGACTTCAATGGTATGCAATACCGCATGCGGCCAGAGGCGGGGGAGCTGGAGAGCCTCGGAAACGGCCGAAAAGGCCAGAGGACACCTTGGCTGACCTCGCAAACCTCGGAAAGACTTTGTTCCCGAGATTTGCCGAGGTCAGCTGTGCTGTCCTCGGGCATTTCCGTGCATTTCCAAACGGCGCAGATCGGCGACGTTCGGCTCTGCTCGGCTCCGGCGTCCCCCCACCTCAGGCCAAACACGGTACTGCACTCCGCTTTGGCCTGAATCGTGCTCGTTTTGTGAGACAACACTCGCAAAACGAGTTACGATCTTTAAAAATACAGTTCTCGTATTGCAAAACGCTTGTTAGCCGCATTACTCGCAATTCAGGGTTCCACTGTAGTAGCCTGTGTTCACCAGAGTTGTTGCAGGTTGGGATCAGGCAGTAGAGTAGTCAAGGAACAAGCCAAGGGTCGATCATGAGTGGTAGCAAAATACAGATGGCAGCAGGGAAGACAAGCGCAAGGCACTGGCTGAAGGCACAATAACCTGGCAAAGAGGAAGTGCTAAGACAAGGCTTATATAGGAAGTTCATTGGAGGAGCAAGGGGTTCAAAGTTCAACAGCAATCAAGACACAAGGCAGGGTTGTCCAATGGATCAGGCAGGGAGCTGTCCAGCATCCCAGATAGCTCAATGGTAAGAGTCAACGCCGGACACAGAAGAGGTCCTGACAAAGCCAGGTTCCACATTAAATTCCCCAGGTATAGACCACCATTTTTAAATGGCAAGGAAGAGACCCCACGTTGGTACTTTACTCAACGTGAACTGGTATATAAAAGATTTATTGATCAAGCAGAAAATGCTTCACTGTCAAATGAAGGGCGCAGCATACAGCAGGGCCGATCCTAGGCAGGGTGCACAGGGTGCTTTGCACCCAGGTGCTTGCAAGGGTGGGGGCACCAAAGTGCCAGAGTTCTCCCCTCCCTCCTTGTTTGTGTCCGTCCAGAACTAGTGTTCTGAGCATAGGCGTGTGTCCATCCAGAACTAATGTGTGAGCATAGGGCAGCCTGTCCAGCCTGGCAGTGCTCAGGGGAGGGGCCGCTCCTCTTCCTAACACGAGGGTCTATCTTGGGCTGCACAGAGAATCGAGGTGAGTCACAGTGTTCAGTGTGCTGTGTGCTGGGGGATGGCATCCCCAGCATCCCTTTACACATGCTGGGCTGCCCCTGCTCTAGATGTTTTATGGCATGATAGATTGCATAGTATACAAAGCCCCTGCCCATCTCCTGTACTATGTCTGCAGTCTCTGACCATCTCCTGTACTATGTCTGCGGTCTCTAACCCTCTCTTTTACTATGTCTGCAGTCTCTGACCATCTCCTCTACTATGTCTGCAGTCTCTGACCATCTCCTGTACCATGTCTGCAGTCTCTGACCATCTTCTGTACCATGTCTGCAGTCTCTGACCGTCTCCTGTACTATGTCTGCAGTCTCTGACCATCTTCTGTACCATGTCTGCAGTCTCTGACCGTCTCCTGTACTATGTCTGCAGTCTCTGACCATCTCCTGTACTATGTCTGCAGTCTCTGACCATCTCTTGTATCATGTCTGTAGTATGTCTGGGGGTCTTTCTAACAGACTCTCTAACAGAAGCCCTCTCTGTGTCCATCAGAGAGGCCCTCCCTCCAGGTCCCAATAAAGTACTCTGCTTCTCTTCCTGTATTTTGTTTATTGTTAAGAGATCATGTAAGGATCCCAGGGTAATGAAGACTTCGTGGGGGAGCATCTCTGAGGTTGAGTCATTGCCATAGAAACATTTGTAAAGGGGAGGAGTTAGTAAAATGACCACGCCCATATGGGGGTGCCAGAAATATTTCTGCACCCAGGCACCTGTGTCCCTAGGATCGGCCCTGGCATACAGTATCCCCTGCCCATTTGGCAACAGCTTTTAAATAATAGTCCTCCAGCTACCATGGCCTGGCTCATTCAGGGGTAGGGAGGGTTCGGGTGTTTCCCAGAGGATAAAGCCAGGGACTTAGAGCGACCTGCTGAATGTTTTCTTCTGTTCGAAAGCTAAACCAATCCACCTAGTCTGGACATTTGTTGTCCTATATGCAGGTGCCCTCTTGTGTTCACTCTGCATATTGCTCTTCAACTCGGTAGTTGTGTGCCCTCTAGGGGTAGAGTTTGGAATAAGTGAAGAACCTACTTTAGTCCTGGTGTGTGTCCTCTATGGTCGCATGGTGCCTCCTCTCTTCGGTGGTGCTGCTCCTAGTGGTGAACGCCTGAGGGCTTTTTGGGTTTCACATGTCTTCCGGTGGTTCTTAAAGGGGTTGTAAAGGTTCAATTTAAAAAATAACAAACATGTCATACTTACCTCCACTGTGCAGTTCGTTTTGCACAGAGTGGCCCCGATCCTGCTGTTCTGGGGTCCCACTGCGACTGTCTCTGCTCCTCCGCGCTAAAGCTAACCCCCTATGGGCGGGCGCGCTCCCGTGTCATACAATTGGCGTCCATTGACACCGAGTGTATGACTCGGTCCTGCCCCCTGGCGGCCACGTCATTGGATGTGATTGACAGCAACGGGAGTCAATGACTGCACTGCTATTAATCTACATGGAGAAGAGGATGCGCACAGAGGATTCTCAGCTGAAAGCCCGGTAGACCCGGGCCTTGCCGGAAAGAAGTCTCCCACGCACAAGCGCGGGAGTGACTACATTACGGCTCCAGACACTCACAGCGCTGGAGCTGCGATACCCGGAAGACTCGCCGAGGCAAAATGTCAGCTACCTCGGCGTGGACCGGGTGAGATACCGACGATTCTTTCTAAGGTAAGTATTTCATAATGAGCTAGTATGCGGTGCATACTAGCTCATTATGCCATTTGCCTTACAGGTGTAGAAAAAAAAGTGTCAGCGGGTATACAACCGCTTCAAGGTGAAAAAACCCCTTTAAATCCCCTGATGAAGCCAATGTCAATGTCAATGTCTACATTAAATGTGATGTTTTAACCAATTCTTGTTTCTATAATTATATGTTGGCACCGTTATAATCCCACCCCAATCCTCTTCCAAGCTCTCATTCGTTGTATTATATGGCCTTATCTGTTGAGGGTCTTGGATTCCCACTAGGTCTAAATTACGAACACTTGTTCCCTCTTCAACTCCACCAACAACTAACTCCTCCCCACGCTCCTATGTGTATACAGCGGAACCTCGGATTGCAGTTAACGAGCGTTTCGCAATACAAATCCTGTATTTTAAAAAATCCAGACTCGGTTTGTGAGCGCTGTCTTGCGAAACGAGCAGGATTCAAGCCAAATCGGTGTGCAGTACCGCGTTTGGCCGCCTGAGGTGGGAGGGGCGCCGGTGCCAAGCAGATCCGAGCGGAGCTGATCAGAGAAGATCGGAGCAGTTCAGAAATGCTTGGAAAACCTTGGAAATACTCAGTTTCCGAGGTTTTCCGAGTTCAGCTGAGCTGTCCTTCCGGGTGTTTCCGAGGCTCTCCGGCGCCCCCCACCTCTGGCCACATGCGGTATTGCATGCCATTGAAGTCAATGCGGAACAAATTATTTTCATTTCCATTGATTTCTATGGGGAAACTCTCTTTAATATGCGAGGAAAAACCGTAGAGATCAAACTAAGGACTACCACTCAACCCAACCCGAGGAGCTACAGCAGGGTCCTACAGGCTGCCTCTCTATCGTTGCTGATGATGTCTATTATTCCATATTGCAGGACGGTCTTCGGGATGTCCACCTTTTTGGATCGGCATCAATGATAAATGTTATTTCTTCTCCGAGGAGAAGAAGCCCCGTACAGACGGCGATGAAGATTGTACAAACCGCAACTCCAGACTGGCCCAGGTGAAGGAGGAGACCTTACAGGTCGGTATTGGGATCACTGTGTATTGTTAGGGGAACAGATCACTGCTAGGGATGATCTGCCTGGCTTTGGTTCATGAATTTTGCTTAAGACTTAACGTTTGAGAAGCCTATGGGAGGCGAATCGTGCTCTTCAATTCTGACCATTTGTAGGGCCCTCACTCAGGGTGGTGAGGGAGTGGGATCAGTCCACTAATGGTGGTGGTAAGGGGGGGTGGGATCAGTTCACTGGTAGTGGGGCGGGGGGATGGTATCAGTCAACTGATGGTGGTGGTGGTGGTAAGGGGGGTGGGATCAGTCCACTGGTAGTGGGGCGGGGGGATGGTATCAGTCAACTGATGGTGGTAAGGGGGGTGGGATCAGTCCACTGGTAGTGGGGCGGGGATGGTATCAGTCAACTGATGATGGTGGTGGTGGTAAGGGGGGTGGGATCAGTCCACTGGTAGTGGGGCGGGGGGATGGTATCAGTCAACTGATGGTGGTGGTGGTGGTAAGGGGGGGTGGGATCAGTCCACTGATAGTGGGGCGGGGGGATGGTATCAGTCAACTGATGGTGGTGGTGGTGGTAACGGGATGTGGGATCTGTCCACTTATGGTGGGGAGGGGGGAATGGGATCAGTCCACTGATGGTGGGGAGGGGGGAATGGGATCAGTCCACTGATGGTGGGGAGGGGGGAATGGGATCAGTCCACTGGTCGTGGTGGGGGTGGTAAGGGGGGGTGGTGGTATCTGTCCACTTATGGTGAGGGGAGAATGGGATCAGACCACTGGTGGTGATGGGTGGTGGGATCAGTGGGTTTGGTTCATGAATGTTGCTTGAGGCTTAAAGTCTACAACGTCTATGGGAGGCAAATCGTACTCTTCTATTCTGATCATTTGTAGGACTGAAATTCAATATTGTCAAGCAAACGGCAATGTTAGCCTTGCAATGCTGTGAGGGAAATCACATCAATGCAAAAAAACAAACCCCCCTCAGTCCATACCAGGCCCTTTTAAGGGGAACCCCACACCAAAAAAAAAAAACGGTGTGGGGTCTCCCCCACAAAACCTACCAGACCCTTATCCGAGCAGGCAGCCTGGCAGAGCAGGGAAGGGGGGGACGAGTGAGTGCCCTCCTCCTGAACCATACCAGGTGGCACGGCACAATGACATCACAAGGGGACGGGGCCACCAGGTGACGTCGCTATTTTGCTCCACCCCATACTTATTTTTTTCTTTCTTTATACATTTTTGCTGCAGAAGGTTCTATACATGCTACAGATGTGCCACTTTACAGGCAGACCAAGGGGACCCCCTCCAGGCACTATATTTAAAGACATTTTTAAAATTTGAAAATCCATACCAGACCCAAAAGTCCTGGTATGGACTGGGAGGGGGGACCCCCACGTCATTTTTTTTTATTTTTTTATTTCCGCCAATGTTTTTTTTAGCAGGGAAGCCCATTGACAGCTGATGACTTATCGGTTGTTAAGGACACTGCTGTCGGCTTCCTAGCTCCGTTCCTTAACAACCAGCTTTTACTGTGCCCTAATTGGACAAAGCTTTGCCCAATCAGGGCTTAGAATGCACTGTGCAGTGCATTGCAGGGCGTTCAGCAGAACAAACACCCCGCTGAACGCCCTGCAAATTTGGGTGTTCGCTGAACAGGTGAACAGGCGATGTTTGTGCCAAACTTTTGCTCGGCCCGAACCGTTCGCCCAACTCTAATGCTGTGTAATCCCTGAAGCGACAGATAGAGGGACGTGTAATCCCTGAAGGGACAGATAGAGGGACATGTAATCCCTGCAGGGGCAGATAGAGGGACATGTAATCCCTGCAGAGGCAGATAGAGGGACGTGTAATCCCTGCAGAGGCAGATAGAGGGACGTGTAATCCCTGCAGAGGCAGATAGAGGGACGTGTAATCCCTACAGGGGCAGATAGAGGGACGTGTAATCCCTGCAGAGGCAGATAGAGGGACGTTTAATCCCTGCAGAGGCAGATAGAGGGACGTGTAATCCCTGCAGGGGCAGATAGAGGGACGTGTAATCCCTGCAGGGGCAGATAGAGGGAAGGGTAATCCCTGCAGAGGCAGATAGAGGAACGTGTAATCCCTGCAGAGGCAGATAGAGGAACGTGTAATCCCTGCAGGGGCAGATAGAGGGATGTGTAATCCCTGCAGAGGCAGATAGAGAGACGTGCAATCCCTGCAGGGGCAGATAGAGGGACGTGTAATCCCTGCAGAGGCAGATAGAGGGACGTTTAATCCCTGCAGAGGCAGATAGAGGGACGTGTAATCCCTGCAGGGGCAGATAGAGGGACGTGTAATCCCTGCAGGGGCAGATAGAGGGATGTGTAATCCCTGCAGAGGCAGATAGAGGGACGTGTAATCCCTGCAGGGGCAGATAGAGAGACGTGTAATCCCTGCAGGGGCAGATAGAAGGACGTGTAATCCTTGCAGGGGCAGAAAGAGGGATGTGTAATCCCTACAGGGGCAGATAGAGGGACGTGTAATCCCTGCAGGGGCAGATAGAGGGAAGGGTAATCCCTGCAGGGGCAGATGGAGGGACGTGTAATAATTTTTGATAATGTCTTTTTTTGTAACCATTATCAATTTGTATATAACAATTTTCTGTTTGGAAACAGTCTTTGATAATTATTGCCATTCTACGATTTCCAGGCACTGGTGACCCTGACAGGACAGGCGTTTTGGGTCGGAATAACTTTATATAACAGCTATGGAGGCGTGTGGACCGGGGGATGGGCTGATGGCAGCATGGTGTAAGTATTGCATGTTGTTAAAGTGCACCAGGACAGAAACAAATATGTTCACACAGCTTTAAGTTGAAAACAAAAGCAAGATAAAACATAAAAAATTGTATTATTATTATTAACCTGAGAAGAGGAGGATCCAGGAGAGCCAGCAAGGGAACCCAAGAAGAGGAAGATGATGATCCAGGAGAGCCAGTGGGGGAACCTGAGAAGAGGAGGATCCAGGAGAGCCAGTGAGGGAACCAGAGAAGAGGAGGATCCAGGAGAGCCGGCAGGGGAACCCGAGAAGAGGAGGATCCAGGAGAGCCAGTGAGGGAACCAGAGAAGAGGAGGATCCAGGAGAGCCGGCAGGGGAACCCGAGAAGAGGAGGATTCAGGAGAGCCAGTGGCAAAACCCGAGAAGAGGAGGATCCAGGCGAGCCAGTGGGGGAACCAGAGAAGAGGAGGATCCAGGAGATCCGGCAGGGGAACCCGAGAAGAGGAGGATTCAGGAGAGCCAGCAGGGGAACCCAAGAAGAGGGTGGTTAAGGAGAGCCAGTGGGGAAACCTGAGAAGAGGAGGATCCAGGAAAGCCAGTGGGGGAACCCAAGAAGAGGAGGATCCAGGAGAGCCAGTGGGGGAACCCGAGAAGAGGAGGATCCAGGAGAGCCAGTGGGGAAACCCGAGAAGAGGAGGATTCAGGAGAGCCGGCGGGGGAACCCGAGAAGAGGAGGATCCAGGAGAGCCAGTGGGGGAACCAGAGAAGAGGAGGATCCAGGAGAGCCAGTAGGGGGAACCCGAGAAGAGGAGGATCCAGGAGAGCCCGTGGGGAACCCGAGAATAGGAGGATTCAGGAGAGCCGGCGGGGGAACCCGAGAAGAGGAGGATCCAGGAGAGCCGGCGGAGGAACCCGAGAAGAGGAGGATTCAGGAGAGCTGGCAGGGGAACCCGAGAAGAGGAGGATCAAGGAGAGCCAGTGGGGGAACCGAGAAGAGGGGGATCCAGGAGAGCTAGTGGGGGAACCCGAGAAGAGGAGGATTCAGAAGAGTCGGCGGGGGAACCCGAGAAGAGGAGGATTCAGGAGAGCCGGCGGGGGAACACGAGAAGAGAAGGATGGGGGCTGCTTTGTGCAAAACCGTTACAGGTAAGTATAACATGTATATTATTAAAAAAAAAAAAGAACAAGCCTTTAACATCGCTTAAAGGATCTACTAAACTTCATACAACACCGAAAGGAATACAATCAATGTGGAAATGATCTAGCCCAATTGTTTCTCCTATCTAGGAATGTCACGGAAGGGATTGGAACCTGCGCCAAGCTTGGACCTCGCCTGATGTTGGAGAACTGTTACATCCCTCTGCGCTGGATCTGTGAGAGAGACGCCGTGTGACCGCATTGATGTATGGAAGTCTAATGACTCTGGGGATCCTTTATCACCCCCTGCTTTATTTTTCCTCCCTTTTTCTCTTTACACCCTCACTACGGAGAGCCCCCCCCCCCCCCCCCATACACACACACACACAGATTAACTGTTTAGCACTCTCCGGCAATTGTCTGTTACCATGTCACTTGGACCGATTCTTCAAATATCTGACATTTGTAAGAAAGAAATGTTCTGTTTCTTTGGACTCGTATTCATAAATCAGGAAATCAGACTTTTCCGAAAATCCTCTGCAGGTGAATCTTCTGGCTTCATGTGTTTTATATGTCTTGTGATTCTTCATCAGTGAATGTTTGGTGTGCAATTTGTTTCTTTCCAAATTAGTTTCATGAATTTCAACAAATTTGTTAATTTTGTAAATATCTGAAGTAACGAAAAGCCGTTTTTCCGAATATCCGAAAAAATCTTAAATTTGTTTAACGAAATTCGTAAATGTAACGGAATGACCCGTGATACCCAGAGACTTTTGAAGGATGCGGGGGTACTCCTGTGCCAGCGTCACTAATGACTCTTGGGTCTAGGGTCACCCTGTGCCCCTTTTGGGCATAGGGTGACTGATAAATGATAATTCATGTTTTGCAGGATATCTTGGAATATTACAGTTTGGTTAATGCTGTCCACAACAGGTCAATAGGATGTCTCCTTCAATGCTTAACCACTTAAGCCCCGGACCTTTAGGCAGCTAAATGCCCAGGCCAGGTTTTGCGATTCGGCACTGCGCCGCTTTAACAGACAATTGCGCGGTCGTGCGACGTGGCTCCCAAACAAAATTGGCGTCCTTTTTTCCCCACAAATAGAGCTTTCTTTTGGTGGTATTTGATCACCTTTGCGGTTTTTATTTTTTGCGCTATAAACAAAAATAGAGCGACAATTTTGAAAAAAATTCAATATTTTTTACTTTTTGCTATAATAAATATCCCCCAAAAACATATATATATAAAAAAAAAATTTCCTCAGTTTAGGCCGATACGTATTCTTCTACCTATTTTTGGTAAAAAAAATCGCAATAGGCGTTTATCGATTGGTTTGCGCAAAATTTATAGTGTTTACAAAATAGGGGATAATTTTATTGCATTTTTATTAATTATTTTTTTTTACTACTAATGGCGGCGATCAGCGATTTTTTTTCGTGACTGCGACATTATGGCGGACACTTCGGACAATTTTGACACATTTTTGGGACCATTGTCATTTTCACAGCAAAAAATGCATTTAAATTGCATTGTTTATTGTGAAAATGACAGTTGCAGTTTGGGAGTTAACCACAAGGGGGCGCTGTAGGAGTTAGTGTTCACCTAGTGTGTGTTTACAACTGTAGGGGGGTGTGGCTGTAGGACTGACGTCATCGATCGAGTCTCCCTACATAAGGGATCACTCGATCGATGCAGCCGCCACAGTGAAGCATGGGGAAGCCGTGTTTACATACGGCTCTCCCCGTTCTTCAGCTCCGGGGAGCGATCGCGACGGAGCGGCTATAAACGAATAGCCGCGCCGTCGTCCCGGATCGCTCCCCGCGGGAATACGACCATGTAGCGGGGGGGTCCCGATCGGACCCCCCACCCGCTAGAAGGCAAGGACGTACCTGTACGCCCATTTGCCTGTACGTGCCATTCTGTGGACGTACATATACATGCGGCGGTCGGGAAGTGGTTAAACTATTGAGATGCTATCTAAGTCTGCTCCTAGACATTCCATTGTGTGATGCTAATACTGTTTTGTGTGTGGATTGAAACTGAGTGTCAGCCTGGCTGGCTATTATGGGATGTTAAAGTATCTTGCTGTGATTACATTCTGTGTCCATTGTACTAATTAAGTCTGAAAGGTCAGATGTCTCCTTTCAGGGGTAGTTAACTAGCATGTCAATTATGTTTAGTAAAGGAATGTGTTTTGGGTAACAGGTGAGGGGAACTTGTCGCAGAGACAGGACGTCTGGGGAACAATTAACTCCTCTGAATGTCATTATCTAAAAGAATGTGTATTGAAGCCCCATTGTGTGATGTGTGGGTGGAGAGTTTCGTTGTTCCTTTGATTACTGTAACATGCTTGTACTGTATATAAGAAAGCTAAGATACCATTAGAAGTCATTCATACATTTTGAAACCAGTAACAGAGCTCGTCGGTCTCGATATTCTGGGAAATGGAATGGATCGGGTGCTGTCGGATTGTGGAGTGTCGGATAAGCTGTCTTGGGTTGGTGGAATGGAAATTGTAAACGGTGGTGAGTCAAGGTCGACCGATATGGGTTTTTCTCTGGCCGATACCGATGCCGATATTTAGAATTTGGGGCGGCCGATGGCCGATATATGATGCCGATTTTTGCAGCCGATATTTTAGGCCGATTTTTTATTTTTTGGCAGGTGGCGCTAATTGGCACTGGCAGATTGCACTGGATGGAACCAATTGGCAAAAGCAGATGGCACTGATTGGCAGGTGGCACTGAATGGCACTGGCAGGTGGCACTGGTTGGCACGTGGCACTAAGGTGGCGGTGGCAGTGGCAGGTGGCACTAATTGGCACTGGCAGGTGGCACTAATTGGCACTGGCAGGTGGCACTGGATGGTACTGGCAGGTGGCACTGGTTGGCACGTGGCACTAAGGTGGCGGTGGCACTGGCAGGTGGCACTAATTGGCACTGGCAGGTGGCACTAATTGGCACTGGCAGGTGGCACTGGATGGTACTGGCAGGTGGCACTAATTGGCAATAGTTAGCACTGGCAGATGGCACTGGTTGGCACTGGCAGGTGGCACTAATTGGCAGGTGGCACTGGATGGCCTTGGCAGGTGGCACTAGCAGGTGGCACTGGATGGCACTGGCAGGTGGCACTGGATGGCACTGGCAGGTGGCACTGGATGGCACTGGCAGGTGGCACTGGCAATGCCAGGTGGCACTGGATGGCATTAGCAGGTGGCACTGGATGGTATTGGCAGGTGGCACTGGATGGCGTTGCCACTGGCAGGTGGCACTGGATGGCATTGACAGGTGGCACTGGATGGCATTAACAGATGGCACTAGTTGGCATTGGCAGGTGGCACTAGTTGGCATGGCATTGGCAGGTGGCACTGGATGGCATTGGCAGGTGGCACTGGCTGGTTGGCATTAGCAGATGGCACTGGCAGGTTTCACAGCACATAATGTAGCGGATAATGTGTGAAACTCTCTATACAGTTTCACAACTGCTGCAGAGAGAAAGAGGAGCTCAGATTCATTGCGATGTTGAAGGTGGGCGGGACCCGGGTTGGGCGGGGCTCAGCTGTCCACCAGCCAATGGGATGAGATCATTGGCTGGATAACTGCTGAGTCCCGCCCACCCCGGGTCCCGCCCACCTTCAACATCGCAACGAATCTGAGCTCCTCTTTCTCTCTGCAGCAGTTGTGAAACTGTATGAAGAGAGAGTTTCACACATTCAGCTACATTATGTGCTGTGAAACTGTGAGAGCAGAGAGAGAGAGGAGCTCAGATTCATCGTGATGTTGGAGGTGGGCGGGACCCGGGGTGGGCGGGACCCAGCAGCTATCCAGCCAATGATCTCATCCCATTGGCTGGTGTTGGACAGCTGAGTCCCGCCCACCCCGGGTCCCGCCCACCCCGACATCAGTCCGACAGCTCCATTCTCCTTCACACACACGGCACTGCTCTGCAGACAGTGTGGAGAAGGGAGGGGGGACCCCATGTTCCTCCTTCCTTCTCCACACTCTGCTGATGCAGATCTGCTAAATATCGGCCACATTTGGATAATAATCGGCCGATGCCGATTTCTCCAAAATGACTGAATATCGGCCCGATATATCGGCCGGCCGATATATCGGTCGACCTCTAGTGGTGACCATTACAGTAAATATCTGAAGCAACGAAAAACTGATTTTCCGAACATTCGTAAATTCCTAAATTCTGAAAAAAAATTATTCAAAGATTAGAAATGTGAAAATCCGAAAATTCAGAAATTTGAAATCCGAAAATAAGAACGAAAATTCAAAAACCCGAAAATTGGAAAATCTGAATTAATAACTCACTAATAATAGCTTAACTATTACTAACTAACAAATTATAGGTATTGGAATTGCCTTCTAGCGAACGTAACAAATATTAAATTCATCCGAAGTTAAGAATTAACGTAAGAATTATCCAAAAGGCATCAAATTACAGATTAGACATTCTTATAATATGTCAAAAAATGTTATTTTGGTATGTGTTGATATCCTGGTTGTACTGATGAACGAGCATAGTATGTGAAACGTGTGTTTTAGCGCGCTTTTGTTTTGCATCATATTTACTTGACGAAATGTCTGTATTGCTGGTATATTATTGTGTATGTTATCCTTCAATAAAGCACTCCTTAGGTAGATTCAGTTAGGGGAGCGCTAATTTGCGGCGGCGTAGCCTAGCGTGTTTACACTACGCCGCCTTAAGTAAGAGAGGCAAGTACATGATTTTTAAAGCACTTACCTCCTTACTTAGGGCGGCGTAGTGTAAATGCGGCGGGCGTAAGGGCGCCTAAATCAAATGGGTTGGAGGGGGGCGTGTTTAATGGTAATGAGGCTTGACCTCACGTTTTTTGCCTACTGCGCATGCGCCGGGCGCCTACATTTCCCAGTGCGCATTGCGGCTAAGTACGCCGTACGGGCCTATTGATTTCGACGTGGACGTAAACGACGTAACTCCCGATTCGCGGACGACTTACGCAAACTACGTAAAAAATTCGAATCTCGCGGCGGGAATGGCGGCCATACTTTAACATTGTTATTCCACCTCATAGGCCGCCTAAGGCCTTACGGAAACGGCGTAAATCGACTGCGGCGGCCGGGCGTACGTTCGTGAATCGACGTAGAAACTCTTTTACATAATCTACGCCGGCCGCAATGGAAGCGCCACCTAGCGGCCATCCAAAAAATTGCAATCTAAGATAGGACGGCGTATCTTAGATATGTTTAAGTGTATCTCTGTGTGAGCATACGCTTAAACATAAGTCGGCGTAGATTCTGAGTTAGGTCGACTTATCTACTGATAAGTCGGCCTAACTCTACCTGAATCTACCTATCCTGATTGTTAAAAAAAAAGAATTAACCTAAATAACGAATGCCGCATCTAAATGAATGCAACGTAACAAATTAATAATAATAAATAATAATAATAATAATAATAATAATAATAATAATAATAAAAACATTTTAGTATTATTATTATTATTAAATTTCCTTCCATTCGTTACATCGGATAATTCGTAACTTCGGATAAATTACTTATCTATTACGTTGATTAATAGCCAAATTTGAAAAGGAGATTCCAATACCTATAATTTAACCACTTCAGCCCCGGACCATTTGGCTGGTCAAAGACCAGAGCACTTTTTGCGATTCGGCACTGTGTCGATTTAACTGACAATTGCGCGGTCGTGCGACGCGGCTCCCAAACAAAATCAACGTCCTTTTTTCCCCACAAATAGAGCTTTTTTTGGTGGTATTTGATCACCTCTGCAGGTTTTTTTTTTTGCGCTATAAACAAAAATAGAGCGACAATTTTGAAAAAAAAAAAAGCAATATTTTTTACTTTTTGCTATAATAAATATCCCCCCGAAAACAAATAAAAAAAATATTTTTTTCCTCAGTTTAGGCCAATACGTATTCTTTTTTATTTTTTGTGATATAAACAAAATGACAATTTTGAAAAAAATTCAATATTTTTTTATATTTTTTGCTATAATAAATATCACCAAGAATAAATATAAATATATAAAAATGCAATATTTTTTTATATTTTTTACTTTTTGCTATAATAAATATCACCAAAAATAAATATAAATATAAATATAAATATATATATAAAAATATTTCCCTCAGTTTAGGCCGATACGTATTTTTCTACATATTTTTGGTAAAAAAAAATTAGCAATAAGTGATGGAAGGTCAGGTGAGGGCTCCATCGATGTGTGGCTGAGATGTGGTGGCCTATCCTTCTCCTTCTTATGTCTTCTACTCTTTATATATATGATCTCTCTATGACACCAATTCTGGCTCCACCCCCAGAGACTAAAACATGGAATCTCTCAAAGCCACTTTTCGCGATTTTCATTTTCTGTGATACGAGAAACTCTCTGAAGCTGAAAGTCTCGATGAATTTACATTGAGAAACACGACATGAAGGGAGAGCAGAACCCTCAGAGCACATCTGTGTAACGCAACAAAAGTTTCACTTCCTAAAATGTCTATTTTATAAGAAATTCCCCAAAGTTCAGCATCGGTGCAACACGGGGGGCGGGGGGGGGGAGCAAACTTTTTCACATCCAGTGTCGTTTTTACAAGCGTACCAGGGAACAAAGGTGCGCCAAAGAGTCACCGATCGGCAAGACGGCGTAGCATCCATTATACGGCTTCCTGCTGGCATCAAACGCCGCCACTGTGCCATCAAACGCTGCCACTGTGACATCAAATGCAACCACTGTGCCCATCAAACGCAGCCACTGTGCCCATCAAACGCCACTACTGTCCCCAGCTTCAGTGCCCATCAAACGCCGCCACTGTGCCATCAAACGCCGC
Organism: Rana temporaria; assembly: GCF_905171775.1. NCBI lineage: Eukaryota > Metazoa > Chordata > Amphibia > Anura > Ranidae > Rana > Rana temporaria. The sequence goes on along the minus strand of NC_053489.1, from coordinate 685,905,240 downwards.
CACTTTGACATCAAACGCAGCCACTGTGCCCATCAAACGCCGCCACTGTGTCCATCAAATGCTACCACTGTGCCATCAAGCGCAGCCACTGTACCCCAAATGCTGCCACTTTGCCCATCAAACGCAGCCACTGTACCAAATGCAGCCACTGTGCCATCAAACACAACCACTGTGCACATCAAACACCGCTACTGTGCCCATCAAGCGCAAATACTGTGCCCATCAAACGCAGCCACTGTGCCCATCAAACGCAGCCACTGTGCCCATAAAATGCCACTACTGTCCCCAGCTACAGTGCCCATCAAATGCCACCACTGTGCCATCAAACGCCACCACTGTGACATCAAACGCAGCCACTGTGCCCATCAAACGCAGCCACCGTGCCCATCAAACGCCGCCACTGTGCCAATCAAATGCTGCCACTGTGCCATCAAATGCCGCTACTGTGCCCATCAAACGCAGCCACTGTACCTCAAATGCTGCCACTGTGCCCATCAAACGCCGCCACTGTGCCCATCAAATGCTGCCACTGTGCTCAAACGCTGCCACTTTTCCCATTAAACGTTGCCACAGTACCCCCTGTCTTCCCCGCACTTACCTTGTCTCGGGTGGGCAACGGGTGATGGCAGAAGGCGGCGAGCGGTGTCCTCCATTTCTTCCCCGACCCCGATGTCTTCTCCCACCCGCTTCTCCCCTGCTATGATTGGACGCCTGACAGTGCTTGTCATTTCAGCCAATCAGGTGACAGGTAACACAGAATTGGCGCACCTGATTGGCTCAAAGGGGGTTCAATGTTAGTAAAGTGAATTCCTTCGCTTTCCTAACATAGAGCTGAGTGAGAAGGAACGCACAGCGCTGCGCCCGCTTCTCACATTGTTGGATGCCTATTAGAGTCTATTAGGTGGATTCAGAAAGACTTAGGCTGGCGTATCAGTAGACACGCCGGCCTAAGTCTGAATCTGCGCCGACGCAAATTTAAGCGTATTCTGGTAACCAGATACGCTTAAATTAGGCTCAGATACGAGCGGCGTAAGTGTCTTACACCCTCGTATCCTAAAGTGTAATTTTTAGGCTGACCACTAGGTGGCGCTTCCATTGCGGTCGGCCTAGAATATGTAAATGAGTAGTTACGCCTATTCACGAACGTACGCTTGCCCGACGCAGTAAAGATACACCATTTACGTAATGCATTTTCAGGCCTAAAGTTATTCCATTAAATAGCTGGCCTAGCCAATGTTAAGTATGGCCGCCGTTCCCGCGTCGAAATTTGAAAAATTTACGTTGTTTGCGTAAGTTGTCCATGAATAGGGCTGGACGTAATTTACGTCCACGTCGAAACCAATAGGCCCGTGCGGCATACTTTGCCGCAATGCACACTGGGATATGTACACAGACGGCGATTTACGCTACGCCGCCGTAACTTAGCAGGCAAGTACTTTGTATGAATCTAGCTATATGGCTCTAATCAGGTGCATCCAAAAAAAATCACCTCTGCGGTTTTTATTTTTTGCTCTATAAACAAAAAAAGAGCGACAATTTTGGTAAATAAAAACTATATTTAACTTTTTGCTATAATAAATATCCTCAAAAGTTTTTTTTAAAAACATTTTTTTTCCTCAGTTTAGGCCGATACGTATTCTTCTACATATCTTTGGTAAAAAATAAAAAATAAATACAATAAGCGTTTATTGATTGGTTTGCGCAAAAGTTATAGCGTCTACAAACTATGGGAAAGATTTTTGCAATTTTTATTATTTTTGCCGGCGATCTTGGGGTCGGAGACTTTTGACACTTTTTTGGGACCAGTGGGCTGGATTCAAGAAGCAATTGCTCCTGTGTAACCATAGTTACACAGGCGCAATTGCTTACTTGCCCCGGCGTAACGAATGCTCCTGATTCAGGAACCTTGTTACGCCGACTGCAGCCTAAGATATGCGCGGCATAAGGCTCTTATGCCACGCATATTTTAGGCTGCATTCTTGCAATGGCCGCTAGGTGGCGTTCCCGTTGTGCTCAGCGTATAGTATGCAAATTGCATACTAACGCCGATTCACAACGTTGCGCGAGCCCTGCGTACGCAGTTTACGTTGTTTCCATACGGCGTCTTTCACGTAAGGGGCAGCCAATGTTACGTACACCCGTCGTTCCCGCGTCGCGAAATTTCAAATTTACGTAGTTTGCGTAAGTGAGCTGGACGCCATTCACGTTCACTTTGAAGCAAATGACGTCCTTGCGACGTCATTTACCGCAATGCACGTCGGGAAAGTTTCCCGACGGAGCATGCGCTCTACGATCGGCGCGGGAACGCGCCTAATTTAAATGATTCCCGCCCCCTACGGGATCATTTAAATTGCGCACGCTTACGCCGGGCATTTTGCCGGCGCGCCCACGCAATTTACGGAGCTACTGCTCCGTGAATCAAGGGCAGCGCAGTAATTTTGCAGGAGCGCAGGGCAAAAACGTTGCCCTGCGCCTCCGTAAAAAATGCGCAATTGTACTTGAATCTAGCCCATTGTCTTTTATATAGCGATCAGTGGTATAAAAATGCACTGAATCCTGTGTAAATGTCACTGGCAGGGAAGGGGTTAACACTAGGGGGCGATGAATGGGTTAAATAAGTGTTCCCTCTGAATGTTCTAACTGTGTGGGGTGTGAGTGACTAGGAGAGAAGAAACGATAGGGCTCCTCTCCTCTGACAGCACAGGGATTTGTGTGTTTACACACACAAATCCCCGTGCTGGCGCTCGTGCACGCGATCGCGCGCGTGGCCGACGGCAATCGCTCCCGCCGGCCACGCGTATCGGGTCCCCCCGCCCTGCACAGAGCAAATACCCCACAAATGACCCTTTTTTTTTTGGAAAGTTACAGGCATGACTCCTAGAGGCGGAGGCATGATGGGATTTGTAGTTTCACAACAGCTGGCGTGCCGAGGTCGCCTACCCCGGGTTATACCATTGTCGGGTCTCAGAGAAGCCGGAGCTTGGAGTGTTGGGTCCTGTACACATAGGGTGACCACCTTTCCAAACTACCATTCAGGGACACCCTCTCTTCCCAAAAATCAGCTTGTGCTGTAACGAATCACAGCACAGTGATTGGACACAAGAGGCGGGGTTTATGATTTCTCCAATCACAAGCAGGGGGAGGGATTGTACTCCTCCAGGCATTCCCGGCCACTGTCGTTGAGTAAAGCGGTGATGTGGTGGCTTTTTTTGGGGGCATCAGATTGGCTCGGGAGGGTGTCTGTGTCAGTTTCATTCCGGGACACTGTATTGTCCTGGAATGAATGTACCCGGGACAGACCTGCAAAATGCGAGACTATCCCGGGCAATCCGGGACACGTAGTCACCCTATGTACACATGCCCAGGATCTCACAGTATAACACGGGGCCCCAAATCCCGGTAACTGCTATGAGATTCTGTTGATCAGTGCCACCCAGCAGAACCCACCATGGCCACTTCAGCTACTAGGCCACCAAGAGGCCACCTTGTTCTTCTTGAAATGGGCTCCTGCAAAAAAATCCTCCTTCTAGCTAGACATGTGCACAACAAAAAAAATCGTATTTCTTTGTTCCGTTTTGTCTCGTTCCGTAGATTCGTAAAGATTCATAATTTCGTAAGACTCAAGTTTTCCTATTCGGACCCGTTCGTATTTCGTAAGACGCAAGTTTTCCTATTCGGACCCGTTCGTATTTTGTAAGACTCAAGTTTTCCTATTCGGACCCGTTCGTATTTCGTAAGACGCAAGTTTTCCTATTCGGACCCGTTCGTATTTTGTAAGACTCAAGTTTTCCTATTCGGACCCGTTCGTATTTTGTAAGACGCAAGTTTTCCTATTCGGACCCGTTCGTATTTCGTAAGACGCAAGTTTTCCTATTCGGACCCGTTCGTATTTTGTAAGACTCAAGTTTTCCTATTCGGACCCGTTCGTATTTTGTAAGACGCAAGTTTTCCTATTCGGACCCGTTCGTATTTCGTAAGACGCAAGTTTTCCTATTCGGACCCGTTCGTATTTCGTAAGACGCAAGTTTTCCTATTCGGACCCGTTCGTATTTTGTAAGACTCAAGTTTTCCTATTCGGACCCGTTCGTATTTTGTAAGACGCAAGTTTTCCTATTCGGACCCGTTCGTATTTTGTAAGACTCAAGTTTTCCTATTCGGACCCGTTCGTATTTTCGTAAGACTCAAGTTTTCCTATTCGGACCCGTTCGTATTTTCGTAAGACGCAAGTTTTCCTATTCGGACCCGTTCGTATTTTGTAAGACGCAAGTTTTTCTATTCGGACCCGTTCGTATTTCGTAAGACGCAAGTTTTCCTATTCGGACCCGTTCGTATTTCGTAAGACGCAAGTTTTCCTATTCGGACCCGTTCGTATTTCGTAAGACGCAAGTTTTCCTATTCGGACCCGTTCGTATTTCGTAAGACGCAAGTTTTCCTATTTGGACCCGTCCGTATTTTTGTAACAGTTTTATTTTCGTTTATACTGAATGATTCGTAATTCTGTCTAATTTATTTCCGTTGATTCAAAAATTCGTAATTTTGTTAGATAATAATTTTCGTTTAATGGATTTGCAATTTTGTACTTTCGTAAATTCGCAACACGCGGGTAATCCATATTAAGATAGACTTTTTCTTAAGCCCTTTACACACGGTGTGACTTTTTGCCAACAAACGTCAAAATGAGCGTTTTCCAAAAAATCCGACCGTGTGTACGCTCTATCGGACAAACTTTTTCGATTTCAAAAGTCCGGCCAACTCCCTTCAGACAAAAATCCACAGAAAAGTTTGTTTGAAGTCCGATGGTGTGTACGAGGCTTTACACTGTCCAATGTGACTCAGCACAAAAGAGATAAGCTGATTGGCTAAGATATTAAAGTGGAGGTTCACCCATAGCGAACACTTTTTCCCCTTAGATGGATGCTCGTTTTGTCTAGGGGAATCGGCTAGTTGTTTTAACCTCCCTGGCGGTAAACCCGAGCATGACTCGGGGTTGGTTTTCAATGTTAGGATCGGTATCCCCGAGTCACGCTCGGGGTGGACGTGCAGCGGCGCGGCTTACCTTTTGCTGGATCCACAGGCAAGTTACTTACCTTGTCCCTGGATCCAGCGATGCCACCCCGCTGTGTGAGCGAGCGAGACCTCGCTCGATTCACAGTCTCCCCGTGTGCCGCCGATCTCCGTTTCCTGCGACGTTACGACGCACGGGAGCGGAGAACGGCGCCAAATTCAAAAAAGTAAACAAACACTTTACATACAGTATACTGTAATCTAATAGATTACAGTACTGTATGTAAAAAACACACACCCCCCTTGTCCCTAGTGGTCTGCCCAGTGTCCTACATGTACTTTTATATAATAAAAACTGTTCTTTCTGCCTGAAAAACTGTAGATTGTCCATAGCAACCAAAAGTGTCCCTTTATGTCCAAAATGGTTTTAGATCAGCTAAAAAACAGCGATAATAAATTATAATCACTTGCAGAATTGTGCGATAGCGATTTGTGGGGAAATTCGTCATAAAAAAATAAAAGTAATGACAGCGACAATTCTGCAACTGAGCAAATTTCAGTGATTTTGATTTGATTACATTATTGAATCATTTTTATTATAATTATATTATTATTTGTTATAATTATTTATAATTATTTATTATATTATAATTTATAATTTTGTTTTAAAAAAAAAATCATACCCGGGATGCCTCCAAGACTCTTGCTTGGTCAGATTTAAGTGAGTTATTCCTAAGAGTTACAGGCCTACAGTATAAAACGCCAAATTTCCTTGCAAATAATGGTACCGCTTTTGGTACGTAATTCCAGACAGAATCATACCGCCAGGGAGGTTAAAATATGAGCTGTACTTACCGTTTACGAGATACATCCTCTCCGCCGCTTCCGGGTATGGGCTGCGGGACTGGGCGTTCCTATTTGATTGACAGGCTTCCGAGAGGCTTCTGACGGTCGCATTCATCGCGTCACGATTTTCCGAAAGAAGCCGAACGTCGGTGCGCAGGCGCAGTATAGAGCCGCACCGACGTTCGGCTTCTTTCGGCTACGAGTGACGCGATGGATGCGACCGTCAGAAGCCTCTCGGAAGACTGTCAATCAAGAAGGAACGCCCAGTCCCGCAGACCCATACCCGGAAGTGGCGGAGAGGATGCATCTCGTAAACGGGTAAGTACGGATCATATTTTACTACAAATAGCCGATTCCCCTAGAGAAAACGAGCAGGAAGCTAAGGGGAAAGGGCAAAAATGTAATAAATGGGTGAACTCCCGCTTTAAGTAATCACTAACTACACTGCCCAGTGCCCATTCCAAAGAACGATACAAGTACACAAATTTACCAACAGACAAAGAAACGGATTTACAAAACACACAAATGAAAATACGAACAGACAAAGGGCCAGATTCTCGTACATCCGCGTATCTTCGCGCGGGCGTAACGTATCTGATTTACGCTACGCCTCCGCAACTTAGCAGGGCAAGTGCTGTATTCTCAAAACACTTGCTCCGTAAGTTGCGGCGGCGTAGCGTAAATCGTCCGGCGTAAGCCCGCCTAATTCAAATTTGGAACAGGGGGGCGTGTTTTATGTAAATGTTGTGTGACCCGACGTGATTGACGTGTGCATTGCTCCAAAGTACGCCGCAAGGACGTCATTGGTTTCGACGTGAACGTAAATGACGTCCAGCCCCATTCACGGACGACTTAAGCAAACGACGTAAATTTTTCAAATTTCGACGCGGGAACGACGGCCATACCTAACATTCGTACGCCGCACTTACGCCACCATATAGCAGGGGCAACTATACGCCGGGAAAAGCCTAACGTAAACGGCGTAAATGTACTGCATCGGCCGGGGCGTACGTTTGGGAATTCGCGTATCTAGATAATTTGCATATTCAACGCGGAATTCGACGGAAGCGCCACCTAGTGGCCAGCGTAAATATGCAGTTACGATACGACGGTGTAACACAGTTACGCCAGTCAGATCTACGGGAAATCTATGCGTAACTGATTCTAAGAATCAGGCACATAGATACGACCGCGCAACGCAGAAATACGACGTTGTATCTGGAGATACACCGTCGTATCTCCACTGAGAATCCGGGCCAAAGGATTTAAAATACGGAATGCAAATCGTTCGTTATAGATGTCATTTTCTTTCTTTTGCTTTTTCGGTGTTTCGTAATTTAGTAAGATTGTCCAATCGTACGTTCGTATTTTCGCTTGTTCGTTATTTTGCTTATTCGTAATTCCGTAATTTTCGTATTTTGGTTCTTTCAGCTTTTCGGATGTTCGAATTGATCCGAATGTACGAAAACGAACAAATTCGTACGAAAATCCATTCATTACGAACGAGAATGCACATGTCTACTTCTAGCTACTAATCACATAAGTAACAATAGACCAAAAGGGCCCCAAATTAATATAACCGTGGAATCTTCTTTTTATAAGAAGAGTCCTGGCTCTGAGCGTTGATTGGCTGACATGTTCTGCTTCCCATTTCAGGTGTAGAGATGGATTGTTTTGGTGACGTTCGCTGAATTATTTGCACCCACATCAGTGAAACTCACATTCAGGAAACTGTGCTCGGTATGTAAATCTAAATTTCCACATGGCTGCCCGCTGTCTGAAGAATGTAACTTACACCCTAAATATTGGAATAACCACCAGAGAGAGACCACCAGAGACGAGCGTCCATTGATGAGCGCACATGGCTGTGGTCTACGCTGACCTGAGGTTTTCCCGAACTGCCCTCCCACCACACAAAGGTCAGTATGTACAACCGGGGGGGGGGGGGGGGGCAGGGGTATTCCTAGTAATACTGCATGGAGATAGATTTGTACATACATTTATACATGCATGGAGATAGATTTGTACATACATTTATACATGCATGGAGACGGGTTTTCATACAAGTGGTTGTCATATTGGGGGACATTCTTCATTGGGATACCAACCAGGGCCGATCCGTCCTATGGGCTCACTATGCAAGCCGCTTAGGGCCCCGCAAAGCTGCGGAGGGCCCCCCAAATTACTAGAGGCCCCGCCTGGTGACAAGTCATTTTCGGCCCCCTCACCCCGCTTCTCAACTCGCTGGCTGCATGGGAGAAGAGGTAAGAAGTCAGCACCCCCCCCCCCCCGCTTCTCACTGTGTCGCTTTAACTGACAATTGCGCGGTCGTGCGACGTGGCTCCCAAACAAAATTGGTGTCCTTTTTTTCCCACAAATAGAGCTTTCTTTTGGTGGTATTTGATCACCTCTGCGTTTTTCTTTTGCGCTATAAACAAAAATAGAGCGACAATTTTGAAAAAAATTCAATATTTTTTACTTTTTGCTATAATAAATATCCCCAAAAAATATATAAAAAAATATGTTTTTTTCCTCAGTTTAGGGCGATACGTATTCTTCTACATATTTTTCATAAAAAAATCGCAATAACCGTTTATTGATTGGTTTACGCAAAAGTTATAGGCCCAGATTCTCAAAGGACTTACGACGGCGTAACTCCACGTACGCTGTCGTAAGTCCGAATGTGCGCCGTCGTATCTATGCGCCTGATTCAAAGGGCCAGATTCACGTAGCTCAGCGGATCTATAGATCCGCTCGATCTACGTGAATTAAGATCCGCTCCCGCAAGTTTAGGAGGCAAGTGGCTAATTCACAAACCACTTACCTCCAAACTTGCGGCGGCGGATCCTAAATCCCCCAGCGGAATTCAAATTCCGCGGCTAGGGGAGTGTCATATTTAAATCAGGCGCGTTCCCGCGCCGATTTAAATGCGCATGCGTCGTCCGGGGAATTTCCCGGCGTGCATTGCTCCCACTGACGTCACTAGGACGTCAGTGGTTGCGACGTGAGCGGGACTTGCGACGCGCGTGTTCGTGAATCGGCGTACGCAAACGACGTAGGGAAATTCAAATTCGACGCGGGAACGCCGGCTATACTTAACATTGGCCGCGCCTGATAAAAGAAGGGGTAAGTATACGACGGAAAACCGCTACGGAAACGACGTAAAAACAATGCGACGGGTCCGCGTATGTTCGTGAATTTGCGTATCTCGCTGATTTACATATTATTTATCGTAAATCAGCGGGAACGCCCCCCGGCGCCATTTTTCAATTTAAAAAAAGATCCGACAGTGTAACACAGTGTAACACTGTCGTATCTAGCCCTATCTTCTATGAATCAGGCGCATAGATAGGACCAGTTTACGTCAGAGATACGATGGTGTATCTGTAGATACACCGTCGTATCTCTTTGTGAATCTGGCCCTTAGAATCAGTTACGCATGAATTTTGCCTAGATACGAGCGGCGTAAGTCTCCTACACCGTCGTATCTTGGGGTGCATATTTACGCTGACCGCTAGGGGCGCTTCTGTATATTTCCGCGTTGAATATGCAAATGAGCTAGATACACCGATTCACGAACGTACGTGCGCCTGGCGTATCAAGATACGTCGTTTATGTAAGGCTTTTTCCGGCGTAAAGTTACCCCTGCTATATGAGGCATAGCCAATGTTAAGTATAAAGTGGGGACAGCATCGAATTTTGCGTTGTTTACGTCGTTTGCGTAAGTCGTACGCGAATAGGGCTGTGCGTAAGTTACGTTCACGTCTAAAGCATTGACTATTTGCGGCGTAATTTGGAGCATGCGCACTGGGATACTTTCACGGACGGCGCATGCGCCGTTCGTTAGGAGCGTCAATTACGTGGGGTCACGAATCATTAGCATACAACAAGCCCCCTACCAGCCTACTTTGAATTACGCACGCTTACGCCGGCCCATTTTACGCTACGCCGCCGTAACTTAGGACGCAAGTGCTTTCTGAATATTGCACTTGCCTCTCTAAGTTGCGGCAGCGTAGCGTAAACAAGATACACTACACCCACACAAAGTTACGCCGCCCTACGTGAATCTGGGCCATAGCGTCTACAAAATAGGGGATAGTTTTATGGCATTTTTATTAATGTAGCACATATCCCCGGAGGAGCTGCTGGATTTTTGGGCGGCACACCTCGTGGCTCCTCCAAATTCCTAGGGGTGAATGATGCGTATTGCATGTAGTAGAAGTAAAGGAATGTCCAGACAGGTGCTCTTTGCTGTGCTCTTCATTATCCAGCCGGGTAAAAACAATAAAACTTGTGGTGAGGAAAGTAAAGTTGAAGAAGAGAGAACAGCAGATTCAGGCGTGATGGTAGGAAACAGTCCTGCTCCCAAACGTAACACTTCTTAGCACCACTCCTGCCGGAGTGGGTTTAGTGTACCCGGACAGGCCTCTCTCACTGACCCGGACAGGCCCCTCTCACTGACCTGGACAGGCCTCTCTCACTGACCCGGACAGGCCTCTCTCACTGACCCGGACAGGCCCCTCTCACTGACCCGGACAGGCCTCTCTCACTGACCTGGACAGGCCTCTCTCACTGACCTGGCAGCCAGAGTATCACTCGGACAATTGTAGGATAAAGTCTCTGCCACAGACCCTCCTTGGTGAACGTCAGAGAGATACCTCTGCCACAGACCCCTCTCAGTGAGCCTCAGAAGACACCTCTGCCACAGGTCCCCTCTGGATTGAATTCTTGGAGATATCCCTCCTTGGATGAGTTACGTCTGGATCTCCTTCAACTTGTCTCCCAGGTACCGACTGACAGGTGATCAATCCCTCAGTGTCCTTCTACCTTGATCCCCGGTGGTTTGTCGAGGCCCTTTTGGACCGCCAGCCTCTCATTGGCACTCCTCAGACTGACTCCCCACCGAACAGCTATACAGCTTGGGATCCTCAAAGCTGGGAACCTAGTCACTCACTGGGTCCCTGTCGCTGTTCAGATGCTCCGGGCCAGCATGGTCCCGTAACCAGGAACACCACGTGGCACGCACGCCCCGGCCAGGTAGGCAATAGCCCCTGGGGCGCCGTGATGTGGCCACCCTAAAGGTGGGTGCCACACTGGACAAAGAAGACCCAGACCAATGGCGTCTGCCTCATAAATACCCCTCCCTAGCATGCACAGCGAGGACAAACCCTCCTGATTGGCTGCTGGGAAAGAGCACCCAAACCTTGACTCCACTGCTGCCACCTGCAGCACCGGGGCTGGAAGAACACCCCAGTACAGAAGAATAAGCCCACAGTACAGCCCAGTTGAGACAGAGACCCTGTTTTGCATTTAACAATCTGGATCAGAGTTTAACTACACTCTGATCTACCTTTAAATTTAAATAGCACCGGTATAAAGTACACAGGCGCTACACACGCCCCCCCACCTGAATAGACACTGTCCTCAGTGTCCCAAGAAAAGGTATTCACTCCTGAATACCTGACCTGAATCTGCGTAACAACAGAAAAGGATAGTGGAAGGAAGAAATAGAAAATGTACAAACATTTTAAAACATTATCAAATAAGCATTTATATACAGTGATACATAGGAAATTTTACAATCCTAACTATCTATACTGCCCCATTCTCCGACAGTTGTTGATAGCTGGTCAAACCACCTGCAGAATAAAATTGGAAGAGACACAAAAAAAACATATACACATATACATTAAGGCCTGGATTCACAAAGCACTTACGCCGACGTATAACAAGATACGCCGACGTAAGTGCAAATGTGCGCCGTCGTATCTGTGCGCCGGACCCACAAACTAAGATGCGCCTAAAAACAGGCTTCATCCCGCCGACGTAACTTGCCTACGCCGGCGTTGGGTGGGCGCACATTTAGGCTGGACGCATGGTGGCGCTCCCATTGATTAGCCATTCAAATATGCAAATGAGTGAAATACAGCGATTCACGAACATACGTACGCCCGCCACAGTGTGCGTAAGTTGTACGTCCGGCATAAAGTTATTCCCCATAAAGGAGGTGTAACCCAGCAGCAGACATACAAAGGTCTGCACCAGGGAACACAAGCCGGCAAATTGTGCGTTGGACGTGTCTGGTTGGGCGTAGGTTACGTTCACGCCGTACGCAGTGATCCGGCGTAGTTTAGGCAGTTGTTCCGACGTGGTTGTGAGCATGCGCAGGAGGATGCGTCCACGTCTCGGCACATGCGCAGTTTGTGATACGTATCTGTCTGGCGCTCGGCCCATCATTTGCATGGGGTCACGCCTCATTTGCATGGCTCACGCCCACTTCCACCTACGCTGGCGTAGGCCTTCGAAACCCAGCGCAGCGTTGGGAGCACTGGCTTGGTAAATTCCATGCTTGTCTCTCTGCTCCGCGTTGGCGTAGCCTACATTGTTTGCGCTACGGCGGCGTAATGTGCGCCCGCTCTCTGTGAATCTGGGCCTAACTTTTTACATATACAATCACTAAGATTGAAATTGAAACTGCACCCTGTCGTCAGAAGGCAAAATTTCCCTTCCTCCCAAAGAGACATTGATAGGTGCTGAGGCATATAAAACCACAATAACAGCAAGGCTAAAGAAGAAGAAAACATGGTTATGCACAATAGTTCTCTGCGCTGGTAGAAGTCGCAGAACACTGCCCCTAGTGGTCAGTGCGCTGGTACTACCAGGATAAGGCAGTCCATTGCTCACTTAGAACAATTTAGTAGAAAAAGAGAGATATAAAAAACTGTATCTTCTCCATCTTTCTTTTTCCTGGTGCTGTGAAGAAGCTGGCAAGACCCTATCTTTACTAACTGATCAAACCCCCCGAAGTTCTGCACAAACAACAAAGTGTGGATCCGGTGGAATGAAAACAAAAACTGGAAAGGTGCAACAGTTCCTGTGCGTAACTTCTTTAAAGCGAAAACTAAAGGTGACACCGTAGGCATGGGGCCTACTTGTAGAACCTTGGATCCGGCAGAGTAATAATGTCCTCTCGGTAATTTGTAGTGGTGACAGAGAAAACTTGATCCACTTTCCCGGGACATTTAAGAACTACTCTATCGCTGAAGATGTACCGGCCAGGGCTCCAATCTTTCAAGCAATCTTCAAAACAACGGCCAACACAGATGAATGCATACTCCGTGTGGTTTTTAGCGCTACCTACCTCCTTTGTTTTTGATTTTGTTTGCATGAGTATCACATGTTTTTTAGGTGTGCAGCTTTTTTCTATAAATTCATCTTTTTATTTTTTCAAAACTTTTTTTGCTCTTAGCGCAGTATTTTCTCTGTTTATCTAAAGATGCTGTGACTGCCAATCATTTCCACATTCTGAGCTGGTCCTGCCTTGACCCCACCTCTATATACGTTATGACTGCTTACTCACAGCCCCCAATCCCGGGAATAAATGTTGTTTGTTTTTTGGCTTACTGCTCATGTGGATAAACATGTGTCTTTTTTTTCCCAACCTCTGTAAGGTTGATATTGTGATCCCAGGACCTGGGGCACCAGTGGGACAGAGCACCACCATTGGGACAGAGCACCACCAGTGGGACATAGCTCCACCAGTGGGACAGAGCTCCACCAGAGGCACAGAGCAGCACCAGAGGGACAGAGCAGCACCAGTGGGACAGAGCAGCACCAGAGGGACAGAGCAGCACCAGAGGGACAGAGCAGCACCAGAGGGACAGAGCAGCACCAGTGGGACATAGCTCCACCAGAGGGACAGAGCACCACCAGAGGGACAGAGCAGCACCAGAAGGAAAGAGCAGCACCAGAGGGACATAGCTCCACCAGAGGGACAGAGCAGCACCAGAGGGACAGAGCTCCACCAGAGGGAAAGAGCTCCACCAGAGGGACAGAGCAGCACCAGAGGGACATAGCTCCACCAGTGGGACAGAGCTCCACCAGAGGGACAGAGCTCCACCAGTGGGACAGAGCTCCACCAGAGGGACAGAGCACCACCAGTGGGACAGAGCTTCACCAGAGGGACAGAGCTCCACCAGAGGGACAGAGCAGCACCAGAGGGACATAGCTCCACCAGAGGGAAAGAGCTCCACCAGAGGGACAGAGCAGCACCAGAGGGACATAGCTCCACCAGAGGGACAGAGCTCCACCAGAGGGAAAGAGCACCACCAGAGGGACAGAGCAGCACCAGAGGGACATAGCTCCACCAGAGGGACAGAGCTCCACCAGAGGGACAGAGCTCCACCAGAGGGAAAGAGCAGCACCAGTGGGACAGAGCTTCACCAGAGGGAAAGAGCTCCACCAGAGGGACAGAGCAGCACCAGAGGGACATAGCTCCACCAGAGGGACAGAGCAGCACCAGAGGGACAGAGCTCCACCAGAGGGAAAGAGCTCCACCAGAGGGACAGAGCAGCACCAGAGGGACATAGCTCCACCAGTGGGACAGAGCTCCACCAGAGGGACAGAGCTCCACCAGTGGGACAGAGCTTCACCAGAGGGACAGAGCTCCACCAGTGGGACAGATCTCCACCAGAGGGACAGAGCTCCACCAGTGGGACAGAGCTTCACCAGAGGGACAGAGCTCCACCAGAGGGACAGAGCAGCACCAGAGGGACATAGCTCCACCAGAGGGACAGAGCTCCACCAGAGGGAAAGAGCACCACCAGAGGGACATAGCTCCACCAGAGGGACATAGCTCCACCAGAGGGAAAGAGCACCACCAGAGGGACAGAGCAGCACCAGAGGGACAGAGCACCACCATTGGGACAGAGCTCCACCAGAGGGAAAGAGCAGCACCAGTGGGACAGAGCTTCACCAGAGGGAAAGAGCTCCACCAGAGGGACAGAGCAGCACCAGAGGGACATAGCTCCACCAGAGGGACAGAGCTCCACCAGAGGGACAGAGCAGCACCAGAGGGACATAGCTCCACCAGAGGGACAGAGCTCCACCAGTGGGACAGAGCTCCACCAGAGGGACAGAGCACCACCAGAGGGACAGAGCTCCACCAGTGGGACATAGCTTCACCAGAGGGACAGAGCACCACCAGTGGGACATAGCTCCACCAGAGGGACAGAGCACCACCAGTGGGACAGAGCTCCACCAGAAGGAAAGAGCAGCACCAGAGGGACAGAGCACCACCAGTGGGACATAGCTCCACCAGAGGGAAAGAGCACCACCAGTGGGACATAGCTCCACCAGAGGGACAGAGCTCCACCAGAGGGACAGAGCAGCACCAGTGGGACAGAGCTTCACCAGAGGGAAAGAGCTCCACCAGAGGGACAGAGCAGCACCAGAGGGACAGAGCTCCACCAGAGGGAAAGAGCTCCACCAGAGGGACAGAGCACCACCAGGGGGACAAAGCACCAAAATGCAGGACTGTCGCAGCAAATCCGGGACAAATACAAAGCAGTTGACTTCTATGCGTGGGCACCTGCCAAACTTTTTTCAGGGGGGGGCATAATTTTAAGGTTACCCATGCTCCGCCCTCCTTTTGACAATGTCATGAAGTGGAGGGGATTAGCTGCGACTCGCAAGTATTTATTTTTAAAGTGGAAACAGCAGTCAATATTCCAGGCGTGAGCTATGTACAGGGTTCAGATTCCGGGCATGTGCTATGTACAGGGTGCAGAATCCAGGCGTGTGCTATGTACAGGGTGCAGAATCCAGGTGTGTGCTATGTACAGGGTGCAGAATCCAGGCGTGTGCTATGTACAGGTTGCAGATTCCAGGCGCGTGCTATGTACAGGGTGCAGAATCCAGGCGTGTGCTATTTACAGGGTGCAGAATCCAGGCATGTGCTATGTAAAGGGTGCAGAATCCAGGCGTGAGCCTTGTACAGGGTGCAGATTCCAGGCGTGTGCTATGTACAGGGTGCAGATTCCAGGCATGTGCTATGTACTGGGTGCAGAATCCAGGCATGTGCTATGTACAGGTTGCAGATTCCAGGCGTGTGCTATGTTAGTATGCATACCCAATCCCCCCACAGAGCTCTTTTCCCCCCACAGCAGAGAATTGTCTATAACAGTGGCAGGTCAGGCTCCTGGCACAGGCTCCTGTTGATGCACGCTGCAGCCTTGAGGGGCTGTGGATAACCCGACCCTCCTCTGTGGTACATGCAGAGCTGGGAGAGCAGGAAGGGTTTTGTGTGTGCTGACTCCTGATGCTAGAGACCAGCGCTGTCCTAACATCAGACAATAAAAAGCCCTGCCGGCTGTCGCCCACAGTGCAATCTTCCTTTCCTGTACAAGGAGAGCGTTCCAGCGCCCGGCATCCGCTGACACTCTGGGTGATTAGGGTGTGTGTGCCTGGGCACAACCCATGCGCACGCCTATGGCGAACACCTTGCTGATCCCTGATTCCGGGGGGTGCTTGCCCCCCCTAGCCCCTACCTGCAGACACCCATGCTTCTATGCCAGATCCACCCAACCAATGTCTACAGGAGTCACTTAGCCCTACAAGCAGCACTGCTGTGGAATGTACCAACACCTAAATTAGACTATTTCACCTTGGATGGATCCACATGATGCACCATCCACAGAGGTGTCACTGTACAACGCAGAAGTGATGCTCATTGGGGTGATGGGTCCGCGTTCAACTATGCCGATCACAGCTCTTGGTTGATTCTGAAAAACCAAAGAAAACATAAAAAACAATAAAGAAATAGAAGAATAGAACTGGGTGTAATGTACAGAAAAAGAAAAAATGAATGTACGGAGAAATTGTTAGTCTGAAAAATGGGGGATTCCAGGGATAAATCTGCAAAACCTGGACCTATAACCAGAGGAAGTGTGACGTGAAGTGGTGACATGGAAATTCGGCTGTACGCTGAGCGCACACCAATGCTGTATCTTGGCCTAGGCCAACAAGGCCCAGTCCTAGGGCAGCACTTTGCAGGGGGGGGGGCAGCACGAAAAAAGTCCTGTGGCTTGCGCTACGCTTTAGTGTAGTGCCACTCTTGGGGCGGACTGGGCCTGGAGGCAAATCAGTCTAGTGCCCCCATAAAGTGGCCACACTACTGCCGGTATAATAATACTGGCAGGGCCACAATCAGGGGGGAGGGACAGCCCATACACATGGAGAAGGCTAGGGCGGCATACCCCAACCAATGGCTTGTTGTGTGGGCAGGCGGCGTTCCGCAACTGGGGGGGGGGGCTTTGCGTCGCTTCTAGTTTTGACTGTCCTATCATAACTGTGGACCTCCCACCTGAGTTCTCAGCTAGAGAAAGACAGATGCCATGTCGGGAAGCTAAAAACTGTCAAAAAGTCAGCTGACGGGCTCCATAGCAAAACAGGAAGTCAAAGTAAATCCCTGCAAATGAAGGGACTCTACTGCCCCCTCAAGGTCCTCAGAACTAGTGTCCCCACTGGAAAATGTCAGGACTGGTCTTAAATGGGGGTGTGGCCTTGATAGGGAAGGGGTGGGTCATATTTAAATTAGGAGGTGCATGAGTTACGTCAGGCCCAGGGCAGCACAAAACCTAATTACACCACTGGCGCACACCATATCTCCTGTGCTAATAAGCACACATTCCGTCTCATGGTATAATGCATCTTACCTATCACTATATTTCCCGTATATCCCCGAGTAAACAGACATCACCACAGCTCGCGTTCTCAGTTCCATCGTACGACTGCCCCCCCAGGGCCGCCATCAGGGGGGTACAGGCAGTACACCTGTAAGGGGCCCGAAGGTCCCCAGGGGCCCGGATGGCAACCCCCTTTAAAAAAAAAAAAATTTTTTTTTTTTTTTTTAGATTTTTTTTTTTTTTTTTAGATTTTTTTTTTTTAGGGGTCCGGAGGTCCCCAGGGGCCCGGAGGCCCACTGGGCCCCATATGGAAACTCCCCCTTTTTTTATTATTTTTTTATAAAAAATATATATATTTTTTTTAAATATATTTTTATTTTATTTTTTATTAAAGGGCCAATTTTTTTATTTTTTTTTAGAGGTCCAGAGGTCCCCAGGGGCCTGAAGGCCCCCAGGGCCCCGGATGGCAACCCCCCTTTTTTTTATATAAAAAAAAAAATTCTAATATATATTTTTATTTTATTTTTTATTAAAGGGCCATTTTTTTAGGGGTACGGGGGGCCCGGAGGTCCCAGGGTGACAACCCCCCCTTTTTTTTATAAAAAAATAAGTATTTTTTTATATATCTTTTTATTTTATTTATATATATATATATATATATATATATATATATATATATATATATATATATATATATATATATATATATATTATTATTATTATAGGGCCCCGGATGGCAACCCCCCTTTTTTTTAATAAAAAAAAAAATTATATTATTTTATTTCTTTTTTTTCTTTATATATATACATATATATAATATATATTTTATATTAAAGGGCTCAGAGGTCCCCAGGGCCCCATGTGGAAAAAACCTTTTTTTTTATTTTTTATAAATGTTTATTTTATTTTTTTTATTATTAAAGGGCCCCGAGGTCCCCAGGGCCCTGGATGGCTACCCCACTTTTTTATATATATTTTTCTTTATTTCTTCTTTTTTTTGTAAAGGGCCCCCCACGCTTCTCAATTCGCACCAGCCCCCCCCCCCGCTTCTCAATTTCAGGCGGCACCCCCCCCCCGGTTCTCTGCTCCAGGGGGCCCATGCCTGAAGCTGTCTAAGGGGCCCCATATTTCCTGATGGCTGCCCTGTCAGCCCCCCACCGAGCCCCGTACTTGGCTTTTTATTCATAGACCACAAAAGCAATGACAAACAGGAAGTGATGACTCCAACAGCCAACCCCTTCCTCCATAGGAAGTGACATCACAGGAAATGACCTCTACACAGGAAATTACCTAACAGGAAATCCTTCCAACAGGATGAGTTAATACAAACAACCAATGAATAATGGCTAAAGAAGTCTTATGGGCGTGTCTGAGCAGGGACAGCGTGTGTGTTCTTCCTGTCCCCTGTACCTGGAAGCTAGACAAAGGAAGCCACATGGCTTTCAAACATGGACGTTCTCCCTGACCATGACAATTCATAAGCTCCCGTATTACCGCTGGTTATTAACCACTTGCCGACCGCGCACCGCCGTTCTACGTTGGCAAGTTGGCTCTGCTGGGCGAGAGCACGTAGTATAACGTCCTCTCTCTCAGCCGCCACTAGGGCCCCCGACTCCCGTGCGTGTGCCCGGCGGGCGCGATCGCCGCCGAGCACACGCGATCGCTCGTTACAGAGCGGGGACCAGGAGCTGTGTGTGTAAACACACAGCTCCCGGTCCTGTCAGCAGGGGAAACGCTGATCTTCTGTTCATACAATGTATGAACAGAGGATCAGTGTTTCCCCTAGTGAGGCCACACCCCCCCACAGTAAGAACACACAAGGGACATACTTAACCCCTTCCCCGCCCCCTAGTGTTAACCCCTTCACTGCCAGTGGCATTTTAATCCAATGCATTTTTATAGCACTGATCGCTATAAAAATGCCAATGGTCCCAAAAATGTGTCAAAAGTGTCCGAAGTGTCCGCCATAATGTCGCAGTACCGAAAAAAAATCGCTGATCGCCGCCATTACTAGTAAAAAAATATATATTAATAAAAATGACATAAAAATACCCCCTATTTTGTAAACGCTATAACTTTTGCGCAAACCAATCAATAAACGCTTATTGCGATTTTTTTTTACAAAAAATAGGTAGAAGAATACGTATCGGCCTAAACTGAGGAAAAAAAATGTTTTTTTTATATATTTTTGGGGGATATTTATTATAGCAACAAGTAAAAAATATTCATTTTTTTCAAAATTGTCTCTCTATTTTTGTTTATA
Organism: Rana temporaria; assembly: GCF_905171775.1. Taxonomy (NCBI): domain Eukaryota; kingdom Metazoa; phylum Chordata; class Amphibia; order Anura; family Ranidae; genus Rana; species Rana temporaria. Next base: position 685,885,662 of record NC_053489.1, on the reverse strand, counting down.
GCGCAAAAAATAAAAAACGCAGAGGTAAACAAATACCACCAAAAGAAAGCTCTATTTGTGGGGAAAAAAGGACGCCAATTTTGTTTGGAAGCCACGTCGCACGACCACGCAATTGTCTGTTAAAGCGACGCAGTCCCGAATCGCAAAAAGTACTCAGCAATATGGTCCGGGGGTTAAGTGGTTAATCCTTATTCTGCGTTGTTCCAGAGAACAACGCATACCCGGATTATACTACCGTTCCTGTGGATGGGAGGTTATCTGCAGGTGCACGATACGAGTCCCGACTGATCAGACACACAGCAGAGACAAGAGCGCCCACCCCCCCCATAACCAATAATGTTCTTGTAGAGTGAACATATCCCCCCCCCAGACAAATGTCTGTGCATCGCACAGGGGCTCTTTTGCTGGCAGACATATTCCCACTCTGCAAACACCTCTCTCCAACCCCAGGAAGTTTTGCACTTCCAGACGGGACTCAAGCAGCGTCAGTCTGCCCCAGTCAGCTCTTTCGAGTGGGCTGCTGGAGTACTAACACTGGGCACAGGGCCTTCTTGATAGCACCATGGGCCCCTGGGCAAAGTAATGCTCTGGGGCCCCTACAATGATGACAGTGAAGGTAAACAGACATCAAGTAGGTAGGAGGCAGACTGCCTCCCCTGTGTATCCATCGCTCTCAGTGCCATCATGGGGCCCCCAATTTCGGGGCAGCGTGGGGTCAAGGACCAGCAGCTGGGGCCCCTGGTCAGTGCCCAGGTGTGCCCTCTCATTAAGACAGCCCTAACTGGGCAACACTATGACAATACATATTAAATACATCTTCATAAAATTTCCACAACAATGGTCATTGGTGGTGGAGAATAGGTTATTGATAGCTATTGATATTATGGGATGAATGCCACAACATGGAATAGTTGTGAGTGGTACCTATGGATTCCATAGGACATTGGACTTTTCAGTTGGGTTATGAGTATGGCCAACAATCATGCATTACACCACTAAGGGAGGGAGCTTTCCGGGGGGGTTATATCTTGTCCGGGGATGGACTGTAGAAGTGTCCTTGAAAGTCAGAAACTGTAACCAGCTAAACCTCAGAACTACAGAGATGGGGAGACGTTGAGTGTTGTGTTGTGTTGTGTTGTGTCTTTGTGTGATCGGGTCCTTCTTCTTTGTAGATACCACCCCAGAGTCACCGTGTGATGACTGGGAAGTTACCTATGAGAATGTCACCCCCCACAGGGACATCCAGGGAGGACAAGCGGAGAACCCGCCACAGGCCAAAGGACTAAAAGGTAATACTCATTATTCTTGTTAATGTACTGAAATATTAAAGATGTATTCATTTGATGCCGTCTATTTCCATCACTGGGCCTGGAGAAGTAAATTCAATCTACAGGCAAGTCCTAATTTCCTTTTCCTTTTCAATTTGTATCTCTATTTTTCCCTTTACATTGTGGACTCAGAACACTTAGCAGGTGAGGCAGCCATCTTGGGCGCACTCCGTTGACCCAATTTTACCCATCAGCGTGTCTTAGGAGAGTGGGAGGAATCCCCTATTTTGTAGACGCTATGGGCCAGATCCATGTACCTCGGCGTAAATCTAAGGGGGTGTAGCGTATCTCAGATACACCATGCTGCCGTAATGTAGTGCGGAGGTTCCTTATCCACAAAGAATTTGCGCCGTAAGTTACGGCGGCGTAGTGTAAATGTGTCGGCGTAAGGGCGCGGAATTTAAATGACAAAGATGTGGGCGTGTTTTATGTTAATTCAACTTGACCCCACGTAAATGACGGGTTTTTTTTAACGGCACATGCGCCGTCCGTGGGGGTATCCCAGTGCGCATGCTCGAAATCACGTCGCAAATAGTCAATGCTTTCGACGTGAACGTAATAGGGCAAAGCCCTATTCGCGAACGTTTTACGTAAAAGACGGCAAATTCAACGCTGGCCCGACGTCCATACTTAACATTGCGTACGCCTCATAGACCCCGGGGTAACGTTACGCCGAAAAAAGCCTAACGTAAACGACGTAAAAAAATGCGCCGGCCGGACGTACGTTCTGAGAATCGGCGTATCTATCTAATTTGCATACTCTACGCGGAAATCGCGGAAGCGCCACCTAGCGCGTAAAGCGTAAATATGCACCTAAGATCCGACGGCGTACTAAGACGTACGTCAGTCGGATCTAGCCCACATTCAGGCGTATCTTTGTTTTGTGGATACAAAACAAAGATACGCCGGAGCATCGTAGAACTTACGCGGCGTATCAATAGATACGTCGACGACGTAACTTCTTTGTGGATCTGGCCCTATAACTTTTTTACAATATTATGTAGAAGAATACGAATCGGCCTAAACTGAGGAAAAAAATGTGTTTTACTTTAAGACCAAGTTGTAAAAATGGGTGGAACGCTTTCAATTTGATGATTTTGTTATTTTGTAGCTAGATGTGTTTATCGGCGGAGGAAGGGCGGAGGTTCTCACCTGAAACTGTTACAGTGTAATGGAAAGACTTTTTCTTTCCTTTACAGATGAATTTTTTTGGTGCTGCAGCCCCCCGGGGGACTTTGTGGGCTAGACTCACATAGATTAGCGATCCGCCGGTGCAATTTTGCGAGGCTAGTGCTGTATTCACAAAGCACTTACCTCCAAACTTGCGCCGGCGGATCGTAACTCCCCCGACGGAATTCAAATTCCACGGCTAGGGGGAGTGTACAATTGAAATCAGGCGCGTTCCCGCGCCGATTTAACTGCGCATGCGCCGCCAGCGAAATTTCCCAGTGCGCATGCTCCATTGTTTTCGGCGGCAACGTAAATTCCGGCCATCCGTATTCCAGACCGACTTACGCAAACGACGTAAAAATTTGAAACTCGGCGCGGGAATGACGGCCATACTTAGCATTAGCTACCCCTCATATAGCAGGGGTAACTATCCGCCGGAAAAAGCCGAACGCAAACGACGTAAAAAAATAGCGACGGGCGGGCGTTCGTTTCTGAATCGGCGGAAATCTGAATTTGCATATTCCTCGCGTAAAAAAACGAAGCGACACCTAGCGGCCGGCGGGATATTGCAGCCTAAGATCAGACGGTGTAAGTCACTTACACCTGTCGGATCTAAGGGAGATCTATGCGTAACCTGATTCTTATGAATCAGTCCCTTAGATCCGCCGTCGGATCTCAGAGATACGACGGCGGATCAGGAGATACGACGGCGGATCAGGAGATACGCCGTCGCTATCTCTTGATGAATCTGGCCCTCTATATTTATTATGAGCTTTTGGCAATTACTGCACCCAGCCCAGGTGTGATTCACCTGATACCTCAACTTAATAAATATATATGTATACATTTGATTTGATAGCGTCCCTGCCTAAACACCAGGATGCTACACAGCGGCGGTGCGTCCATTAAGAGCGCTCTCGGGCGCCGCCCCTCTCTCTCCAGCCACCCCCTCTATGTAGATGGATAGATTCATGCACTGCATGAATCTATCCATGGCCACCGCCACCACCCCTATTCAGGCGTCCGGCCCCTTTTTGGATGCCGGGCGCCTGAACTCCAGCGGCGGGGGGTGTTTTTGAAGCACCTGATTAGAGCCAGAGGGCTAGATTCAGATAGGTGAGCGGAACTTTAGATCCGCGTAACCTATCTGATTTACGTTACGCCGCCGCACGTTTTTGAGGCAAGTGCTTTATTCAGAAAGCACTTGCCTGTAAACTTGCGGCGGCGTATCGTAAATCCCCCGGCGGAAATTCAAATTCTGCGGCTAGGGGGCGTGTAAAATTTTAATCAGGCGCGTCCCCACGCTGAATGAACTGCGCATGTGCCGTCCGTAAAATTTCCCAGCGTGCATTGCTCTAAATGACGTCGCTAGGACGTCATTGGTTTCGACGTGAACGTAAATTACGTACATCCGTATTAGCGAACGATTTACGCAAACGACGTCATTTACCGGAACGATGGCCATACTTAAAATAGGATACGCTGCATATAGCAGGGGTAACTATATACGCCGGAAAAAGCCGAACATAAACGACGTAAAAAAAAAAGAGTCGGGCGGTCGTTCGTTTCTGAATCGGCGTAAGTCCTCATTTGCATATTCCTCGCGTATACAAACGGAAGCGCCACCTAGCGGCCAGCGTGAGATTGCAGCCTAAGATCCGACAGTGTAAGTCACTTACACCTGTCGGATCTTAGGGATATCTATGCGTAACCTGATTCTATGAATCAGGCGCATAGATACGACGACCGGACTCAGAGATACGACGGCGTATCTCTTTCTGAATCCGGCCCAGAGTCTTTATTGGCTTCAAAAAAGGTGAACTGTGAGTGCAAAGCATTCTCCATAGTCTCCATAGACAGCAATGGGAATTCTCCCCTCTAGCGGCAGAAGCGTCCGGCGTCGGGCGTTTTGTCGCTCAGGTGTGAATGCAGCCTTAAACAAATACGTACACTACAAATACTAAAAGATATCGGGGCAGATTCAGGTAGGGAGCGCGTAACTCTGTGCGGGCGTAGCGTATCCTATTTACGTTACGCCTCCGCAACTTTGAGAGGCAAGTGCAGTATTCACAAAGCACTTCCTCCGTAAGTTGCGGCGGCGTAGCGTAAATTGGCCGGCGTAAGCCCGCCTATTTCAAATGTTTAAGATGTGTGCGTGTTTTATGTAAAATCATCGTGACCCCGCGTAAATGACGCTTTTTACGAAAATCCCAGTGCTCATGCTCCAAATTAACCCGCAAAAAGCCAATGCTTTCGACGTGAACGTAAATGACGCACAGCCCTATTCGCGAACGACTTACGCAAACGACGGAAAATTCGACGCTGGCCCGACGTCCATACTTAACATTGGCTGCGCCTCATATAGCAGGGGTAACTTTACACCGGAAAAAGCCTTACGTAAACGGCGTATCTGTACTGTGACGGCCAGGCGTACGTTCGTGAATAGGCGTATCTAGCTGATTTACATATTTCTAGGCGTAAATCAGCGTACACGCCCCTAGCGGCCAGCGTAAATATGCAGTTAAGATACGACGGCGTAGTAGACTTACGCCGGTCATATCTTAGCTACATTTAAGCGTATCTCAGTTTGAGCATACGCTTAAAGTTGCGACGGCGCGGATTCGGACTTACGACGGCGTATCTACTGATACGCCCGTCGTAAGTCTTTCTGAATCCGGCCCATCATGTACAAAACCACTTGCTTACTAGTGTTGAGCAGAATACGCCATATTCGATTTCGCGATATATCACGAATATATAGCCGAATATTCGAGAAATATTCGCTAAATTTAAATATTCGTGATATTTTATCGAAATGAAATGTTTGCAAAATTTCGCTATTGCGAATGCGAAAATAATTGCGAAATTTCGACAACTGCGGTAGGAGCACTCTGATTGGCTCAGAATATTCGTGATATTTTATCGAAATTTCGCAAAATGTGAATGCGATATTTATTGCGGAATTTCGACAACTGCGGTAGGAGCACTCTGATTGGCTCACAATATTCGTGATATTTTATCGAAATTTCGCAAAATGCGAATGCGATATTTATTGCGGAATTTCGACAACTGCGGTAGGAGCCCTCTGATTGGCTCAGAATATTTGTGATATTTTATCGAAATTTCGCAAAATGCGAATGCGATATTTATTGCGGAATTTCGACAACTGCGGTAGGAGCCCTCTGATTGGCTCAGAATATTCGTGATATTTTTTCGAAATTTCGCAAAATGCAAATGCGAAATTGATTGCGGAATTTCGACAACTGCGGTAGGAGCACTCTGATTGGCTCATTATGAAATCGAATATTCCTGATATTTTATCGAAATTTCGCAAAATGCGAATGCGATATTTATTGCGGAATTTCGACAACTGCGGTAGGAGCACTCTGATTGGCTCTGATGCAAAAGAAGGGCGGAGAAAATAATCGCGCGATATTCCGATTGCCGAATAATCGCATTGCGATTTTTCGGCAAGATAAAATGATGGCTTCAGCTACTCGGCCCAGGGTCTCTAATCATACCAGCAATGCTTTTAGACGTCGATGGAGATCACTAGGATGTGATCTGTTCTAAAAATAAAATTGAAAAAATTTGAATATTCGGAATAGCGAATATTCACCGCGAAATTCGAAATATATCGCGAATACTCGAATATGCCATATTCGAGCCGAATATTCGCAATACCAATATTCGTGAGCAACACTATTGCTTACTGGGCACTTAAACCCCCCTGGTATGGAAGTGACAGAGAAGACGCCATACTGTCCCCCAGTCATGTGTATGCACACCTCCCAACCTTCTGAGATGGGAATGAGGGACACCTATTACCAAAAGTATGTAAGCAAAGGACACACCCCTTGTCACGCCCCCTTAAAGAAGAATAGTACAGTGGAACCTCGGATTACGAGGATAATCCGTTCCAGGAGAACGCTCGTAATCCAAAGTACTCGCAAATCAAAGCGAGTTTCCCCATAGAAGTCAATGGAAATTAAAATAATTTGTTCCGCATTGACTTCAATGCTATGCAATACCGCATGCGGCCAGAGGTGGGGGGGGGGCCAGGAGAGCCTCAGAAACTGACGGAAAGGCCCAAGGACAGCTCGTCTGACCTCGGCAAACCTCGGAAAGACTCAGGAACTGAGTATTTCTGTGTCTTTCCGAGCATTTCCGAACTGCGCCGTATGGAGCTGTGTGTATGAGGTTCTCTGCTCATGCGTTACTAAATAGCCTAGTTTGTGAAATTTTAATAATAAATGTTTTTATTTGGTTTAAGTCGTTATGCTTTCTCCACCTTCTCTTGTATTTTCAGGATTCTGTGCTGGACGCTCTCGCTTTGTCCTCGTCGCGCTCTGCGTCATCTCCCTGACATCCCTGACCATCATCATCGCTCTCTCCATACAGTGTGAGTATATTTATTACCAGGAGATCAGACTTCCTGCTGGATGCCAACCTGACCTTTTACAGGTAGCTCTGACATATACCGTAGTGCTGTACAAAGGACACTAAGATATTTACATCAAAGGAGCTTACACTCTAATACCCCCCCCCCCCCCCACAGTCACACACTATTGCAGGGCTCGACAAACCCCAGGCAACTAGAATTAGCGACCTGGCGTCTGGGGCGGCACAGCTGGGGTACCCTGTCTCTGTGCGCACTCCCCCTCGCGATCGCGTGGAGCCGCGCCGGCCAGTAATTGAGGCCGCGGCTTTGCGGCCTTCTGCAGTCCTATGGTTCCTTCTGGAATCTGGCACCCTCTTGTGGTGGCTGTTGGTATGACACAACAACCAACAATGCTAATGGAGCTTCCCTGCCTGTTTCCATCTTCTTCCCTTTACTTAGATGTTAGAATCCCCAAACATTATATATATATATTTTATTCTAACACCCTAACTTTCTGTCACACCATATTTGCGCAGCGCGGTCTTACAGGTGCATTTTTTTGGGGAAAAAATACACTTTTTTTAATAAAAAATAAGACAAGTTCCCTAGATTTTTATATAAAGTTGTATTTTGAAAAAAGGCTGCATGGATGGGATACATGTGTAATCAGTTCTTAAAATGGAGGTTCACCCAAAAAGTTAATTTTTAACATTAGATTGATGCTCGTTTTGTCAAGGGGAATTCGGGTGTTTTTTTTTTAAATCAAAGCCGTACTTACCGTTTTAGAGAACGATCTTCTCCGCCGCTTCCGGGTATGGGCTGCGGGACTGGGCGTTCCTATTTGATTGACAGGCTTCCGACAGTCGCATACAGCGCGTCACGATTTTCCGAAAGTAGCCAAACGTCTGAGCGCAGGCGCCGTATAGAGCCGCACCGACGTTCGCCTTCTTTCGGCTACTCGTGACGCGATGTATGCGACCGTTGGAAGCCTGTCGGAAGCCTGTCAATCAAATAGAAACGCCCAGTCCCGAAGACCCATACCCGGAAGCGGCGGAGAAGAACACTCTCTAAAACAGTAAGTACGGCTTCGATTTAAAAAAAACACCCGATTCTGCTTCCCAAAATGAGCCTCAATCTAATGTTAAAAAAAAAAATTTCGGGTGAACTCCCGCTTTAACCTGAGGCTGTGTTTAGGTGGAGGTTAGGGCTTTGTTTAGGTTGGTATATTTTGTTTTCTTTATGTTTTTGCAAAGCTATGTTTGTTTATATTTTTATTTATTTTGTATAGATGTAGATTTATTTACAATGGCATCAGTCCACTCTCTCAGGGGCTGCTCGGCGCTCCTATCAGGTAATCACCTCTTCAGGATCCTCAAACAAGAAAGCGTGGCCGTCTTGTTCTACTCTGAGGAGGGCTGGAAATAGGCATATTTGATGTGGTGGTCGCGCAGCCTGCATTTGGCTTCCATAATGCCATGACGGCAGCACTGGACCTCCACTGAGAAATCCAGGAAGATGGCGACTTTAATATTCCCCAGGGGGATATTGCCTTTTTCTCTGGCCATTCTCAGGGCTGTGTCACGGTCCTTATAATTGAGGATCTTACCTATAAAAGTGCGAGGGGGAGCCCCATGCGGGGGTGGTCTGGCTGGCATGTGATGTACTCTCTCCACTGTTAGCATGGGGGAAAAGGCCTCTCTGCCATAGGTGTTAAAGAGCAACTGCTCAAGGAACATGGTCCTTACCCTTGGGGAGGCCGATGAATAGTAGATTACACCTTCTGAGCCTGTTCTCCATGTCATCCTGCTTGGAGAATAGCTGTTGTATCTGTCACTGCATGCGGCCTGATCCTTCCTGCAGAGGCGGGATGGCGTCATCCACATTGCTCAGTCTGGTCTCAGCAGTCTTGACCCGGTCTCGGAGCTTGTGGAGGTCCTGTCTTATCAGGGATATGTCCACTTTGACCTCCTCCATTTGAGATGTTAGCGAGGTCCGGGAGAATGTAATAGCCTCCAAGAGCCGGTCTGTGTCTCCCGCTGTCTGCTCCCCCCTGTCTTCACAGCACCACCATCTTCCCTTGTCTCCTCCCTGTCTTGCCGGCGGTATTGATCCAGCTTCGTTTTTCTGCGCCTTCGATGGGGACATGATGTCAATGGTCCTGGGTGTTGTGAGATGTAAGTCAGGATCAGCAGGGTCATCTATGGATTAAAAATCAGGATTAATGGACGGAGCTCCTCGTGAAAGCGTCCTACTCAATGTGGTGTCTGGCCACGCCCCTATTTTGTATATATGTAAATATATTTTTATTATGTTTGTAGGATTTTTAATAAACAAAAATGTACACCCTTATGTCCCCTCTTCCACAGTCACACACTATTATTATTATACATTTATATACTGTACCTCTGGCATAATTATTTTATTGTTCTGTTTGCTCCTTACCTTTCCAGTATCTCTGGTGACTCAGCAGTATGATGAAACCTCCATGAAATTAGAGATATTAGAGAAGGAACATGATCATAAGAAGTCCAGCCTCACCAGCGACATCCTCAGAAAAGATTTGGTGGCTCAGGAGCTTCAGGAAAGCCTCAAAAGTACAAAGTTGGAACTGGAAAGGACCAAGAATGATCTTTCGAAGAGTCGGGAGGAAGGGAAGAGCATCAACTTTAAACTAGAGAGGACCCTCCTGGAGAAGGCGGAGGTGGACACCACTGTGAGCATGCTTAGAGGAAGTCTCCAGAATACAGAAGGCAGGCTACAAGGAAAGACCAGTGATCTGATCAGGTAATCTAATAATTTTCTGGGTCTTACAAAAAAAAAAAAAAAATCCCAACCTACAAACATGGACAATGGCCAACCAGCCTCACCATAATGTGATCCATCACCCTGAGGCCTCTAAACATGAGTGTTGCTGGATAGGGATGAAATTGGGGTTTGGGTCAGATTTGGGTTCGCGACAAACCCAGCTTGTTCACTGTTCTAATGCCGCGTACACACGATTGGAAATTCCGACAAGAAAACCGTGGATTTTTTTACGACGGAATGTTGGCTCAAACAGTCACACAAAATTCCGACCGTCAACAACGCGGTGACGTACAACACTACAACAAGCCGAGAAAATGAAAGCCGAAGTTCAATGATTACGAGCATGCGTCAAATTGATTCGAAGCATGCGTGTCAGAAAAATTGAGAACCAGCTCTCAAATTTTTGCTGGCGGAAATTCCGAAAGAAAAAGTCCAATGGAGCCTACACACGGTCGGAATTTTTGACTAAAAGCTCACATCGGACTTTACTTGTTGGAATTTCCGATCGTGTGTACGGGGCATTAGACCGAACAAACCACTTTAGCCTTCGAGGATATGGCTGCTCAATAAACAGAGCATTTTTTGCGATTCGACACTGCGTCACTTTAACTGACAATTGCGCGGTTGTGCGACGTTGTACCTGGACAAAATTGGCATCCTTTTTTCCCCACAAATAGAGCTTTCTTTTGGTGGTATTTGATAACCTCTGCGGTTTTTATTTTTTGTGACAATTGTGAAAAAAATCGATACGTATTCTACATATTTTTGGTAATAAAAAAATCGCAATAAGCGTATATTCATTGGTTTGCGCAAAAGTTATAGGGCTAGATTCAGGTCGGGGGAACGTAAGTTTGTGCGGGCGTAGTGTATCCTATTTACGCTTCGCCTCCGCAACTTAGACGGGCAAGTGCATTATTCACAAAGCACTTGCTCCGTAATTTGCGGCGGCGTAGCGTAAATCTGCCGGCGTAAGCGCGCCAAATTCAAATTGTCAAGAGGTGGGCATGTTTTATGTAAATAAAAAATGACCCCACGTAAATTACGTTTCTCACGAACGACGCATGCGCCGGCCGTGAACGTATCCCAGTGCGCATGCTCCTAATCACGTCGCAAATAGGCAATGCTTTCGACGTGAACATAATTTACGCAAAGCCCTATTCGCGAACGAATTACGCAAACAACGTAAATTTTTTAAAATTTGATGCGGAAACGACGTCCATACTTAACATTGGCTATGCCTCATATAGCAGGAGTAACGTTATGCCGGAAAAAGCCTTAAACGACGTAAAAAAATCCACCGGGCGCACGTATGTTTCTGAATCGGCGTATCCAGCTCATTTGCATATTCTACCCTGAAATCGACGGAAGCGCCACCTAGCGGCCAGCGTAAATATGAACCCTAAGATACGACGGCGTAAGAGACTCACGCCAGTCGGATCTTAGCCTAATTTCAGCGTATCTTGCTTTCTGAATACATATTCAGAAAGCATATTCAGAAAGCATATTCTACGTCAAAATCAACGGAAGCGCCACCTAGCGGCCAGCGTAATTATGCACCCTAACATACGACGGCGTAGATTCAGAGTTACGACGGTGGCGTATCTACTGATATGCCGGCGTAACTCTCTGTGAATCTGGCCCATTGGCCTGGATTCAAGAAGCAATTGCGCCTGTGTAACCATAGTTACACAGCGCAATTGCTTACTTGCCCCGGCGTAACGAATGCTCCTGATTCAGGAACCTCGTTACGCCGACTGCAGCCTAAGATATGCGCGGCATAAGGCTCTTATGCCCGCATATCTTAGGCTGCATTCTTGCGATGGCCGCTAGGTGGCGTTCCTGTTGTGCTCAGCGTATAGTATGCAAATTGCATACTAACGCCGATTCACAGCGTTACGCGAGCCCTGCGTACGCAATTTACGTCGTTTCCGTACGGCGTGTTTAGCGTAAGGCTGCCCCTTCTAATAGCAGGGGCAGCCAATGCTAAAGTATACCCGTCGTTCCCGCGTCGCGACGTTCGAATTTTACGTAATTTGCGTAAGTGATTCGTGAATGGCGCTGGACGCCATTCACGTTCACTTTGAAGCAAATGACGTCCTTGCGACATCATTTGCCGCAATGCACGTCGGGAAAGTTTCCCGACGGAGCATGCGCTCTACGCTCGGCTTCTCGCCCCCTACGTGATCATTTAAATTGCGTGCGCTTACGCCGGGCTACTGCTCCGTGAATCGCGGGAAGCAAAGTAAATTTGTGGGGGCGCAGGGCAAAAACGGTGCCCTGCGCCTACGCAAAAAATGCGCAAGGCTACCTGAATCTAGCCCATTGTGTTTTACGGTTCCGCTCTTTCAGTGGAAAGGTGAAAATCACTTGGTTTGTGTGTTTTATCTCAGTAGCTGTTCGGCAGGGTGACTGGACGCGCTACCTGATATACAGATGGCCACTAGGCTGATTTGTGAACATTATAGTGTAACGTAGTTTTCCTTTAATTCCGCGACAGGTGTGAAAATAATCTCAGGTCAGCCAACTGGCAGAAGACACAAGACAGCCAGACCATATCTGATCTGAAAAACTCTCTTTCTACCACTGAACGGAAATGGAGGGTAGCGGACAACAATCTCTCCCAGAGACAAAGAGAACTGTCCAATGTGAAGAAGACTGTGAGCGACCTTCAGGAGGAACAAAGACATTCCCAGCTCCAGCAGAAGAAGCTCAATGACCTGGAGGAGAGGCTGAGTGTAGCCGAGGATTGTCTCTCCAAAAGCTGTAAGTGTGTGGAGTGCGGAGTGCGGAGTGTGGTGTGTGGAGTGTGGAGTGTGGAGTGCGGAGTGCGGAGTGTGGAGTGTGGAGTGTGGAGTGCGGAGTGCGGAGTGCGGAGTGCGGAGTGCGGAGTGTGGAGTGTGGAGTGTGGAGTGCGGAGTGTGGAGTGCGGAGTGCGGAGTGCGGAGTGTGGAGTGTGGAGTGCGGAGTGCGGAGTGCGGAGTGTGGAGTGCGGAGTGTGGAGTGTGGAGTGTGGAGTGTGGAGTGCGGAGTGCGGAGTGTGGAGTGCGGAGTGCGGAGTGTGGTGTGCGGAGTGAGGAGTGCGGAGTGTGGAGTGCGGAGTGCGGTGTGCGGAGTGCGGTGTGCGGAGTGTGGAGTGTGGAGTGTGGAGTGTGGAGTGTGGAGTGCGGAGTGTGGAGTGCGGAGTGTGGAGTGCGGAGTGCGGTGTGCGGAGTGTGGAGTGTGGAGTGTGGAGTGTGGAGTGTGGAGTGCGGTGTGCGGAGTGCGGAGTGCGGAGTGTGGTGTGCGGAGTGTGGAGTGCGGAGTGCGGAGTGCGGAGTGCGGTGTGCGGAGTGCGGAGTGCGGTGTGTGGAGTGCGGAGTGCGGAGTGCGGTGTGTGGAGTGCGGAGTGCGGAGTGTGGAGTGCGGAGTGCGGAGTGCGGAGTGTGGTGTGCGGAGCGCGGTGGGATCTTGCAGGTCTAAAGCCGCGTACACACGATCAGTCCATCCGATGAGAACGGTCTGATGGACCGTTGTCATCGGTAAACCGATGAAGCTGACTGATGGTCCGTCGCGCCTACACACCATCGGTTAAATAACCGATCGTGTCAGAACGCGGTGACGTAAAACCATACCCCCAACCGTCCCGGATTCCGCGGGATCCTCTCGGAATTCTAAGTGTGTCCCGCGGACTAGACTAGAGTCCCGGAAAACAGGGCCCCGGGCGCGACATTACGGGGGGCGACATTCCGTTTGATTTCCCCCGCCATGTTTGGTGTCCGGCGCCTGGCCTGTGATTGAACGTATTGGCGTCATGTGTGTCGTGGCGCTGGCCTGTCTGCGAACGTCTAGAAGTCCCGCCTCCGCACATGACCGCTATACGCCCAATCACAGTGCGGGAAATACGGACCACGGTGGATGATGGTGGTGCAGGTGGATGGCGCTGGCGGGGATTCGGAACAGAGGTAGGAGACCCCCCCCCCCCCCCCGCTCAACAACTTTACAACTTTGATTCCCCTCTCCCCCCGCTCAACAAGATGTCCCGCATTGGATTTATTAAATGTTGGGAGGTATGGTAAAACACAACGACGTGCTGAAACAAATGAAGTTCAATGCTTCCGAGCATGCGTCGACTTGATTCTGAGCATGCGTGGAGTTTTAACCGATGGTCGTGCCTACTAACGATGAGACCCTGATGTGAGGGAGACTCTGATGAGACCCTGATGTAAGGGAGACTCTGATGAGACCCTGATGTAAGGGAGACTCTGATGAGACCCTGATGTAAGGGAGACTCTGATGAGACCCTGATGTAAGGGAGACTCTGATGAGACCCTGATGTAAGGGAGACTCTGATGAGACCCTGATGTAAGGGAGACTCTGATGAGACCCTGATGTAAGGGAGACTCTGATGAGACCCTGATGTAAAGGAGGCTCTGAAGAGACTCTGATGTAAGGGAGGCTCTGATTGGACACTGATGTAAGGGAGACTCTGATGAGACCCTGATGTAAGGGAGACTCTGATGAGACCCTGATGTTAGGGAGACTCTGATTGGACACTGATGTAAGGGAGACTCTGATGAGACCCTGATGTAAGGGAGACTCTGATGAGACCCTGATGTTAGGGAGACTCTGATTGGACCCTGATGTTAGGGAGACTGTGATGGGGATTCTGTAGTAAGATTGAACTCTGATGTAATGTGCGTTTCCAATACAGTTGGCTACTTACATTGGGCCATATTCTCAAACAAGTTACGCCGGTGTATCTACTGATACACCGGCGTAAATCGAATTTCCCGCCGGCGTATCATTATTTTCTATTCACAAAACAAGATACGCCGGATTTAGGCTAGGATCCGACATGTGTAAGTCACTTACACTGTCGCATCCTAAATGTAATTCACCGCCGGCCGCTAGGTGGCGTTTATGTTCAGGTCTCATTTGTTTATGCAAATGAGCCTGATACGCCGATTCCCAAACGAAATCGCGTCGCGTAACCGTCGCTAACGTCGTTTGCGTAAGCGTAAAGGTTACCCCTGCTATATGAGGGGTAACCTTACGCCAGTCCCACGTAAGCCATGTTAAGTATGGCGTCGGGTCCGCGTCGTCTTTTCCCGTCGGGTACGTCGTTTCCCTAAGTCGTCCGCGAATACGACTTTACGTCAATGATGCACACATCGGCGTCGTTTACGTTTTACGCCGAGAACTGGAGCATGCGCAGTGGGCTATTTTAAGCTTGTTCGTTCGAATCGGGGGCGCGCTTAATTTAAATAGAAGCCACCCCCTTGGATACACCGGGCCAATTACACTCCGCCGCCCCAAACTACGGAGCAAGTGTTTGGGGAATACAGCACTTGCTCCTGTAGGTTGGGGCGGCGGAGTGTAAATGGCTTACGCGACGCTCGCCGAAAATGTACAAGAATCTGGCCCAATGAATGTTTGGTTGATTACGAATACTTGCCGTGTTCCCACCTCACTATCTTTAGATTTACTAAAATATTGTGAGACGGATTGATCTTCATGTTGGTGGTGATTTCACCCCGGCGACCGATATCAGAGTATTCCGGTGTAACCAAGCTTTGTTTCTCCAGGTGACAATGGGGAGAACTATGAAGGAGACTCGGGTAAGTTCTTGCTTTAGAATAGCAATGTGTAGAATATGTGTTCATATGATAAACCATTCCCTACTCTAGTCAACACCCCCCCACCCCCACCCAAAAAAAGGAAAAACTATACATATATGCTGTGACAAACCCGGGACTATGTCGCCATCAATGCTTCCTCTGTCCAGAACCAGCACCGTCCAAGACTCACCCCCCCAGTCACCAGACAGCACCAGCCTTGGAGTACATCCGGAACTGCCTTTTATTTGAGATCTCACACAAATATATACACAGTGGCCCAGATTCAAGAAGCAATTGCGTCTGCGTAACCATAGTTACACACCGCAATTGCTTACTTGCCCCGGCGTAACGAATGCTCCTGATTCAGGAACCTCGTTACGCCGACTGCAGCCTAAGATATGCGTGGCATAAGGCTCTTATGCCCGCATATCTTAGGCTGCATTCTTGCGATGGCCGCTAGGTGGCGTTCCCGTTGTGCTCAGCGTATAGTATGCAAATTGCATACTAACGCCGATTCACAACGTCGCGCGAGGCCTGCGTACGCAGTTTACGTCGTTTCCGTACGGCGGTTTTCGCCTAAGGCTGCTCCTGCTATTAGCAGGGGCAGCCAATGTTACGTATACCCGTCGTTCCCGCGTCGCGAAATTTGAAATTTACGTAGTTTGCGTAAGTGAATCGTGAATGGCGCTGGACGCCATTCACGTTCACTTTGAAGCAAATGACGTCCTTGCGACGTCATTTGCCGCAATGCACGTCGGGAAAGTTTCCCGACGGAGCATGCGCTCTACGATCGGCGCGGGAGCGCGCCTAATTTAAATGATTCCCGCCCCCTACGGGATCATTTAAATTGCGCGCGCTTACGCCAGGCATTTTGCCGGCGCGCCCGCGCAATTTACGGAGCTACTGCTCCCTGAATCAAGGGCAGCGCAGTAAATTTGCGGAGGCGCAGGGCAAAAACGTTGCCCTGCGCCTCCGTAATAAATGCGCAAATCTAGCTGAATCCGGGCCAAGGACGACAATACAAACTGTAACCCGAAACCTAATTAACATGAGCTAATTACCAATCCTTTACACAGCCTAGGTGACTCCGAGACTTTTAGGTAGATTCAGTAAGAGTTAGGCCAGCATATCAGTAGATAAGCCGATCTAACTCAGAATCTACGCCGCCGTATGTTTAAGCGTATGCTCAAACAAAGATACGCTTAAACATATCTAAGATAGCAAAGACACAGACTGAAGAGACACAGGTGAGGGTAGAGACACAGATTGAAGAGACACAGGCGAGAGCAGAGACACAGACTGAAGAGACACAGGTGAGAGCAGAGACACAGACTGAAGAGACACAGGTGAGGGTAGAGACACAGACTGAAGAGACACAGGTGAGGGTAGAGACACAGACTGAAGAGACACAGGTGAGGGTAGAGACACAGACTGAAGAGACACAGGTGAGGGTAGAGACACAGACTGAAGAGACACAGGTGAGGGTAGAGACACAGACTGAAGAGACACAGGTAAGAGTAGAGACACAGACTGAAGAGACACAGGTGAGGGTAGAGACACAGACTGAAGAGACACAGGTGAGGGTAGAGACACAGACTGAAGAGACACAGGGGAGGGTAGAGACACAGACTGAAGAGACACAGGTGAGGGTAGAGACACAGACTGAAGAGACACAGGTAAGAGTAGAGACACAGACTGAAGAGACACAGGTGAGGGTAGAGACACAGACTGAAGAGACACAGGTGAGGGTAGAGACACAGACTGAAGAGACACAGGGGAGGGTAGAGACACAGACTGAAGAGACACAGGTGAGGGTAGAGACACAGACTGAAGAAACACAGGTGAGGGTAGAGACACAGACTGATGAGACACAGGTGAGGGTAGAGACACAGACTGAAGAGACACAGGCGAGAGTAGAGACACAGACTGAAGAGACACAGGTGAGGGTAGAGACACAGACTGAAGAGACACAGGCGAGAGTAGAGACACAGACTGAAGAAACACAGGTGTGAGTAGAGACACAGACTGAAGAGACACAGGTGCGGGTAGAGACACAGACTGAAGAAACACAGGTGTGAGTAGAGACACAGACTGAAGAAACACAGGTGAGGGTAGAGACACAGACTGATGAGACACAGGTGAGGGTAGAGACACAGACTGAAGAGACACAGGCGAGAGTAGAGACACAGACTGAAGAGACACAGGTGAGGGTAGAGACACAGACTGAAGAGACACAGGCGAGGGTAGAGACACAGACTGAAGAGACACAGGTGAGGCTAGAGACACAAACTGAAGAGACACAGGTGAGGGTAGAGACACAGACTGAAGAGACACAGGCGAGAGTAGAGACACAGACTGAAGAGACACAGGTGAGGGTAGAGACACAGACTGAAGAGACACAGGTGAGGGTGGAGACACAGACTGAAGAGACACAGGTGAGGGTAGAGACACAGACTGAAGAGACACAGGCGAGGGTAGAGACACAGACTGAAGAGACACAGGTGAGGCTAGAGACACAAACTGAAGAGACACAGGTGAGGGTAGAGACACAGACTGAAGAGACACAGGCGAGAGTAGAGACACAGACTGAAGAGACACAGGTGAGGGTAGAGACACAGACTGAAGAGACACAGGTGAGAGTAAAGACACAGACTGAAGAGACACAGGTGAGAGTAGAGACACAGACTGAAGAGACACAGGTGAGGGTAGAGACACAGACTGAAGAGACACACGTGAGGGTAGAGACACAGACTGAAGAGACACAGGTGAGAGTAGAGACACAGACTGAAGAGACACAGGTGCGAGTAGAGACACAGGTGATGGTAGAGACACAGACTGAAGAGAAACAGGCGAGGGTAGACACACAGACTGAACAGACACAGGTGATGGTTGAGACGCAGGTGCGAGTAGAGACACAGACTGAAGAGACACAGGCGCGAGTAGAGACACAGACTGAAGCACAGACACAGGTGAGGTTAGAGACACAGACTGAAGAGACACAGGTGATGGTTGAGACACAGACTGAAGAGACACAGACTGAACCACAGACACAGGTGAGGTTAGAGACACAGACTGAAGAGACACAGGCGATGGTTGAGACACAGACTGAACAGACACAGGTGATGGTTGAGACACAGACTGAAGAGACACAGGTGAGGGTAGAGACACAGACTGAAGAGACACAGGTGAGGGTAGAGACACAGACTGAAGAGACACGGGCGAGGGTAGAGACACAGACTGAAAAGACACAAGCGAAGGTAAAGACACAGACTGAAGAGACACAGGTGAGGGTAGAGACACAGACTGAAAAGACACAAGCGAAGGTAAAGACACAGACTGAAGAGACACAGGTGAGGGTAGAACCACAGACTGAAGAGACACAGGTGATGGTTGAGACACAGACTGAAGAGACACAGGTGAGGGTAGAGACACAGACCAAAGAGACACAGGTGAGGGTAGAACCACAGACTGAAGAGACACAGGTGAGGGTAGAGACACAGGCGAGGGTAGAGACACAGACTGAACAGACACAGGTGATGGTTGAGACACAGACTGAAGAGACACAGGTGCGGGTAGAGACACAGACTGAAGAGACACAGGTGAGGGTAGAGACACAGACTGAAGAGACACAGGTGCGAGTAGAGACACAGACTGAACCACAGACACAGGCCTGGTGTTAGAAAGTAGAATAACATTTTTGGTTGTTATAAAATGCTTGTAACACCCGAGGACTCTGAATCCTGGAATATCCCTCATCCTAATACTCGGCCCCCTCTGTCTTCTCCAGGCACAGACGCTTATTGCCCCGATGGTTGGAAGCAGATAAACGAGACGTGTTACTATTTCTCCAGTGACAAGAAAATACGACACAAGGCGGACGCGGACTGCAAGACAAAGAACGCCACGCTGGCCAAAATACAGGAGAGTGACGCCACGCTGAAGGTACAAAACCCAAATAACACATTATAGAGCAATATGACCAGAGATAATACAATGTATTGCCGATATCACCGGCCAGACACGGGGGCCCAGCTCCTCTGTCCTGCTGGACCTTTCCCTGCTGGACCTTTCCCTGCTGGGCCTTTCCCTGCTGGACCTTTCCCTGCTGGACCTTTCCCTGCTGGACCTTTCCCTGCTGGGCCTTTCCCTGCTGGGCCTTTCCCTGCTGGACCTATCCCTGCTGGACTTTTCCCTGCTGGACCTTTCCCTGCTGGACCTTTCCCTGCTAGACCTTTCCCTGCTGGACCTTTCCCTGCTGGGCCTTTCCCTGCTAGACCTTTCCCTGCTGGACCTTTCCCTGCTGGACCTTTCCCTGCTGGACCTATCCCTGCTGGACTTTTCCCTGCTGGGCCTTTCCCT
Organism: Rana temporaria; assembly: GCF_905171775.1. Classification (NCBI taxonomy): domain Eukaryota; kingdom Metazoa; phylum Chordata; class Amphibia; order Anura; family Ranidae; genus Rana; species Rana temporaria. Next base: position 685,866,022 of record NC_053489.1, on the reverse strand, counting down.
GCTGGACCTTTCCCTGCTGGACCTATCCCTGCTGGACTTTTCCCTGCTGGGCCTTTCCCTGCTGGGCCTTTCCCTGCTGGGCCTTTCCCTGCTGGACCTTTCCCTGCTGGACCTTTCCCTGCTGGACTTTTCCCTGCTGGACCTTTCCCTGCTGGACCTTTCCCTGCTGGACTTTTCCCTGCTGGACCTTTCCCTGCTGGACCTTTCCCTGCTGGACCTTTCCCTGCTGGACTTTTCCCTGCTGGACCTTTCCCTGCTGGGCCTTTCCCTGCTGGACCTTTCCCTGCTGGGCCTTTCCCTGCTGGGCCTTTCCCTGCTGGACCTTTCCCTGCTGGACTTTTCCCTGCTGGACCTTTCCCTGCTGGGCCTTTCCCTGCTGGACCTTTCCCTGCTGGGCCTTTCCCTGCTGGACCTTTCCCTGCTGGACCTTTACCTTGCGCACCTTTCCCTGCTGGACCTTTCCCTGCTGGACCTATCCCTGCTGGACCTTTCCCTGCTGGACCTATTCCTTCTGGACCTTTCCCTGCTGGGCCTTTCCCTGCTGGACCTTTCCCTGTTGGACCTTTCCCTGCTGGACCTTTCCCTGCTGCATCTTCTACCCCAATGATATCAAGAAGACCAAGAATGAGCCGTACTGCCCGGGGTTCAGGTTGAGCATTGTTCTGCAAACATCAAAGAATAATAAATCGTCGATTGTCGGTGGCAGAATGGCATTCCTGCACAAATCGCCTCGTAGCTGTACGGCGGGCACTTTAAGGAGTATAGGGGGGCGCACGTACTCCGCCGAGTCCCTAAGGTGCTGATGCGCGTGCCTGGCGGCCGTGATGTCCACCAGGCACCAGCAACCGCTCCTGACAGATCGCCCCCTAGTGTTAACCCCTTCCCTGCCAGTGACATTTACACAGTAATCAATGCATTTTTATAGCACTGATCGCTGTAAAAATGCCAATGGTCGCAAAAAATTTGTCAAACGTGTCCAATCTGTCCGCCATAATGTCGCAGTCCGGATAAAAATCGCCGATCGCCGCCATTACTAGTAGAAAAAATAATAATAAAAATGCCATAAATCTATCCCCTATTTTGTAGACCCTATGGCCCGGATTCACGTAGAGCGGCGTATATTTATGTCGGCTTAGCGTATCGAATATACGCTACGCCGACGCAGCGCAGAGAGGCAAGCACAGTATTCACAAAGCACTTCCTCCCACTTTCTTCCGAATCTACGCTGGGTTTTGAAAGCGTAAGTCGTCGTAAGTGGAAGTGGGCGTGAGCAATGCAAATGAGGCGTGACCCCATGCAAATGATGGGCCGAGCGCCATAAAGATACGAATAACGAACAGCGCATGCGCCGTCCCGTGGATGCATCCCAGTGCGCATGCTCAGAATCACGTCGGAACTACTCCCTAAGATTCGACGGATCACTGCCTACGGCGTTAACGTAACCTACGCCTAGTCATATTCACGTACAACGTAAACGACATAAGATACGTTGGCTTGTGTTCCCTGGTCCATAACTTTGCATGGGATGCGTCTCATCTATGGGGAATAACTTTACGCCGGACTTACGCAAACCGCGTATATTATGCGCCGGGCGCAAGTACGTTCGTGAATCGACGTATCTCCCTCATAGGGGGGCGGGGCTGGACGTGTGACGTCATTGATCGTATTTTCCTATATCAGGGAACACACGATCAATGAAGCTGCCACAGAGAAGAACGGGGAAGGTGTGTTTACATACAACTCTCCCCGTTCTTCAGCTCCGGGGACCGATCGCAGGACTCCGGCGGCGATCGGTCACGGAGCTTCGGACCAGGTCGCAGGCGCGCCCGCGACCCACGGCTGGGCACTTAAAGAGGACGTACAGGTACGTGCTTGTGCCCAGCCGTGCCATTCTGCCGACGTATATGTGCAGGAGGCGGTCCTTAAGTGGTCAATGTACATAATATAACTGTGTACTGACATTTATAGGTAAAGTTGATCCGGAGAAAATCCGATTGCCTCTCGGGGGGGATCAGGAAGGAATTTTTTCCCCTGCTGTAGCAAATTGGATCTCGTGCTCTGCTGGGGTTTTTCACCTTCTTATGGAAGAACTGTGGGTATGGAGTTGGGTGTATGGGATTGTACTAGGGTTGTCCTGATGCCTATACTAGTATCGGTATCGGGACCGATACCAAGCATTTCCCCGATACTTTACCGATACCTGACTCTCCCTCCATGCTCCTGTGTCCCCCCTCCGTGTACTCCTCCGCCCCCTCTGTCAGGATGGAGAGCGGCTAAACCCGGCTCCTACCTTTTCGGAATGAACAGAGTCAGTGATCACTGACTCTGTCCATTCACATAACTGAGCATCATAACCTGTGTTTACGATGCTTCAGTTTATGAATGGAGAGGAGCCGCTGTCTTCTCTCCATTCATTTTCAGCGCAGCTGAGAAAGGGACTGGGGAATCAGTGTCCTTAGTCCCTTTCTCTGTCTCAAAGGTGAGATATCAGGAGTCTATTATGACCCCTGAAATCTCACTGATATCTCACCATATCTCACCAAAGCCCCCCAACAGGGCTAAGAAAAAAAAAGAAAAAAATGGCAATAAATAATAAAAATAATTAACTGTAAAAAATAATACATATTAAAATAAAAACCACACTGACACATCCACCCCCCCCCCCCCAAGAAAGCATTGTAAAAAAACAACAAAAAATAGTGAAATATTGAAATAAAAATACAGTCACATGACATAAAAAAAAAAAAGTATCGGTATTCGGTATCGGCGAGTACTTGAAAAAAGTTTCGGTACTTGTACTCGGTCTTAAAAAAGTGGTATCGGGACAACCCTAGATTGTACAATATTATAATTTTTTGGGGTTGAACTGGATGGACTTGTGTCTTTTTTCAACCTGACCAACTATAAAACTATGGCCCAGATTCAAGAAGCAATTGCGCCTGTGTAACCATAGGTTACACGGCGCAATTTCTTACTTGCTCCGGTGTAACGAATGCTCCTGATTCAGGAACCTCGTTACACCGACTGCAGGCTAAAATCTGTGCGGCATAAGGCTCTTATGCCACGCAGATTTTAGGCTGCATTCTTGCGTGGGCCGCTAGGGGGCGCTCCCATTGTGATCAGCGTGTAGTATGCAAATTGCATACTACCACTGATTCACAAACTTGCGCGGGCCCTGCGCAAGCCAGGTACAGAGTTTCCGTACGGCAACTTTAGCGCAAGGCTGCCCCTTCTAATAGTAGGGGCAGCCAATGCTAAAGTATAGCCGCCGCTCCCGCGACGTGAAATTTGAATTTCACATCGTTTGCGTAAGTGATTCGTGAATGGCGCTGGACGCCATTCACGTTCACTTTGAAGCAAATGACGTCCTTGCGACGTCATTTGCCGCAATGCACGTCGGGAAAGTTTCCCGACGGAGCATGCGCTGTACGCTCGGCGCGGGAGCACGCCTAATTTAAATGATTCCCGTCATTTACATTGCGCGCGCTTACGCCGGGCAATTTTGCCGGCGCGCCCTCGCAATTTACGGAGCTACTGCTCCGTGAATCGAGGGCAGCGCAAAATATTTGCGGGGGCGCAGGGCAAAATCGTTGCCCTGCTCCCCCGCAAATATCGCGCAAATGTACCTGAATCTGGGCCAATGTATGTAACAAGCAATCAAATTGAAGCCTGCACTGGAAAATTTGTAAATTTAAAGTACAAGCGTGATTGGTTGGTTGTTATGGGTCAATCTAATGACATGTTGACAAGTTCCGCAGATCTTGGGATCCCACTAAATTGTCCATTTTATGTATTCCAGGCAACGATTCAGAAAGAGAAAAAAAGCTTCTGGATTGGTTTGACAAATGATGAGAAGACGTGGAAGTGGCCGGATGGGACGGTGCAGTGAGTAATCCTTCCAATCATCTCACGTAGAATACATGGTGGGAGGACGCATCGTATTTTTGAAGTTGAAAACGATTGAAGGTTTTTTACCCCCCAAAAGTAACTTCTGATGTCGTTATCCATTTCTCTCTTCTTGTAAAATCCCAAATCCATCCCAGTGATCTCTTCACAGAACCCTCCCCCCTTCCAAGCACACAACGCTGCAATGTTTGTATCTTTAAGTGTTTGAGGTCTCTCCAGGGCCGATCCTAGGGTCACAGACGCCTGGCTGCAGAAATATTTCTGGCGCCCCCCACATGGGTGTGGTCATCTTACTAACTCCTCCCCTTTACAAATGTTTCTATGGCTACGACTCAAACACAGAGATGTTCCCCTAAGAAGTCTTCATTAGTGCCCCCCATCAGAGCCCCCCCAGCAGGTGTCCCCCATCAGAGCCCCCCCAGCAGGTGTCCCCCATCAGAGCCCCCCCAGCAGGTGTCCCCCATCAGAGCCCCCCACAGCAGGTGTCCCCCACCAGAGCCCCCCCCCACAGCAGGTGTCCCCCATCAGAGTCCCCCCACAGCAGGTGTCCCTCATCAGAGCCCCCCCACAGCAGGTGTCCCCCACCAGAGCCCCCCCCACAGCAGGTGTCCCCCATCAGAGCCCCCCCCCAGAGCAGGTGTCCCCCACCAGAGTCCCACCACAGCAGGTGTCCCCCACCAGAGTCCCACCACAGCAGGTGTCCCCCATCAGAGCCCCCCCCAGAGCAGGTGTCCCCCACCAGAGCCCCCCCACAGCTGGTGTCCCTCATCAGAGCCCCCCCAGCAGGTGTCCCCCACCAGAGCCCCCCACAGCAGGTGTCCCCCATCAGAGCCCCCCCAGCAGGTGTCCCCCATCAGAGCCCCCCCCCCAGCAGGTGTCCCCCATCACAGCCCCCCCACAGCAGGTGTCCCCCTCCAGAGCCCCCTCACAGCAGGTGTCCCCCATCAGGTGTCCCTCACCAGAGCCCCCCACAGCAGGTGTCCCCCATCAGAGCTCCCACACAGCAGGTGTCCCCCATCAGAGTCCCCCCACATCAGGTGTCCCCCATCAGAGCCCCCCACAGCAGGTGTCCCCCACCAGAGCCGCCCACAGCAGGTGTCCCAGATCAGAGCCCCCCCAGCAGCTGTCCCCCATCAGAGTTCCCCCACATCAGGTGTCCCCCTCCAGAGCCCCCCCACAGCAGGTGTCCCCCATCAGAGTCCCACCACAGCAGGTGCCCCCCATCAGAGCCCCTCCAGCAGGTGTCCCCCATCAGAGCCCCCCACATCAGGTGTCCCCCTCCAGAGCCCCCCCACAGCAGGTGTCCCCCACCAGAGTCCCACCACAGCAGGTGCCCCCCATCAGAGCCCCTCCAGCAGGTGTCCCCCATCAGAGCCCCCCACATCAGGTGTCCCTCATCAGAGCCCCCCACATCAGGTGTCCCCCATCAGAGCCCCCCACATCAGGTGTCCCCATAGATTAGTACTTGTCCAATAGATCCCTGTAGCTCGGGCGTGCTGGGAGCAGAAGCACATTACAGGGGGGGCGGGACATATGTGGCATCTTTGGTTACTTAGAGGGTGGCACTGAGAGCATTTCTGGGAGTGCACGGGGTGATTGGCAGCAGCTCCGGCCAACCCAGAAGCCTCTCATCACACCGCCTATGAGAGAAGAGCCGACACACGCAGAGGGGGCGGGGCAGACAGGAGGTTGCTACATGCACACCGGACAGAATTAATTAGTGGAGCCTAGTACATTGATGGGCAGCACGTTTTTTTTTTGCCGTCCGTAAAATATCCCAGTGTGCATTGCTCCAAAGTACGCCGCAAGGACGTATTGAATTCGACGTGAACGTAAATGACGTACAGCCCTATTCGCGAACGACTTACGCAAACAACGTAACATTTCAAAACTCGGCACGGGAACGACGTCCATACTTAACATTAGCTACGCCTCATATAGCAGGGGTAACTATCCGCCGAAAAAAGCCGAACATAAACGACGTAAAAAATTGCGCCGGCCGAACGTACGTTTCTGAATCGCCGTATCTACCTAATTAGCATATTCCTCGCGCAAACATACGGAACCGCCACCTAGCGGCCGGCCTGAAAATGCAGCCTAAGATACGACGGTGTAAGACACTTACGCCTGTCGGATCTAATACAAATCTATGCGTAACTGATTCTCTGAATCAGGCGCATAGATACGACGGCCCGCACTCAGAGATACGACGGCGTATCAGGAGATACGCCATCGTATCTCCTATCTGAATCCGGCCCTGCAAGAACAACCCACCAAAAGCGGCCGCCACAGATATATCCCCCCTCCCAGCATGCCCAACGAGAGAAAAACCCCCCTGATTGGCTGCTGAAAGGAGGTGGATCCCCCAGAACCCCTCTAGCGCCAACTGCCGCCCAGGGGTGTCAACGCACCCCTGGTGCGCAGACTGACCTACAGGACAGATTCTGGAATTGGCAGCAGTCTAAATTTCCATAATTCGTGAATGGGAGTGATTAAGCCTCCCATTCCCCACTAATTTTAGTGTAACGCCTGTACTGAAAGTAAGGGGGCGCTACATATATATATATATATATATATATATATATATATTTATTTTTTTATTTTTTTATTATTACTATTATTATTAATAATAAAGGGCCCAGAGGTCCCCAGGCCCCCCGGATGGCAACCCCCCTTTTTTTATAAAAAAAATAAGTTATTTTATTTATTTTTTTATATATATATATATATATATATATATATATATATATATATATATATATATTTTTTTTATTATTATTATTATTATTATTATTATTATTAAAGGGCCCCATGTGGCAAACCCCATTTTTTTTTCTAAATATTTTTTTTTTTTATTAAAGGGCCCAGATGTCCCCAGGGCCCTGGATGGCAACCCCCTTTTTTTTTTATTTATTTTTTTATAAATGTTTATTTTATTTTTTTATATATATTTTTTATTTATTTATTTAAGGGCCCAGAGGTTTCTTTTTTTATATTTTTATTAAAGGGCCCAGAGGTCCCGGATGGCAACCCCCCTTTTTTTTGTAATTTATTTTTATAAAAAAAATATATATATATTAATGGACCCAGAGGTCCCAAGGGGCCCAGATGGCAACCCACCTTTTTAAAAAGAAATAAATATCTATTTTTTATTTCTTTTTTTCTTTTCATTAAAGGGCCCACCAGAAGTCCCCAGGGCCCCGGATGGCAACCCCCCTTTTTTTTATAAAAAAAATATGTTATTTTATTTATTTTATATATATATATATATATATATATATATATATATATATATATATATATATATTTTTTTTTTTTTTTTTATTATTATTATTATTATTATTATTATTATTAAAGGGCCCCAGGGCCCCATGTGGCAAACCCCCTTTTTTTTCTAAATATTTTTTTTTTTATTAAAGGGCCCAGATGTCCCCAGGGCCCTGGATGGCAACCCCCTTTTTTTTTTATTTATTTTTTTATAAATGTTTATTTTATTTTTTTATATATATTTTTTATTTATTTATTTAAGGGCCCAGAGGTTTCTTTTTTTTATTTTTATTAAAGGGCCCAGAGGTCCCGGATGGCAACCCCCCTTTTTTTTGTAATTTATTTTTATAAAAAAAATATATATATATTAATAGACCCAGAGGTCCCAAGGGGCCCAGATGGCAACCCACCTTTTTAAAAAGAAATAAAATATCTATTTTTTATTTCTTTTTTTCTTTTCATTAAAGGGCCCACCAGAAGTCCCCAGGGCCCCGGATGGCAACCCCCCTTTTTTTTATAAAAAAAATATGTTATTTTATTTATTTTATATATATATATATATATATATATATATATATATATATATATATTTCTAAATATTTTTTTTTTATTAAAGGGCCCAGATGTCCCCAGGGCCCTGGATGGCAACCCCCTTTTTTTTTTTTTTTTTTTTTTTTTATAAATGTTTATTTTATTTTTTTATATATATTTTTTATTTATTTATTTAAGGGCCCAGAGGACCCGGATGGCAACCCCCCTTTTTTTTGTAATTTATTTTTATTAAAAAAATATATATATATATATATTAATGGACCCAGAGGTCCCAAGGGGCCCAGATGGCAACCCACCTTTTTAAAAATAAATAAATGTATATTTTTTCTTTATTTTTTTCTTTTCATTAAAGGGCCCAGAGGTCCCCAGGGCCCCCGATGGCTACACCCCTTTTTAATATATATTTTTCTTTATTTCTTCTTTTTTTTTGTAAAGGGGCCCCCCTTCTCAATTTGTGGCAGCCCCCCCGCGTTTCTTAATTTTAGGCGGCAGCACCCCCCCTTCTCTGCTCCAGGGGGCCCATGCCTGAAGCTGTGTAAGGGGCCCCATAATTCCTGATGGCGGCCCTGGGTGGAACAGAGAGGAAGGGGTCTCTTTTTCTGGTATGCTGATCTGCTACACATCGTATTCCTATTATCAGTATGAGGACTTTTTACATTTGCATGGCTTCAGAACCAATATTAGAATTTTCGTATTCCCAATCATAGAAATGAAGGAAATGAGGAAACTTTTCTTTTTTTCACAGGGAAAATTTCCGAACCAATGGAGGGCTTTGTGCCAAGGCCTCGCCCACCCTGGATAACCTTTCCTGTAGTGCCAACCTGCCCTGGATCTGTCAGAAGAAGGCCATGAAATGCAGATTGGGGGCCGAGGATCTGCGCTGCTTTTTGGAGAAGATCGGAGTCTTTGGAGAGAAGATAATTGAATAAGATGGAGCCAACGGGCTTCTTCCGTCAGGACTTGTAAACCGCAAAGGCCAAGAGCAGCCAATCATAACAAGTGACTGTGGGTTCGATCGGGAAAAAAAACAATGATTTCTGATTGGTTGCAGGGTCTGCTGCTCTTTTTTTTACCACATTTATGGGTATAGGGGGTCAAGTATGGAATAATGTATACATGATTGTGTTTGGTCACATTGCCTCTTATGCTAAGACATTTCTGCTGCGTTTTCTCCGTTTGTACAGTAAGGCTGTGATGTCATAGTGAAGTGTAAAAAATGGTCACAAGATCTCAATAAATAATAGGAATAAACAAGTGATACAGAGAATATAATACAAGAGGTAAGTGGTGCTCTAGATCACAGGTGTCAAACACAAGGTCCTCGGGCCGGATCCGGCCGCCAGGCCTCGTCATGTGGCCCTCACAGCAGCCTCCGGCCGCTACCTCTTTTTCTCACCGCTTCATTTTTATCCCAGGCAACAAGGGAAAACATCCTCCTCCTCAGTCCCACGAGCGGCGTGGCTTTGTATTGGCGCATACAAAGCCGATCTCCATGAGAACAAGAGTAAACATCTCCCCCTCCGCTCTTTCTCCGTCTCCACCCCCGCCTCTGCTCTGTCTCCACCCCCGCCTCTGCTCTGTCTCCACCCCTGCCTCTGCTCTGTCTCCACCCCCGCCTCTGCTCTGTCTCCACCCCACGCCTCTGCTCTGTCTCCACCCCTGCCTCTGCTCTGTCTCCACCCCACACCTCTGCTCTGTCTCCATCCCACACATCTGCTCTGTCTCCACCCCACGCCTCTGCTCTGTCTCCACCCCACACCTCTGCTCTGTCTCCACCCCTGCCTCCGCTCTGTCTCCACCCCTGTCTCTGCTTTGTCTCAACCCCACGCCTCTGCTCTGTCTCCACCCCACGCCTCTGTTCTGTCTCCGCCTCTGCTCTGTCTCCGCCTCTGCTCTGTCTCCACCCCACACCTCTGCTCTGTCTCCACCCCACACCTCTGCTCTGTCTCCACCCCCGCCTCTGCTCTGTCTCCACCCCACGCCTCTGCTCTGTCTCCACCCCACGCCTCTGCTCTGTCTCCACCCCACGCCTCTGCTCTGTCTCCACCCCACGCCTCTGCTCTGTCTCCACCCCACGCCTCTGCTCTGTCTCCACCCCACGCCTCTGCTCTGTCTCCACCCCACACCTCTGCTCTGTCTCCACCCCACGCCTCTGCTCTGTCTCCACCCCCGCCTCTGCTCTGTCTCCACCCCACGCCTCTGCTGTGTCTCCACCCCACGCCTCTGCTCTGTCTCCACCCCACGCCTCTGCTCTGTCTCCACCCCACGCCTCTGCTCTGTCTCAACCCCACGCCTCTGCTCTGTCTCCACCCCACGCCTCTGCTCTGTCTCCACCCCCGCCTCTGCTCTGTCTCCACCCCACGCCTCTGCTGTGTCTCCACCCCACGCCTCTGCTCTGTCTCCACCCCACGCCTCTGCTCTGTCTCCACCCCCGCCTCTGCTCTGTCTCCACCTCAGCTTTGCCTCCACCGCCACTCTGTCTCCACCGCCGCTCTGTCTCCGCCTCCACACCCACCTCCGCTCTCTCACCTCCTCAGTTCCTCCAGCAACGCCATTTTTTTTTTGCAAACTGAGCAAATGCGCGGTGAGCCCAGCATAGTGGAAGAGATTGCTGACAGCTCCAGGTAGGAAGGTAAAAGAGAGTACCGATGTGAGGAAACTTGGTGGGGGGGGGGTGCTGTGGAGCCAGATGTGTGCAGAGGTGGGGGGATGGAAGGAGAGTGATGGGTGCAGAGGTCAGAACCTAGGAGGAGGGGTGGAAATGAGATGTTGCACACTGCATAGTACACTCCTGACCCCTCCATTCTGTATGTAGCGCAATCCTGACCCCTGTACTCTGTACGTAGCCCAATCCTGACCCCTGCACTCTCGACGTAGTGCTGTCCTGACCCACGCACTCTCTATGTAGCCCAATCCTGACCCCTGCACTCTGTACGTAGCACAATTCTGACCCCTGCACTCTGTAAGTAGCACAATCCTGACCCCTCCACTCTGTAAGTAGCACAATCCTGACCCCTCCACTCTGTAAGTAGCGCAATCCTGGGAGTGGAGTCAGGGGTGGAGCCAAGGCGGGACGGCAAAATTAGGTTTAGCCTATGGTGTCAAAAATCCTTGAACCAGCCCTGCCTACATACATTTATTGTTTATAACCTGCTGGTTCTGGTGAAGGAGACACACCGGGGCGCTCTGTCTTAGTACATACATTCTTACGGAGTGGGTGCTGGAAACATCAGATATCACACATACCGGGGGACGCGAATTTCTGTGCATTGCTCTAAAACAGAAGAGACGAAGGAAGCAGCAGGAAGGAAGCTGTTTGTACAGGTTAATGATAAAAAAAAAGTGTTTTTTCTGTATTAGAGAAATACCTAAAATACTCCTTACAATAGACTTGCACTACTACCCTGTTGGGTAATTTTAAGGATAATCTTTCTTAGATACATAAAATGATATTGTGCGACGACAAACTGTGCACTGTGGGATTTATCACAGATGGCCCAGCACACCCGGGCTGTAGATGGAGGGAAAGATTACTAAACACTGCTGCCGGTCTAACACTGTGGCCATGCTTACAGGAGGGCAGAGCTCAGGAATGGGCTTGCGAGTTAGCTGCTGGGTCTCTTAACATTTGGTAAAAGGCTGGGGAAGTAACATTCAGTAGAACGTAAGATTTGGTAACAGGGAAAGAGAATGTGGCGCTTACTATGGCCCCGGATTCACAGACAGCGGCGCACATTACGCCACCGTAGTGCAAATCAATGTACGCCACGCCGAGGCAGTGCAGAGAGGCAAGCATGGAATTCAGAAAGTCAGTGCTCCCCACGCTGCGTCTGCGCGGCGTAGGTTTCGAAGGCGCAGGCCTGCGTAGGTGGAAGTGGGCTTGCCCCATGCAAATGATGGTTTGAGAGCCAGACAAGTACGTTGAACGAACTGCGCATGCGTCGTGACGTGGACGCATCCCCGTGCACATGCTCACAACCACGTCGGAACCACTGCCTATGATAGGCCGGATCACTGCCTACTCCATGAACGTAACCTACGCCCATCCAGACACACGTCCAACGTAAAATACGCCGGCTTGTGTTCCCTGATGCAGACCTTTACATGTCTGCTGCCGGGTTGCACCTCCTTTATGGGGAATAACTTTACGCCGGACGTAATACTTACACGCAGCTCTCTCAGCCTGCGTCGGGCGCGCGCATGTTCGTGAATTGCCGTATTTCCTTAAGTTGCATGTTTGAATGGCTAATCAATGGCAGCGCCACCATGCGTCCAGCTTAAATGTGCGCCCACCCTACGCCGGCGTCGGCAAGTTACGTCGGCGGGATGAAGCCTGTTTTTAGGCGTATCTTAGTTTGTGGGTCCGGCGCACAGATACGACGGACTTACCGACATTTGCACTTACGTCGGTGTAACTTGATATACGTCGGCGTAAGTGCTTTGTGAATCCGGGCCTATGTCTCCAGAAACAAATTACCGTATATACTCGAGTATAAGCCGAGTTTTTCAGCACATTTTTTTGTGCTGAAAATGCCCCCCTCGGCTGATATTCAAGTCACCTTTTTGCACCTGATTTCCCGGACTTTGGGGACCCGCTACTGGCACACATGTAGCCCCACTCTTTCCCTACAAGTGTGCAAAGTTTTTTGTCCGGGGGACCTACAGCCGATTTTTCAAAGCCAGACACCCCTTCCATAGACTCCCATGTTAAACGGTAATTTCTCTGATAATTTTAGGGACCCGGTATTGGCCGGTTGTAGGTCCCCTGGACCTGAAACTTGGCACACATGTAGCCCCAGTTCTCCCCTACAGGTGTGCAAAGTTCGCTGTCTGGCGGACCTAAACCCGGGGAGCACCGATCTTTCAAACACGGACACCCCTTCTATATACTCTTATGTTAAACGTAAGTCTAGGCATGGGCACAGTGAGGCATGGACACAGTGAGGCATGGGCACAGTGAGGCATGGGCACAGTGAGGCATGGACACAGTGAGGCATGGGCACAGTGAGGCATGGGCACAGTGAGTCATGGGCACAGTGAGGCATGGGCACAGTGAGGCATGGACACAGTGAGGCATGGACACAGTGAGGCATGGGCACAGTGAGGCATGCACATGGACACAGTGAGGCATGGGCACAGTGAGGCATGCACATGGACACAGTGAGGCATGCAGATGTTCACCCTAGGCTTATACTTGAGTCAATACATTTTCCCAGTTTTTTGTGGTCAAATTAGAATTATAAGCCATGGCTTATATTATATGGTAATTAAAAATCCTGTTAATAATCCAAATAATTAAAAAAATTATAATAATCGCTGAAAAATACAGTATAAATGAATAACGTGTATAAATATAACAGTATAGATGAAAAAACTTCCGATCTCGGCTGCGACCGGAAGTGACGTCACCGCGGCTCTGTTTCCCTGACGCGTTGCGTCACTGTCCACGTGACTTTCTCAAGATCAGAAGTTTTCTCATTCATGCTGTTTGTTTGCTACTTAACTACAAGTGCGTTTATTTATATGATTAAAATATTTTATCAAAATGACTGCACCATGGAGCCCTCCTCTTCCTCTTGTATGTTACTGAGCATGAATATCCGGGGATTCTGACTGTATTTGAACGAGCAGGGAATCGATCTGCCAGTGACCGCTCGGCCAGTGTGGATTTACTAAAGAGGCGTATTTATGAGCCATATGAGGTGAGAGGCTGGGGGAAACGTGGGCACACTGGATGGAGGCACATGTACTTTGCATCTGATGAAATTTCATTGTAAATTGGATTCGGCATTTGCACTTGGACTTTATGCACTTTACTTGAGATTTTTTTTGTGCGCATTTCTCTTGTTTGGAACCTCAGAACTGTGATTTGTACTTTTTTTTGCACATTTCCTGTGTCTGGAAACTTTGAACTGTTACTTTGCACAATTGATATTTGCATATTTATTTGCTGATTTGCACAGCTGTTATTCTTGCATTTTTTTGCACAGGAAGAATTGGGCACAGAGTGGGGTAGATTCAGTAACATTTGCGCAGTTTTTACGTAGGCGCAGGGCACCGTTTTTGCCCTGCGCCCCCGCAAATTTTCTGCGCTACCCTCGATTCACGGAGCAGTAGCTCCGTAAATTGCGTGGGCGCTCCGGCAAAATGCACGGCGTAAGCGCGCGCAATTTAAATGATCCCGTAGGGGGCGGGAATCTAAATTAGGCGCGTTCCCGCGCCAAATGTAGTGCGCATGCTCCGTTGGGAAACTTTCCTGACGTGCATTGAGGTAAATGACGACGCAAGGACGTAATTTGCTTCAAAGTGAACGTGAATGGTGTCCAGCGCTTCCCGCGATGCGGGAACGACGGGTATACTTACGCCAAAAAACGACGTACGCAAACGACGTAAACTGCGTACGCAGGGCTTGCGTAGGGTAGTGAATCGGCCTGCGTAAGAATGCAGCCTAAGATATGAGGGCATAAGAGCCTTATGCCACGCATATCTTAGGCTGCAGTCGGCGTAACGAGCTCTCTGAATCAGGAGAAGTCGTTACGCCGGGGCAAGTAAGCAATTGCGCTGCGTAACTATGGTTATGCAGGCGCAATTGTTCTTTGAATCTGGGCCATTGATTTTATAATTACTGTATATACTCGAGTATAAGCCAAGTTTTTCAGCACATTTTTTTGTGCTGAAAAAGCCCCCCTCGGCTTATACTCGAGTCACCTGTTTGGCCTGATCTCCCGGAATTTGGGGACCCGGTACCGGCCGGCTGTAGGTCCCATGGACCCCAAACTTGCCACACACGTAGATCCACTCTTCCTCTGCAAGTGTGCAAAGTTTGTTGTCGGGGGGAACTATGGCCGGGGCACCCCTTCCATAGAGTCCCATGTTAAACGGTAATTTTTTCTGTGACTTTGGGGACCTGATACTGGCCGGCCGTAGGTCCCCTGGACCCCAAACTTGGCACACATGTAGCCCCATTTCTCCTCTACAAGTGTGCAAAGTTTGTTGTCCAGGGGACCTACGGCCGGGCAGCACCGATTTTTCAAAGCTGGCCACCCCTTTTATAGACTCCCATACGTCAGTCTAGTCATGGACACAGTGAGCAGGGCCACCATCAGGGTGGTACAGGCAGTACACCTGTAAGGGGCCCGGAGGTCCCCAGGGGCCCGCATAGCAAACTTTTTTTTTTTGTAAGGGGCACAGAGGTCCCCAGAGCCCCAGATGGCAACCCCCCCTTTTTTTTTTATTTATTTGTTTTAAAATGTATTTTTTTTTTTATTAAAGGGCCCAGAGGTCTCCAGGGGCCCGGAGGTTCCCAGGGCCCCGGATGGCAACCTCCTTTTTATTTTTATAAAAACAACATTTAAACTTTTTTTTTAATATATATTTATTTATTTATTTTTTTATAAAATTTGTATATTTTTTTTATATATATATATTTGTTTTAGTTTTTATTAAAGGGCCCGGATGACAACCCCCCCTTTTTTTTTATAAAAGATGTATTTTTTTTATATATTTTCTTTTATTTCTTTTTTTTTCTTTTTATTAAAGGGCCCAGAGGTCCCCAGGGCCCCGGATGGCAACCCCCACATATATATATTTCCTTTCTTTTTGTAAGGGGCCCAATTCGTGGCATCCCCACTTCTCAATTCACACCCCCCTGCTTCTCAATTTTCTCAATTAGTGGCGGCACCCCCCCCCCCCCTTTTCAATTTGAGGCGGCAGCACCCCTCCCCTCCCGGTTCTCTGCTCCAGGGGGCCCACGCCTGAAGCTGTGTAAGGGGCTCAGTGAGGCATGGACACAGTAAGGCAAAGTGAGGCATGCAGATGGACACCCTAGGCTTATACTCGAGTCAATACGTTTTCCCAGTTTTTTGTGGAAAAATTAGGTGCCTTGGCTTATATTCGAGTCGGCTTATACTCGAGTATATACGGTACTTATTGCACTATTATTGCATATTTGCACAGGATTACTTGTTAAGTTATTCATTTATACTGTATTTGCAGCTGAGGGCATAATAAGCACCACGTTCTCTTTCCCTTTCCATTCAGTATTAGTGGTTGCTAAGACTCTGGCACTGGTAAGCAGAGTGATAGTGGTTGCTAAGACTCTGGCACTTGTAAGCAGAGTGATAGTGGTTGCTAAGACTCTGGCACTGGTAAGCAGAGTGATAGTGGTTGCTAAGACTCTGGCACTGGTAAGCAGAGTGATAGTGGTTGCTAAGACTCTGGCACTGGTAAGCAAAGTGATAGTGGTTGCTAAGACTCTGACACTGGTAAGCAGAGTGATAGTGGTTGCTAAGACTCTGACACTGGTAAGCAGAGTGATAGTGGTTGCTAAGACTCTGGCACTGGTAAGCAGAGTGATAGTGGTTGCTAAGACTCTGGCACTGGTAAGCAGAGTGATAGTGGTTGCTAAGACTCTGGCACTGGTAAGCAGAGTGATAGTGGTTGCTAAGACTCTGGCACTGGTAAGCAGAGTGATAGTGGTTGCTAAGACTCTGGCACTTGTAAGCAGAGTGATAGTGGTTGCTAAGACTCTGGCACTGGTAAGCAGAGTGATAGTGGTTGCTAAGACTCTGGCACTGGTAAGCAGAGTGATAGTGGTTGCTAAGACTCTGACACTGGTAAGCAGAGTGATAGTGGTTGCTAAGACTCTGGCACTGGTAAGCAGAGTGATAGTGGTTGCTAAGACTCTGGCACTGGTAAGCAGAGTGATAGTGGTTGCTAAGACTCTGGCACTGGTAAGCAGAGTGATAGTGGTTGCTAAGACTCTGGCACTGGTAAGCAGAGTGATAGTGGTTGCTAAGACTCTGGCACTTGTAAGCAGAGTGATAGTGGTTGCTAAGACTCTGGCACTGGTAAGCAGAGTGATAGTGGTTGCTAAGACTCTGGCACTGGTAAGCAGAGTGATAGTGGTTGCTAAGACTCTGGCACTGGTAAGCAGAGTGATAGGTGTTGCTAAGACTCTGGCACTGGTGAGCAGAGTGATAGTGGTTGCTAAGACTCTGGCACTGGTGAGCAGAGTGATAGTGGTTGCTAAGACTCTGGCACTGGTAAGCAGAGTGATAGTGGTTGCTAAGACTCTGGCCCTGGTGAGCAGAGTGATAGTGGTTGCTAAGACTCTGGCACTGGTAAGCAGAGTGATAGTGATTGCTAAGACTCTGGCACTGGTAAGCAGAGTGATAGTGGTTGCTAAGACTCTGGCACTGGAAAGCAGAGTGATAGTGGATGCTAAGACTCTGGCACTGGTAAGCAGAGTGATAGTGGTTGCTAAGACTCTGACACTGGTAAGCAGAGTGGTAGTGGTTGCTAAGACTCTGGCACTGGTAAGCAGAGTGGTAGTGGTTGATAAGACTCTGGCACTGGTAAGCAGAGTGGTAGTGGTTGATAAGACTCTGGCACTGGTAAGCAGAGTGATAGTGGTTGCTAAGACTCTGGCGCTGGTGAGCAGAGTGATAGTGGTTGCTAAGACTCTGGCACTGGTAAGCAGAGTGATAGGTGTTGCTAAGACTCTGGCACTGGTGAGCAGAGTGATAGTGGTTGCTAAGACTCAGGCACTGGTAAGCAGAGTGATAGTGGTTGCTAAGACACAGGTGCTGGCAGGTAACAGATAGAGGTTGCTAAGACGCAGATGCAGCTGCATGTTCAGACTGGTGAACTGGCCAAATTGTCTGGCCAATCCGCAAATGCTGAATATTTAAAGTTCAGGTTGAATCCTGCATTGGAACAAGTCTGAACCTCACCCCTAGTTAATTACATCCAGTGCTTTGAAAAAGTATTCATACCCCTTGACATTTTTCCACATTTTCTCACGTTACAACTAAAAACGTAAATGTATTTTATTGGGATTTTATGTGATGACCAACACAAAGTGGCACATAATTGTGAAGTGGAAGGAAAATGATAAATGTTTTTCAAAATGTTTTACAAATAAATCTGTGAAAAGTGTGGGGGGGGGTATTTTGT
The DNA here is from genome assembly GCF_905171775.1 of Rana temporaria. Taxonomy (NCBI): domain Eukaryota; kingdom Metazoa; phylum Chordata; class Amphibia; order Anura; family Ranidae; genus Rana; species Rana temporaria. The sequence goes on along the minus strand of NC_053489.1, from coordinate 685,848,340 downwards.
ATTCAGCCCCCTTTACTCTGATATCCCTAACTAATTTCTAGAGGAACCAACTGTCTTCAGAAGTCACCTGATTAGTAAATAGAGTCCACTTGTGTGTCATTTAATCTCAGTATAAATACAGCTGTTCTGTGAAGCCCTCAGAGGTTTGTTAGAGAACCTTAGTGAACAAACAGCATCATGAAGGCCAAGGAACACACCAGACAGGTCAGGGATAAAGTTGTGGAGAAGTATAAAGCAGGGTTAGGTTATAAAAAAAATCTCCCAAGCTTTGAAGATCTCACAGAGCCTCTGTTCAATCCATGATCGGAAAATGGAAAGAGTATGGTACAACTCCAAACCTACCAAGACATGGCCATCCACCTAAACTGACCGGGCCGGGCAAGGAGAGCATTCATCAGAGAAGCAGCCAAGAGGTCCATGGTAACTCTGGAGGAGATGCAGAGATCCACAGCTCAGGGGGGAGAATCTGTCCACAGGATAACTATTAGTGGTCTCTCCACAAATCTGCCCTTTATGGAAGAGTGACAAGAAGAAAGACATTGGAGAAAGAAAGACATAAGAAGTCCTGTTTGTAGTTTGTGAGAAGCCATGTGTGGGAGGGGACACAGCAAACATGTGGGGGAGGGGACACAGCAAACATGTGGGGGAGGGGACACAGCAAACATGTGGAAGAAGGTGCTCTGGTCACATGACACCAAAATTCAACTTTTTGGCCTAAAAGCCAAATGCTATGTGTGGGGGAAAACTAACACCGCACATCACCCTGAACACACCGTCCCCACCGTGAAACATGGTGGTGGCTGCATCACGTGGTGGGGATGATTTTCTTCAGCAGGGACAGGGAAGCTGGTCAGAGTTGATGGAAATATGGATGGAGACAAATACAGGACAATCTTAGAAGAAAACCTGTTAGATTCTGCAAAAGACTTGAGACCAGGGGGGAAGTTCACCCTGCTGAAAATCATCAGCGGCACGAAGCCAGTGACATACTGCTTCCCTTCCCAGTGTTTTAAAATGTACAGCACCCCTGGCTTCCCTTTAGACGTGCACTTCTCCCTTCCTGTCACTGGGTGCTGCTTGTATATAAAAGTGAATTAGAATGTGATTTTATAACATCCCCAGTTTGCTCTTCCCGGGGCTGACTTCTTCATGTCCTGCTCCTCAAGGTATGTCACTGTTTGCTAATCTATATTGTAAATAGAAGTTTTCTGTAGAGTGTGCCCAAAGTCTTTATAATATTTGATGATTCCCTGCAGGTCTGGTCAGTGTTTTAAAAAGTTCCTCTATTTTACACATGGCATGGCATGGGGGTCACAGCACCGTCTGTCCATTCTGCTTTAGCACCATGGGACCCCATGCCATGCCATGTGTAAAATAGAGGAACTCTTTAAATCACAGACCAGACCTGCAGTCCAGGCTGAGTAAGGCCTCAGAGCACATGGCATTACTGTCTGTATTTAACTGCTTGATGGGCTTATTTTGGGCCTGGCTGGTTCACATGTATGTGTTTTGGCGGCCCACATTTGCGCAGGCACAGCAGCCCATTCATTTGAATGGGCTGCCATGCCTGCGTTTCCTGCAAAGAAAAGCGCATGCCTCATGTAATAGGCTGCGCACACGGCACACCTATGCCCATCAAGCACTGAAATACAGCACTGTCTGTCCATTCTGCTGTCTGCTGTGACTTATCTGCAGTTCCCGCACTGTCACACTTGCTGCATTTTTAGACGTTTCGTCACGCTTTTAAAAACACAGTGCGTTTGTGTGTGCAAGAACTGCAGGTAAGTAGCATGGTGCAAAAGCAGAATGGATTTCAAGGCAACTGTATTTTTAAAATGCTGAATGCACCTTTTTTCTGCAGGAAGCAAAGGCATGGCAGCCCATTCAAATCAATGGTCTGCTGTGCCTGCACAAATGAGGACCGCCAAAACATACATGTGAACCAGCCAGGCCCAAAATAAGCTGGAGGGGGGCCCAAAAAAAATGTTTGCCCAGGGCCCAAACCATATTAAAGACGGCCCTGCCTACATCATGTGTCTCTGTCCCGGGGACGTACATGTATGCAAGACTTGTCATGTGCAGCCACTTTGGGGCTTTTCAATTCACACCTTTACTTCCTTGGCTTATATTTCCTTTACAAACAAACCATCAATAGTTTATTTTTAGAATTAAGATTTTATCTACTTTGTATTATTTGTCATCACTGCTTCCTTTTCCTGCACTCTACACCCCGCAATCTAAAGAGGGTCAGATAAACACAGCAAGCGATCTTTCCATCTCCTCCAAGATGGGAACCCCTATCTACCTGAACCTTCCGGAGATGGCTTCCAAGACAGGTATGTCGTCTCCGTACCCTGGAGGAAAGTGGATGAGGTTTCATGAGAAAGTGATGGGACGTTGTATATTTAAGTAATTGGGACTTAATGGGGAGGTGATGGGGCTTTGTGTCTTCAAGGAATTGGGACTTAATGGGGAGGGGATGGGGCTTTGTGTCTTCAAGGAATTGGGGTTTAAGGTGGAGGTGATGGGGCTTTGTGTCTTCAAGGAATTGGGGTTTAAGGTGGAGGTGATGGGGCTTTGTGTCTTCAAGGAATTGGGGTTTAAGGTGGAAGTGATGGGGCTTTGTGTCTTCACGGAAATTGGGGTTTAAGGTGGTGGTGATGGACTTTGTGCCTTCAAGGAATTGGGGCTTAAGGTGGAGGTGATGGGGCTTTGTGTCTTCAAGGAATTGGGGTTTAAGGTGGAGGTGATGGACTTTGTGCCTTTAAGGAATTGGGGTTGATGGGGAGGCAATGATGCATTGTATCTTTAAGTAATAGGGACCTTATGTAAAGGTAATGGGGCGTTGTGTCTTTAAGTGATTGGGACCTATTGAAAAGGCAATGGGGTGTTGTGTTTTCAAGAAATTGGGGCTTAATGAGGAGGTGATGGGGCTTTGTGTCTTCAATGAATTGGGGTTTAGGGGGAGGTGATGGGGCTTTGTGACTTCAAGGCCTTGGTGCTTAATGGGGAGGTGATGGGGCTTTGTGTCTTCAAGGCCTTGGAGCTTAATGGGGAGGTGATGGGGCTTTGTGTCTTCAAGGCCTTGGAGCTTAATGGGGAGGTGATGGGGCTTTGTGTCTTCAAGGCCTTGGAGCTTAATGGGGAGGTGATGGGGCTTTGTGTCTTCAAGGAATTGGCACTTAATGGGGAGGTGGTTGGTCTTCGTGTCTTTGAGGAATTGTGGTTGATGATGGGGAGGCAATGATGCATTGTATCTTTAAGTAATAGGGATCTAATGTGAAGGTAATGGGGCATTGTGTCTTTAAGTAAAAGGGACCTAATGTAAAGGTAAGGGGGCTTGTGTCTTTAAGTGATTGGGACTTAATGAAAAGGTAATGGGGAGGTGATGGGGCTTTGTGTCTTCAAGGAATTGGGGTTGATGGGGGGGCAATGATGCATTGTATCTTTAAGTAATAGGGACCTAATGTAAAGGTAATGGGGCGTTGTGTCTTTAAGTGATTGGGACCTATTGAAAAGGCAATGGGGTGTTGTGTTTTCAAGAAATTGGGGCTTAATGGGGAGGTGATAGGGGCTTTGTGTCTTCAAGTAATTGGGGTTTAAGGTGAAGGTGATGGGGCTTTGTGTCTTCAAGGAATTGGGGGTTAATGGGGAGGTGATGGACTTTGTGTCTTCAAGGAATTGGGGTTGATGGGGAGGCAATGATGCATTGTATCTTTAAGTAATAGGGACCTAATGTAAAGGTAAGGGGGAGGTGATGGGGCTTTGTGTCTTCAAGGAATTGGGGCTTGTTGTGGAATTTCCCATGAGGCATTGCAAGGCTGGCAGTTACAATTCCTCCCAGAGGTATGATGGGACTTGTAGTTCTGTAACAGCTGGAGGGCCCCAGGTTGCCTACCCCTGGTCTAAGGCCTAATAAGAACCCTACTGCCCCCCGAAGTGTAAATGTATCTTTTTATTAAGGGCAAACCCAAGTGCACTTACATTAAAAAAGACAATTGCAAGCCTGTAAGTAAATACACTATATTACCAAAAGTATTGAGACGCCGGCCTTTACACGCACATGAACTTTAATGACCCCCCAGTCTTAGTCCGGAGGGTTCAATATTGAGTTGGCTCCGCCCTTTACAGCTATAGCACCTTCACCTCTTCTGGGAAGGCCGTCCACAAGGTTTAGGAGGGTGTCTATGGGAATGTTTGACCGTTCTTCCAGAAGAGCATTTGTGAGGTCAGGCACTGATGTTGGACAAGAAGGCCTGGCTCACAGTCTCCGCTCCAATTCATAAAGACATGGATGAGCGAGTTTGGGGTGGAGGAACTTGATTGGCCTGCACAGAGTCTTGACCTCAACCCGATAGAACACCTTTGGGGTGAATTAGAGCGGAGATCGCGAGCCAGGCCTTCTCATCCAACACCAGTGCCTGAATTCACAAATGCTCTTCTGGAAGAACGGTCAAACATTCCCATAGACACACTCCTAAACCTTGTGGACGGCCTTCCCAGAAGAGGTGAAGCTGTTATAGCTGCAAAGGGCGGGGCCAACTCAATATTGAACCCTACAGACTAAGACTGGGATGCCATTAACCACTTGCCGACCGCCTCCTGTAGCTATACGTCGGCAGAATGGCACGGCTGTGCAAAGCAACGTACCTGTACTCGATGTCCGCCGGTGTCCCGCGATTGTGTATCACGGAGAGTCAGAACGGGAGGATGTCTATGTAAACAAGGCATTTCCCTGTTCTACCTAGTGACAGGACAGTGACCACAGCTTCCTGTCATCGGGAGCAGTGATTGCTGTCGTGTCACTCGTAGCCACGCCCCCTCACAGTTAGAATCACTCCCTAGGACACACTTAACCCCTTCCTCGTCCCCTAGTGGTTAACCCCTTCACTGCCAGTGTCATTTACACAGTAATCAGAGCATTTTTATAGCTATGATCGCTGTATAAATGACAATGGTCCATAAATTGTGTCAAAAGTGTCCGATGTGTCCGCCATAATGTCGCAGTCACAATAAAAATCGATGATCACCGCTATTAATAGTAAAAAAAAAGATTCAGGTAGATGGGCGCATCTTTGAGGCGGCGTAACGTACCGTATTTACGTTACGCCACCGTAAGTCAGAGAGGCAAGTGCTGTATTCACAAAGCACTTGCCTCCTAAGTTACGGCGGCGTAGCGTGAATGGGGCCGGCGTAAGCGCGCCTAATTCAAATGAGGATGAGGGGGCGTGTTTTATGTAAATTACTTGTGATCCAACGTGATTGCCCTTTTTTTTACGAACGGCGCATGTGCCGTCCGTGGACATATCCCAGTGTGCATTGCTCCAAAGTACGCCGCAAGGACGTATTGGTTTCTAAGTGAACGTAAATTACGTCCAGCCCCATTCACGGACGACTTACGCAAACGAAGTAAACATTTCAAATTTTGACGCGGGAACGACGGCCATACTTAAGATTGGCTAGGCCAGCTATTTGTTCGACTAACTTTACGCCGGAAAAAGCCTTACGTAAACGACGTAAAAAAATGCGCCGGGCGCACGTACGTTTCTGAATTGGCGTATCTAGTCATTTTCATATTCTACGCCGAACTCAACGGAATCGCCACCTAGCGGCCAGCGTAAATATTGCACCCTAAGATACGAGGGCGTAGGAGACTTACGCCGCTCGTATCTTAGCCTAATTTAAGCGTATCTGGTTTCCAGAATACGCTTAAATTAACACCGGCGTAGATTCAGAGTTACGATGGCTTATCGACTGATACGCCGGCGTAAAGCTATCTGAATCCAGCTAACAGTGTATGTCCGTGTTGCCCTGGGCATATTCACTTACAATGCATTTGAGTTTGTTCCTAATAAAAAAAAAGAATTGTCTAGTGAGTGTGGACTTGAAGGGGACAGAATTGTCTGGTGAGTGTGGAACTGAAGGGGCAGAACTGTCTGGTGAGTGTGAACCTGAAGGGGGAGCCCTAGTGGAGGCACCAACTCACCTGTGTGGTTATCTTGAGCCCTGGTCACATCCATGATGGGACCACACACTTCTATGGACTTATGAATTCATTTATGGACTGGATTTATGTGTTTTTAGTTATTAAATTTAACTACTTGCCGACCAGCCCCGCAGTTCTACGGCGGCAGGTCGACTCCCCTGCGCGAGAGCCTGGGCACCCGCAATTGCTCGTTACAGAGCGAGGACCGGGAGCTCCCAGGCCTGTCAGGGGAGAAATGCATGACCGTCTGTTCATACAATGTATGAACAGCGATCAGTCATTTCCCCTAGTGAGGCCACCCCCCTACAATTAGAACACACCCAGGGAACATACTTAACCCCTTCCCCGCCCCCTAGTGTTAACCCCTTCCCTGCCAGTGACATTTTTATAGTAATCCAATGCATTTTTATAGCACTGATCGCTATAAAAATGCCAATGGTCCCAAAAATGTGTCAAAAGTGTCCGAAGTGTCCGCCATAATGTCGCAGTACCGAAAAAAAATCGCTGATCGCCGCCATTACTAGTAAAAAAAAAATATTAATAAAAATGCCATAAAACTACCCCCTATTTTGTAAACACTGTGGGCCAGATCCAAAAAGATCTGCCTATCTTTAGGCAGGTGTAGCGTATCTCAGATACACTACGCCGCCGTAAACTTAGAGCGTAGTTTCCGTATCCAGAAAGAATTTGCGCCATAAGTTACGGTGGCGTAGTGTATATGTGTCGGCGTAAGGGCGCGCAATTCAAATGACTAAGATGTGGGCGTGTTTTATGTTAATTCATCTTGACCCCACGTAAATGACATTTTTTTTAACGGCGCATGCACCGTCCGTGGGGGTATCCCAGTGCGCATGCTCAAAATCACGTCGCAAATAGTCAATGCTTTCAACGTGAACGTAACTTACGCAAAGCCCTATTCGCGAACGTTTTACGCAAACAACGTAAACTACGGAAAATTCTACGCTGTCCCGACGTCCATACTTAACATTGCGTATGCCTCATAGACCCAGGTTTAACGTTACGCCGGTCTAAGTTTTTTGTGGATCTGGCTCTATAACTTTTGCGCAAACCAATCAATAAACGTTTATTGCGATTTTTTTTTTTACAAAAAATATGTAGAATACGTATCGGCCTAAACTGAGGAAAAAAATGTTTTTTTATATATTTTTTATAGCAAAAAGTAAAAAATATTCATTTTTTTTTCAAAATTGTCGCTCTATTTTTGTTTATATCCCAAAAAATAAAACACGCAGAGGTGATCAAATACCACCAAAAAAAAGCTCTATTTGTGTGAAAAAAAGGACACCAATTTTGTTTGGGAGCCACGTCGCACGACCGCGCAATTGTCAGTTAAAGCGACGCAGTGCCGAATCGCAAAAAGTGTCCCGGTCATTGGGCATCCAAATGGTCCGGGGCTGAAGTGGATAAAGGTAATTCACTTTATTTAAGGAATCATCACTGCAGCACCACATCCACTTGTATTGTACTCACTGTACAATTCTCGTCCTTGTTTGTATTACATTCTTAAAGGATAGATGCTTCTTGTTCTGTAGGGAGTAGTGGGGGACCCTATGTGGGGGCCCCTATGTTTGGCCCCCCAACATCACCAAAGGGCCATACATAAAATGAAGTGAATATTCTGTGTAAGAGACAGGGGCCACAGAGCAGGATATAATCAAAAACTGGATGTCAGGTCACCTGTGGCCAGATGACAGATGCACCCCCTTGGAGTGAGGAGCGCCCCACAAGGTAGTGAACCGCATGGCAGACTGCTGCGGATGGAACACAGCATGGATAAGGAGGGCAGGTCTACTGGAGCACAAACATGGATCCCACATGAAGCTTGAGTCTAAGATTCCCCGCGGCGTGGAGTCTAAGATCCAGCAGGTATTCACCAGTAGACATGTGCAGTTTTTTAAGTTACGAATACGTTTTCCGTTATTTTTCGTTATTTTCGTTGATTCGGCAACCAACGAATGAACGAACGGCTTAGCTAAAATTATAACGAATAACGATATTTCCCTAGTTAACGAATATGGAAAACAACGAATATACGAAACTGTTAAATGTAAAAAAGCAGAAACAACGAAAGAAAAAATGAACGAAAACACAGAATTAACGAAAACACCGAACACCCCCCATAAAATCATAATTACGAAAAAATAAACGAAAATGCAAACTTACTATTACTAATAGTCGAATAACGAAATGAAAACAACTAAAATGCCGAACAAAGAATAAAATACGAAAATCGAATCTAACGAAAAATAACTTACGAATCTTCGTAAAACGTAAATGAAAACAACGAATTTTAATAAATAAGGTAATTTCAGTTTCGTTTCTCCTAAAATACTTCTGGACATTGACCAATAGCCACTAAGCCCTGTCCCTTCCCCTGAAGAGGTTTGTTCCTTCCCCCAATGAGCTTCTTTCTCATTATCTAGTGGCTCCTTGACCTTGTGTCTTTTTCTAGGCTAGACTGCATTTCATTCCATCCAGAGTCCAGATAGGGTGTCTTTGGGTAGGTTGCACCGGTTTTGTGGATCTTAGAGCTAATTTGTAGTTGTTATAGAGAACTTCTTAAGCATACTCTAGATTCTCATTCCTAGATTTGTAATTGTAAATATCTCTGACATATTTTAGTTTTCTCCTACGTCAGACTGCATTCTAGACAGGGTGTGTGTGGTGTTGGATTTGTGACTCAGTGACTCACTCATTGGTGACACTTAGAAATTATACATTTATACTTATTATGCAGTGCTCACTGATTACTATTCATTTTTTCTCATATTTTCTGCAGTTATTTTTTCCCCTTTTGTGAGACAGTGTAGGACTGTGTTTTATTATCTTGCCTATATATTTTTTTTACTTTAGCATAGCCACCAGTGCCATTATAGTCTAGTACTAGGCCAGCCCAGGCAGCAGCCAGTACTCTACTAAGATATAAATGGTGGTGGTAGAAGTTGATTAGTAGAGCTTTGTTGCATTTTAATCCTGACCAATTGTGTAAGGCCTGATAAATCAACAATCATACTCCGTCCTCAATACCTTTATTTTTCAGAATACATTATCATTTGTATTTTTTTCTGAAAAAAAACACAATAATAATATTTCTAATATAAAAAATTTTTGTACTTTTCCCACTTATTCTCACATTCTCACCATGAGGAAAGCAACAGAGGAAAAAGTTGAGTGTGACACAGCAACAACAACTTCTGAATATAGGCCAACTGTAACCCCAGATGTTTTTTACAAGACATGCCGGTCACGGGCAGTTCCTGCAAAGGTTGTTGCTAGTGTCCATAATTTTAGGCAGCCAAAACTTGAAATTTTACAGCTTGAGGAGGAGCAAATTGCTCAGCCTCCAGATGTAAAAACAGCACACAATATATTGGAAACAGATAATAGCAGCATCTTTTTTCATTCTCATAGTTCAGTATCTAATCCTAATCCAAGTAGGCACCTGGCAGAACAGGATGCTGCTAAAGTAGAATTACCTGAGAGTCTGACCCTTGAAGGCCTTGACCTTGAAGGAATTGATTTAGATTTTAATATAGAGGATAATGCACAACTTGTAAACCAAATTCATGAGGATATTATATCTATGAGTCCTTACTCCTCTGCCCCTGAGTCCCCTCTGTTATTTCCCGACTCCTCACCTTCAAAAAAAAAATTGCCTGCACCATTACAAACCTCTTCAGGCTTAGTTGTTTTGCCTAAATGTCTTTCATATCCAAGTAGTGCAACTGCCACCATTGTTAGTCCACCAAATTCCTCCAAAGACACGGAAGCTGCACATACCCATCAGCCAGAGGCAATTGTAAAACAATCCTCACCGGCCACTGGGAACCGCAGATCAAAAATATGGGAACATTTTGTTACTGTTGGTGACGGGCGCATGGTGAAATGCAAATTATGTGGCAGGGAAGTGAGCCGTGGGAGAGACATAGCCCATTTAACCAATGCCGGGATGAATTACCATTTCCGTGCACACCATACACCGGTGCTGCTGAGAGAAGAAAGTGGAGTTGCAGCTCCACCTAGTAAAAAGAGAGGAAGCAGCAACACTACTGCTGCCATTAACCCCAAAAGGCTCAACAAGGGGCAGGAAGATGAAGGGACTTCTTGTGTAGTTGACACATGTCGCCCCATTCCTTTACAGCAGCCCACGCTGCAACAATTTCCCAGTTTCCAATCAAGGGGTATGTCTCGTCAACAGTCCCTTAAAATCACCCGTCTGATAGGGGAACTTATAGCAGTTGGGGGAGCACCCTTTAATATAGTTGAAGGACATACATTTAAAAACCTCATGAAGGTGGTTGCACCTCACTATGTTCTCCCCTGCCGTACTACCTTTAGTAGGAAAATTGTACCCTCTTTATATAATTCCTGTGTTGGATTACTGAAAGAGGAGCTGGGCAGAGCAGCTGGCCAGTCTGTCCATTTTACTACAGACTTGTGGAGCGCTCCCAGTGGGCAACATGCCTTTTTGTCATTGACGGCTCACTGGTGGCAGCCCAAGGAGTCACAACCAAACAAACCAAAAGCAGGAATGAGAAGCACAGGTGCTAAGGCAGCAGAACCTCCTGAGCATGGGCAACGCACATTCTTGTTGCATGCTGAAGTCATGGACGACCAGCACACTGCTGTAAATATTTTACGTGCACTTCAGAAAATGGTGGCGCAGTGGCTTGGGGAGGAGTCAGGCACACGGGCAAAGATGGGCTTTATAGTCACTGATGCTGCAGCAAACATGCTCAAGGCAGTGCGAGATGGCAGATTTGTTGGCATTCGTTGCTCTGCACACGCCCTGCATCTCGTTGTGAAGTCTGCTTTGGACGATGAAAGTGAAACATCAAAATTGTCTGCTATCTTAGACAGTTGTAGAAAAATAGCAGCCCATTTTCATCGTAGTGTGAAAGACAGTCACATACTCAGACTTGAGCAGAGTAAGGCTTGCGTTCCACAGCACCGCTTGAAGGTAGATGTAGCCACCCGTTGGAACTCCACTTTGGAGATGCTCGAACGTATCATGGAACAGCAAAAGCCAATACACGCCATGTCAAATGAACATGTTATTGGTGTAGCAAGGCCAATAAGCAGGGAGGAGTGGAAAATAATTAGTCAGGTGGTGGCTGTGCTTAGCCACTTCCGAGATGTAACAGAAAAATTGAGCCTAGAGAATGCAAGTCTGGCTCAAGTAATCCCTCTCTACATCTATCTTATCACTAAGATGGATGGCTTTCTAAACAAAAGCGAGCCCTTGCCTGGCGGCATAGTTCAAGATGTAGCTGCAATTATAAAGAGACTGAGGGGACAATTGAATAGAAGGATGAACGAGCTCATAGAGGCATGCCCTGAGCTAATGCTTGCCTCTATGTGCGATCCACGCATTAAAGGAAAAATGGCAATAATTCAGAGTTCCCTTACCACCTATAGGGATCTATTAATTCAGAGGGTTTTTGACAGTCACCGAAAATTGTTTAGGCCGGCAGAGGGTGAAGAGGAAGAAGATCAGGAGGAGCCTGATAGTGACATTGTGCCACCATCACCTACTGTTATTAGTACAACCACTGCTGAGCATTCCACTAGAAGACCTGACGTTTGGAGTTTGGCATTACATACTTTAGTTGGACCCACAAAAATGCCCACCATGAAAAGAAGCATTGTGTCAGATCATGTTAAATTATACTTGTCTGAACTAGTGTTGAGCAGAATATGCCATATTCGATTTCGCGATATATCTCGAATATATATTCGAATATTCGAGATATATTCGCTAAATTCGAATATTCGTGATATTTTATCGAAATGAAATTATTGCGATTTTTCGCTATTGCGAATGCGAAAATAATTGCGATTTTTTGATAACTGCGGTAGGAGCACTCTGATTGGCTCAGAATATTCGTGATATTTTATCGAAATATCGCAACATGCGAATGCGATATTTATTGCGCAATTTCGAGAAATGCTGGAGGAGCGCTCTGATTGGCTCAGAATATTCGTGATATTTTATCGAAATATCGCAACATGCGAATGCGATATTTATTGCGCAATTTCGACAAATGCTGTAGGAGCACTCTGATTGGCTCAGAATATTCGTGATATTTTACAATACAAAATAATTGCGAATATTCGGCAAATGCGGAAGGAGCACTCTGATTGGCTCAGAATATTCTTGATATTTTACAATACAAAATAATTGCGAATATTCGGCAAATGCAGAAGGAGCACTCTGATTGGCTCAGAATATTCTTGATATTTTACAATACAAAATAATTGCGAATATTCGGCAAATGCAGAAGGAGCACTCTGATTGGCTCAGAATATTCTTGATATTTTACAATAGAAAATAAAAAGTGTTTTGCATTGGTGGTGATTCTTTACTCTATCCATCTGTCACAGCCGTTTGTCAATCAAACACCTTAAAGATTGAACACGTTCATGCTGCATGCTTTGGACTTTTTTTCACTTCACATATCAAAGACATTTTTATGAAAGATTATTTTTCTATTATTGGGACTATATTTCTTTATATATTTGTTTCACTGTATATTTCACAAGTTATTTGCGCTTGCTTATTTTATAATTTGCCCACATGTCTTGTCACTAGACATATTTTTTATTCTTGTAGAGCGACTCCATTTTCTGTCTTGTATTAATTTATGTTGTATAACATTTTTGAGTTGCTGCTGTATTCTCCCCTTTTTTAAGGTATGCGCAATTTTTTCCTTCTTACAAAAAATAATAATATCAAACATACAAATATTCATAACATACACATACACAAAGCCCCCCCCTTTTGCATCAGAGACAATCAGAGTTCTCCTACCACAGTTATCGAAAATTCGCAATTATTTTCGCATTCGCAATAGCGAAAAATCGCAATATTTTTTTTTTCAATTTGGCAACATAAAAGGATCGCCTCAGCTTAGCTACTCTGCCCAGGGTCTCTAATCATACCAGCAATGCTTTTAGACGTCGATAGGATGTGATCTGTTTTAAAAATCAAATTGAAAAAATGCGAATATTCGGAATTGCGAATATTCACCGCGAAATTCGAAATATAGCGCGATTTCTCGAATATGCTATATTCGAGCCGAATATTCGCAATGCGAATATTCGTGAGCAACACTAGTCTGAACCCCATTTGGCCTCCACTACAGATCCATTAGAGTATTGGGATGAGAAAAGGGGTATTTGGCCTGCTCTTTCTGTGGTGGCACAAGAGCTACTTTCTTGCCCCCCGACCTCTGTGCAAAGTGAGCGTGTATTTTCTATCACAGGAAATATTCTGTGCCCACAGAGGTCCCAGCTGGCCCCACAGCTGATGGAGCAGATGGCATTTCTGAAAGTCAATCTTCCAAAGCTGGGCTACCCAGAACTAAGCTTTACAACAGAATAATTCTAATTATACTACTTCTTAAGTTCTTATGTTTATCAAATCGATAAAGATATTGTTAATAATTTACCTGTTCCAAGTATAGATGGCGATGCCAAAAAATAAATACAACAAAACCAAATATAGTGCATGTCATGATATACTGTATGTACCAAAAGTAATGTTACATGAATACAATATACGATAAAGTATCAATCACAATGTAGATACAGCAAGCATGAGAAGCTGTGATCAGCCACAGTCTATATAATTCAAAGATTTATTTTTTGTTGGGTGGGCAACATTGATTACCTCAACATTTTATTTACTATTTTTTTTTATAATTTCCTGACCCCAGGCCCCCCCCCAAATAATTCAGAGGTTGTAAACATGAAAAAAGAGTTTATACTGTAAGGGTGATCCTAGCTTGTTAGGCTCTCAATCTCTAACTTTGAGATTTTAGCTTTTGAAATACAAATATTTAATAATGTGGTTGCAAGCCCACTTTAAATAAAATACAAAAATAAAATACGTGCAAGACAAAGGCAAATACCTGCATACTATATCATAATGAGCTAGTATGCATAGCATACTAGCTCATTATGTAATACCACTGATCGGCGAAAACCTCGCTGCGGTGGCCGACACAACGGCTGGCGACATGTAATCCCGCTGTTAAACGTGCAGGTTTAGCGTCTCTGGGCAATCACAGCGCAAAACCCCGAAGTAACTCCGGGCCTACATGCTGCTGCCCGATGATGTGTCGGCCACTGCAGCGGGGGCTTTGATCGCAGGTGAGTATTACATAATCAGCTTCTATGCTATGCACGCAGGTCTGCCAGTCCTGGCATGACCACCTTAAGAAAATGCACGATCGTTCTAAATTATCCCCTAAACCATGAATGGAGGTATTTCAAGCACCTACATACAGGTAAGCATTAATATAGTCTTCCAGGTAGCTAAAAGTACTATATATTTATTCATTTCTGTTGATATATCTATTTTGAATCCTGACATGCACTATGTTTGTTTTTGTTGATTTTATTATTTCCCATCACATCTTACAACTTGCAAACGTTTGAATTGAAGTAGATCTATGCATAAGGGTAATAATAATAATAATAATAATAATAATAATAATAATTAATAAATAATAATAGTTTTTGTTTACATTCACAAATCCAATATCTACTACCACCGTTTGCAAGAATTTTATCAACCCAAGCTGGGGTTAGTTTGTTTATTTTTCATTCGTTTTTGGAGTAATGTTTTGACTCCTTGGCTCTGAAATTAAGCCACAAAAAAAAAAAGCTACCATTCCATAAAGAAACCTACTCCACAATTCCACGGCTCGCAATACTCCCACAAACACTGGGGCTCTCCTCCTACTGTGCTCTTGCTGCAGTGCAGACTGCTGCCACCTGCCCTCAAAGAAGAAATATTACAGTTCACGTTTGGAAGACATCTCACCACACTATGGATTTAATCCTGGTTAAGTATGTTGCCTGTGGCACCCTTAAACACGTGAGTGGCTTATCAATTTTCCCCTACTCACCTTCCATCATTCCATTAATTATTTCTTCTAATTTATATCCCTCTCTCTTTTTTTGCAGTTGCAATTTACTGACGTCATGTCTCACATGCATGCCTAACATTGGACCTGGATGTGGATGAGGAGGAAGCAAATAGAAAAACACATGAGGTTTTTTCAGCACTTCATAGTAAGTATTAAGACTAAGAGTAAACCCCACTTAGGATGTTATAATGATATACTTGTATGACTTTTTTTTTTAAATAAATCACATTTATTTGTCATTGTGTGTGAGTGAGTATGGGGTTAGTCTGTGTGTTTAAGGGTCAATGTGAGTATGTCTGTGTTTTTCTGTGATTAAGTGTCTGGGTCAGTCTGGCTTTGTTTACAAGGCACTTCATTTATTGGCCAGTGTGTCTGTCAGTTAAAGTGTGTGTCGTCTTTATGGGTCAGTGTGTGTCACTGTGTATATGTATATTTTAAGTGGGTGTGAGTAAGTATATTGGTGTGTGTCATGGAATGCATAATGTGCAAAAATGTTATTTTGATGTATATATGGAATACAGTTGTGTTACTTATTTTAGGTTTTTTGACATCGAAATAATTTCTTCTATGCCATTGTCAGTGTATCACCTCCACACTTCCCAGAGCTACAAATCTAAACTCATGCTTTATCTTGGCCCTGGTATTTTGATTCCATTCTGACCACCAGGGATCTGAATGCTGCTCAGCTCCATGCAAGGTAAGAACAGGGAGACTGGGAACTGTATTATCTTTTGGAATAGTGATTAAAATTCCATTGCAGCGAAAGCAGATATTTTCTCATTAGTTTACCGATCGGCAGGGATGGACTGGCCATTGGGACTACAGGGAGTTTCCCGGTGGACCGATGGCTCAGTGGGCCGGCTTCAGTGACAGCAGACCGCCGCCCCCCTCAGCTCCTCTGTCTCTCCCTACCCACAGCGCTCACCTGGGGGGGAACAAAGAAGCAGAGGGAGGACCAGAGGAGCAAGGGGGGACGACAGAGGAGCATGGGGGAGGGGACGGACAGCTGATTTAACAGCTATGGCCTGGGAGTTTCTCACTTCTGCCTAATCTTGTCCCATAAGGGGGGGGGCACCAAACTGATTCTTTGCCCCGGGTGAAATAATGTCTAGCTTCCCCAGTGGTACTGCCTAATAAAGTAGAACGGCTAGGGGCTAGTGAAGGGGGAGAGGGGGCTTGGGTGGCCGGGGGGGGGGGGGTTGCGGGAGTTGTCCTGTCAAAGTGGGCCAGTCTGGATGAAGTCCAGGGCCAAATTTTTGTCCCAGTCCATCCCTGCCGATCGGGTACATTCTCTGCCTAACTCAGCTCTGCTGCATACCATTTGAAGATACAAAATTGCAAAATGCCTCCACGTGTCTTTACAAGATGTGATAGTGGGATACATGTTTTTCCCTAATGTCTACTTATATTGTCCTCCGCTACCTCCCTAGCCCCTCGGTCTATAATTTTTCACCCTGGCTATCTTATTCCAGTATCCACACTCCCACTGCTGTTAGTATCCCCCCCCCCCTGCTTCCTGTGTTGTTTTACTGTCCAGTGTCCACTAACAGTGGGGAAACATTAAAATATAAATGAATAGTTTAAGGTAGACTGTGTGGGCCAGATTCACATAGAAGAGCGGCGGCGTAACGTATCATCTACGTTACACCGCCGCAATTTTTCATCGCAAGTACTTGCACTTGCGATGCAAACCTACGCCGGCGGCCTCCGGCGCAAGGCGGGACAATTTAAATGGGCGTGTGCCATTTAAATTAGGCGCGCTCCCGCGCCGGACCTACCGCGCATGCTCCGTTTCCGAACTCCCGTCGTGCATTGCGCGCCGTGACGTAATTTTTTCGAACGGCGACGCGCGTAGCGTAATTCCGTATTACTGGACGGCTTACGCAAACGACGTTATTTTTAAAATTTCAACTCGGGAACGACGGCCATACTTTTAGACAGCAATACGCTTGCTGACTAAAGTTAGGGCACCAAAAAAAAAAGACTAACTTTGCGACGTGAAACTGTGGGAATGGAGTTGGGTGTATAGGATTTTACTGTGTTTTTTATTTTTGTTTTTTTATTTTTTGTGGTTGAACTGGATGGACTTGTGTCTTTTTTCAACCTGACTAACTATGTAACTATGTAACTATGTAACGCGAAAAACCGCCGTCGATCGCCGTAACTCCTAATTTGCATACCCGGCGCTGGTTTACGACGCAAACTCCCCCCCAGCGGCGGCCGCGGTATTGCATCTTAAGATCCGACAGTGTAAAACAATTACAGCTGTCGGATCTTATGGCTATCTATAGCATAGATAGAACAACAGATACAACGGCGAATCAGCAGATACGCCGTCGTATCTACTCTGTGAATCTGGCCCTTAGAGTTTGAAGTTCGGAATAAAATACTATTGTGTGTGGGAAATGAATACATAATAATTTAGCAGATAATGTGATGATGTATATAAATAAATAATAATAATAATAATAATATTAGACCAAAAATAGTTTTATATTCACAAAAAAAAAAATATTTTCATAGAAATTACAAACACACATGCTGGGTAGGTGTAACTTGGCAGCATAAGAAAACGTTTCTACCAAAATCAAGGAACAGTAAAAAGATCGATTCTGCATAATAATTTGCGATGAGATGGGCAGAGGAAGGTCTAGCCTTCATTTTTCAAAACGTCTTTGTTGGTTATATGTTCATCGTAGCTCCCAGGCATTGGAGCAATGTGTCTGGAAATATCTTCAAGTAAACAAAATATACTCTGTCCAATGCCTAATTGTGTTGTTGGCTTGCCCGGGCCAAAATTATTTCAAAACTCTCAGTTTGCTGCCTGCTCAACTGATGGGTAAGCCGGGTAAGCCTTTTGACCTTTCGTTGTAGTTTTCGGTTGTCACACCTTAATTCTATAAGCTCCCTCAGAATGATCTCCTGCACAGTTGGGAAAGGCGGTACAGCAGTAGGTGGCATCAGGGCATGGGGTGGCTGAATGAATGAACCTTGTCCTCTGTGCTCCTCCTCTGGGCCGGGGGAGAAATCAGGAGTCTGGGGAATGATAGGGGTAATCTCTGGCTGAATCTCCAGCCTCTCCAAAAGAAGAACAGGAGAGTGCGGGCTGCACTGTACTCTCCTCTCAGGGTGGTATTGCTGATCTGAAATAGATAAGATAGGCAAAGTTTGATGAATGATGAAAGCGTTCATAGTAATGAATTTATTCAGATTAGACTTTTATGTAGTAGTAATATTGAATAATGGAGCAAATGAAAGATTGAGTTGGGGAGGGGGGATAAGTTGTATTAATGATTGAGAGAAAACAAAAAATCAATTTAAACTTATTTAGGTAAATCTACACATTGCATTTATATCCTAAAGTTAAAAAAATTTAAAAGGTTATTTAATAAAATAACCTTTATAGAAGTAAATAAATACAATATAAAAATTGCAGAAACAGAAAATGCCTTAAACAGAAAATCTTTTTTCTTTATTAGATAACATATTTATCAGCATATGACACGCACATTTAACTCCTGAAAAGCTTTCTGTTAAAGACGGAAGAAAGAGTGAAGATAATGTTGAAGATAAAGTTCTTAAAGGGTCCCAGTAGGTTGCAGGTAAAAAGGGCATATGTCTTCTAAATTTATTATCGTAGTATTTTTGATATCCTACTGCAAAAACCTTTGTAGCGCTTTTATACCCACTAAAAGATAAAAAAATACCTGTAAAGCAAAGGCATAATGAGCTAGTATGCACAGCATACTAGCTCATTATGAGCTAATAACCTTGTAAGTAATTTAGTGTGCCGTGCTAGGTTTGCAGGGCGAATATCTTCTAAACCATACAGGTTATAGAGATATTATGTATAGATATTATAGGCTTAACGGTAGTTTAAAAAAAAAGCGCAAAAGAGCTGTTGAACACCTTTCAATAAGGGCTACTAAATTCAAAATCATTAAAAGAACCAAAGGCAGAAAAAAAATTTCAACACGGTGGAGTTCAGCAAAAAATCTTTGTGATAGGAATGAATCTCTGACATCACAGCCACTCTCATTTATTTCCACAGTTTGCGCAGTCCTCCTTGATATATCAATCCCCCTTCAAATCACAGTGTCCCTTTCACAGTCACGTTCTAAAGGTATGAGGTGTCATTTTTGTACGAATTTTTAAATTGAACTTTTAGGTGTATTACATGAAAATGCCTATGTGTAAATAGGGTACATGATGATAATGGAGTTAGTGCTGTGTCCTGTTTCTTCCCAGATCATGCACTTACCCTGAGGAGGAGCAATGGTCCTGCCAGAAGCCGATGCTGGAGGGTCTTGAATGCAGCTTTCTGTTAAAGACGGAAGAAAGAGTGAAGAGTCAAGGTAATGTTCATGAAAAAGTCAACAGCTGTATTTACAATTTTTGCCTGAGATATGTCGTATAACTACAATATTTTCTACTATGAAATCAAATATTCAACCAAAAATGGACTGAGGAAATGTAAAATATAATCAGAAGTTGCTGATGTGTTAAAACAGATGTTACATTTCTGGCAATTTTTAAGATTAACAAAATATATGTAAAATATGCTATCAAGTATCTACATATCATTTACTACAACCCCCATATACATAGTACCAGGGCTAAATTAGCTACTAGCCAGGCCTCAAGGGTTACTAGCCAACAGTTAGTTGCCACACCCAACCCTTAGCTTGCCCCACCCCTAATTCAACCCCTAAACACGCCCTCATAAATTATCTCATTAAATGACACAAAATTGTTTTATGCAGAATAAAATATTAAAAAAAAATATTAACACCAACTTTATCCAAAACCACCAATGAAGCCTGCCTGTGCCCACCTATGTAGCCTGTGCCCACCAATGCACCCTGTGCCCACCATGCAGCCTACATGTGCTGCAGGTAAAGAGCGATAAACGCTTTCATTTCAATTGATGTTTTCCCGCTACTAAACAGCCCTGCCCCATGGCCAGGAAACTTTAATTTACAGATCGCCCGTCCTGGGATTGGACAGGATAAAAGTCCCGGAGGAGGGGATGTATGTGGCAGCAAGCGGCGGGGAACACGGCAATGTCAAATCAAAGCTGTTATCGATGTGTTCTCCTCTCTCTTCCCCCCCTGTGATCGATGAGAGAAGGACTCCCTTTCAAACTATGCTGTTGGCGGAGCTCTCACCCCTTTCTCGGCATCCCTCAAAATCTAGTCACAAAATGAAAGCAGGCAAGTTTGAATTTGGAAGGGTGCATACATACTACTACTATACCCACCTTTTGATTTAAAAATCACATTTCTTACATCAGCTTCCTCAGAAGCTGATGTAACCTTCAGAACCTTCAGAACCTGATCAGAACCTTCACATGACAGTTTCCCCTTCACAATTATGTTCTGATCTGAACCCCCTTCACAGTGGTAAATTTCACCCACCTTCACAGCACATGTGAACAGCTGTGTTCTCTGTCCCACCCTGCAACTTGACCCACCTTCACCTAACAGCCCCACGCAGCTCTGCCCCCGTCACAATTCAGCATCCACAGCTCTGACCTTGCTACCTTGCTTGGGCACACAGAACCGTAGACACAATAAATACTATAGTGGGTGGAGCAGAAGTTGCTGAAGTTATCCAGCATAATGTTGTTTGTTAGGGCCGCATAGCAACCAACCAATCACCTGCTGGTTAATTTTAAAAAGTTCTCTTCAGCTGCTCTATTGCTGCCCACTATTTTGCATTGCTATTTTTTCGGCTCACTGTGCATAACGAGCCTTCTGCTCTCGACTGTGATAGTGAAAGCTGAGTAGCCAGGGAGACAGAAACGGCACCTAATTGTCTCAACTGTGACGGTCTGCATGGCACAGTGACTTGGTCCAAGTAGTAAATAGCAGTTCATTAGATATCCTTTGTGTTGGGTACTCACCACCAGAATGTTGTTGATAGGATGTACTTGGAGTTGGAGCTGATCCTTCCAAGGATGATGTTTCTTGATCTGGAAAACATGAATGTAAAAAAATAAAAATAAAAGTCATACATGTGTAGTCATCATAAACAATAAGATAGCTTTACAAATATATTATAACTGCAATATATATAAATTATAATGATATATTTAATTTTCCTCACCACCAGCTCTATGATTTTGACCCCTGCTGCTGAATCCAGGGACATCCTCTGCCAGAAGGACATCTCTTAGCTCCGCCTCCCACTCTCGCAACTTGATAGGCTTTCCTCGGTTTTGTCCTAGTCGAAGCCTCTGCATCTTCTTTGTAACCGTTGCCCGACAATCATAGAACCTGCAAATGTACATAAACATTACAATTACATTAATAAAAAAACAAATACTTAGATTAATGTTTTTTGAAAACCACATTTCTTTTCACATTGTGATGGTTATATGTATACTGTTCAGCATGTGGCTGTGACAAATAAATTTTTTGGTTACGTTGAACTGTTACTTTTTTGTTATTGACTACAAAACTGTGTATTTTTTACACAAGAGTGAAAGAATATTTTAATATTAATTACCTGTGTCTGACGCCATTGGTGGGCCTGTGAAACTTGGAGACCGCATTCACGGAGTCCCGGACTCGTTCCCAGGCTGCTGACTTCTCAGATGCTGGCACGGATTGGCAGAAGAGTGTCACTTTTTCTTTTGATACTGCAGCAACCAATGCAGCATTCTCCTCTTTGGTATATATGGGTCCCCTTGATTTCTGTCTCTTGGTTCGCTTGTTCTGCTGCACATCTGAGTCCGCACTATCTGACATAGGAGGGGCCACATGTCTCCTTTCTTTGCCATGCTCCCGCTCCACTACACCTCCACATTCCCTTCCATGCCTCGGCTTCACTCCACACCAATCCTCCCCTCCCCGCCTCCTCTCCCCTCCATGCCTTTCCTCCACTACCCTCCTCTCCTCCCTTTCACGCCTCTTCTCTCCTCCACGCCTTTCCTCCACTACCCTCCTCTCCTCCCTTTCACGCCTCCTCTCTCCTCCACGCCTTTCCTCCACTACGCTCCTCTCCTCCACTCCACTACTCTCCTCCACGCCACTCCTCTCTTCCCCTCCATGCCTCCTCTTCTCTCCATGCCTCCTCTTCTCTCCATGCCTCCTCTTCCCTCCATGCCTACTCTCCCCTCCATGCCTCTCCTCGACTCTACTCCTCTCCTCTCCTCCACACCTGTCCTCCACTCCACTCCTCTCTTCCCCTCCACGCCTCCTCTTCCCTCCATGCCTCTTCTCCCCTCCATGCCTCTCCTCCACCACACTCATCTCATCTGCTCCACACCTCTCCTCCACTTCACTCTCAGTCACACCAACAAGTCTCACATCAACACACTGACTAACACCAACATTCTCACTCTCAGTCTCAACACTCACATGTCCATTCTCACTCCTATACATGATTTTAATTGCCCAAAAGATAGCAAACCAGTGAAACCACCACACAAAAACAAGTCGAAATTCGACAAGCCCACCTCTGCCCTGCTCTCTGTTCCTCCCTCGCCAAACCACGCACTCATACACCGTCTCAAAATGGAGTCCAGGGGCGGAGGCTATAAGCCGCGCATCGAAAACGAAAGTAAAGTATGACATTTTCGAATGGTTAAGATTTGCTGCGATGTACTTACGAAAGTACGAATGATTTACAACACACATTAGCAGCGTTAGCGGAGCAATTCTGACACATTGCGTAAAATAACGAATTAAGGCCCGATTACAAATTTACTCAAACAATCTTACGAAAGTAATAATCAGTCAGTATCAGTAAGACCGTCAAGTAGTCTATCGCAGCCAAGTTAGATTTACAAAATTACAATGAGTAGTGTGTTGAATCAACGTAAAATGTATTTTAACTGAATTACGAATGCACTAAGATCTACTAAAGCACGTTTTTACAATCGAATGAAACAAGACACGAAAATACGAATGATGATAAAACAACGAAGATCTATTTCCTACGAAAATACGAATGCGGCACGATGGTAAATATAATGTAAATACGAATCTAAAAAAACGAAAAATATACCAACGTAAAAACGAATAAACAAATAAATTCATTCAAAAAATACGAACGAAGCAGAATACAAAACATAACGAAAATACGAATCTCGATTCAACGAAAAATAAACTAACAAAAAAAAACGGAAACGGAAAAAAGAGTGTTACGAAAATACTAAAGAGTACGAATACGATAACTAACGTCTTACGAAATTACGACTCGTTACGAATCACGATAAACGAACAGAAACGAAACAGAAATAAACGAAAATTTTTGCTGTGCACATGTCTATTCACCAGAGCCTCTAGTGGTGAGGATGGCCTTGGCTGCAACTGAATCCAGGTCGCGGCCCCCAGAGTCTCCCAGCTCACACTCCGTAGGGCATAGAGAAGAGAGGGGAAGCAGACACTCAGGATACAAGAGATAGTGAGGGGTAAACCAAGGCCTGGGCGACAAGCAGACAGGATAAACAAAGGACAGGCCAAAGGTCAGGGTCACAAGCAAACAGGAATAGTCAGGGACAAGCCAAGATCGGTACACAGAGATAAACGTAGCTCACGGCAAGCAGGAACCCAAACACACAATGCTTAAAGCGGAGGTTCACACAAAAAGTGAACCTCTGCTTTTTGGATCCCCCCCCCCCCTCCGGTGTCACATTTATGACCTTTCAGGGGGCAGGGGGTGCAGATACCTGTCTGAGACAGGTATTTGAACCACTTCCGGGGTTCTGATCCCCGTGGGGAATCCAGCCTGTCACGTCACCACGCTGTCTTCTGGGAAACACTGTTCCCAGGAAAGAGTGGGGACCAGTGACGGCACGCCGCCATCCTTCCTCGCGCATGCGCAGTAGGGAATCGGGCAGTGAAACCGCAAGGCTTCACTTCCTGATTCCCTCACCGAGGATGGCGGCGGAAGCAGCCGAGGACCGAGCGATTGCTCAGCCTCGGCTGCTGACATCGCGGGCGCACTGGACAGTAGTAAGTGTCCATTTTTCAGCAGCTGTCGTATTTGTAGCTGCTGGCTTTAAAAAAAAAATCAGCGGAACCTCCGCTTTAACAAACAACGTTGATCAGCAAGGCAGACCTGCAGTGCAGTGGTTAATATAGAGTTCCTGATATGGTCTGGGGTGGAGCCATACAGGGAGGAGAGATGATAAAAGCATCCAGGTGAGAGTGTCAGGCCTCTAAGGTGAACACATGGAGAGGAAGGTAAGCTGCCAGACATTACTGCATATCCATGACTCTGGATTTAATGCAAGAGATTATCAGAGACTGTGGGCATGATACAAGAAACGATCATAGACTGCACGGCATGATAGAAGCATTGGTAAAAAAAATTATGGGCATGACAGAAGAGATGGTCAGAGACTATTGGCATGGTACAAGAGATGGTCAGAGACTATGGGCATGATACAAGAGATGGTCAGAGACTATGGTCATGATACAAGAGATGGTCAGAGACTATGGGCATGATACAAGAGATGGTCAGAGACTATGGGCATGATACAAGAGATGATCAGAGACTATGGATATGATACAAGAGATGGTCAGAGACTATGGACATGATACAAGAGATGATCAGAGACTATGGATATGATACAATAGATGGTCAGAGACTATGGTCATAATACAAGAGATGGTCAGAGACTATGGGCATGATACAAGAGCTGGTCAGAGACTATGGTCATGATACAAGAGATGGTCAGAGACTATGGTCATGATACAAGAGATGGTCAGAGACTATGGGCATGATACAAGAGATGGTCAGAGACTATGGGCATGATACAAGAGATGATCAGAGACTATGGATATGATACAATAGATGGTCAGAGACTATGGTCATAATACAAGAGATGGTCAGAGACTATGGGCATGATACAAGAGCTGGTCAGAGACTATGGTCATGATACAAGAGATGGTCAGAGACTATGGGCATGATACAAGAGATGGTCAGAGACTATGGGCATGATACAAGAGATGGTCAGAGACTATGGATATGATACAAGAGATGGTCAGAGACTATGGGCATGATACAAGAGCTGGTCAGAGACTATGGTCATGATACAAGAGATGGTCAGAGACTATGGGTATGATACAAGAGATGGTCAGAGACTATGGGCATGATACAAGAGATGGTCAGAGACTATGGGCATGATACAAGAGATGGTCAGAGACTATGGGTATGATACAAGAGATGGTCAGAGACTATGGGCATGATACAAGAGATGGTCAGAGACTATGGGTATGATACAAGAGATGGTCAGAGACTAAGGGGATGATACAAGAGATAATCAGAGCGACACACAAAAAGTGCCGAAGGACCAACACACAGTATATATACAGTATATGACATACCTGGCTGATGCCCATGAAAGCTATAAATACCCATTTGTTTGTGGATCTTGTGCTGGGCAGCTGGCCTGATGCATTCAGAACACAGGAGGTTCGCCGCTCAGCACCAGTGCAATTCGGAGAATGCAAAGCACTCTCTAATTACCCAAGGGGGAGAGGCAAATAGTGACATCAGGGTGCAAGAACAAGGAGATGCAGAAGGTAGGAACAAAGTAGGGATTAAAAGACCAGAGCTTTGGAACGTGTGGAACTCGCTTCAACAGCAGAGAGAGGACAGTCTAGGAGAGGTTGCTGGATCTGGGGCTGTGCCACTTGCACAGGGCTTTTTATCACTGTTACCACTGCCACCAAATCTGAGGATGTCTGTAGACCATATGAGCATTGTCTGAACCTGCTGAGATGGATTGGAGGATAGCTAGCTTATATCTATGGGGGATCTTTCAACCTATTTGGCTTTGGACAGAGGCATAGCTTGAAGCTTGTGGGCCAGATGAAAAAGTTGACCTGGGCACCTCCACTACCACCACCACTTCCACCGTGTGTGTAGGTACACCCACTGCACGCCAAGATACTCAAAGTGGCCTAATGCCGCGTACACACGATCATTTTTCGGGTTGTTAAAAACAACGTTTTTCAGCCTCTAGAAAAAACTATGTTTTTTTCAACTTCAACATTAAAACGGACAGGGACACAGGACCAGGGATCACCGCTGGAGAATCAGAGGACAGTGATCACCGCTGGAAAATCAGAGGACAGTGATCACCGCTGGAAAATCAGAGGACAGTGATCACCGCTGGAGAATCAGAGGACAGGGATCACCGCTGGAGAATCAGAGGACAAAGATCACCGCTGGAGAATCAGAGGACAGGGATCACCGCTGGAAAATCAGAGGACAGGGATCACCGCTGGAGAATCAGAGGACAGGGATCACCGCTGGAGAATCAGAGGACAAAGATCACCGCTGGAGAATCAGAGGACAGGGATCACTGCTGGAGAATCAGAGGACAGGGATCACCGCTGGAGAATCAGAGGACAGGGATCACCGCTGGAGAATCAGAGGACAGGGATCACCGCTGGAGAATCAGAGGACAGGGATCACCGCTGGAGAATCAGAGGACAGGGATCACCGCTGGAGAATCAGAGGACAGGGATCACCGCTGGAGAATCAGAGGACAGGGATCACCGCTGGAGAATCAGAGGACAGGGATCACCGCTGGAGAATCAGAGGACAGGGATCACCGCTGGAGAATCAGAGGACAGGGATAACCGCTGGAGAATCAGAGGACAGGGATCACCGCTGGAGAATCAGAGGACAGGGATCACCGCTGGAGAATCAGAGGACAGGGATCACCGCTGGAGAATCAGAGGACAGGGATCACCGCTGGAGAATCAGAGGACAGGGATCACCGCTGGAGAATCAGAGGACAGGGATCACCGCTGGAGAATCAGAGGACAGGGATCACCACTGGAGAATCAGAGGACAGGGATCACCGCTGGAGAATCAGAGGACAGGGATCACCGCTGGAGAATCAGAGGACAGGGATCACCGCTGGAGAATCAGAGGACAGGGATCACCGCTGGAGAATCAGAGGACAGGGATCACCGCTGGAGAATCAGAGGACAGGGATCACCGCTGGAGAATCAGAGGACAGGGATCACCCCTGGAGAATCAGAGGACAGGGATCACCGCTGGAGAATCAGAGGACAGGGATAACCGCTGGAGAATCAGAGGACAGGGATCACCACTGGAGAATCAGAGGACAGGGATCACCGCTGGAGAATCAGAGGACAGGGATCACCGCTGGAGAATCAGAGGACAGGGATCACCGCTGGAGAATCAGAGGACAGGGATCACCCCTGGAGAATCAGAGGACAGGGATCACCCCTGGAGAATCAGAGGACAGGGATCACCGCTGGAGAATCAGAGGACAGGGATCACCCCTGGAGAATCAGAGGACAGGGATCACCCCTGGAGAATCAGAGGACAGGGATCACCGCTGGAGACTCAGAGGACAGGGATCACCGCTGGAGAATCAGAGGACAGGGGTCACCGCTGGAGAATCAGAGGACAGGGATCACCGCTGGAGAATCAGAGGACAGGGATCACCGCTGGAGAATCAGAGGACAGGGACCCCTGGCAGGTCACTTGGCAGAGCTCCTTACCCATCCCAGCACTGTATACAGCTTCTCCACTCCACACTACACAGGACTGAAATCACATTCCTTTACACAGTCTGTCAGCCTTCACAGAGTGTTTCTGGCTGTGAAATTCTCTGGTCGGGACGGCAGTGTAGTTGCAGTGGGCAGATTCACCCTGTGCGGATCGTGACTGTCTGTGTTGTAAAGGAATGTGATTTCAGCACTGCAGAGGAGGAGCAGTATAGAGTGCTGTAATGGGAAAGGAGCTCAGCAGCCGGGCATAGTATCCAGGGTGGAGGAAGTGGTCAGGGGGCTTTGGGAAGGGCGCAACTTAGATCGGGGCAATGCCATGTGACACAAAATCTGGAGCCTGTAGCCCTTCAGGAGGAGTTAGGGGATTTGCTTTAGAAATTTCTGGCGGTTTCTCTGTCAGTGTTGGCAGGCGTTGGGGGAATGCCACCTTCCGGAGGTGTGTGTCTAGGGTGACCACGTGTCCCGGATTGCCCGGGACAGTCCCGCATTCTGCAGGTCTGTCCCGGGCACCTTCACTCTGGGACAATACAGTGTCCCGGAATGAAACTGACACAGGTCCCAGCATCAACCCCTCAGAGCTTAAGATGTAACACCCCCCCAAACTAGTGAAGAACTACAGGTCCCAGCATAGATCTGTGAAATCTATGGGGTCACACCCTTAGATCTCATGGGTTCATGCTGGGAGATTCAAAATTGGGGGGGATGGGGGTCACATCTTTAGATATCAGGGGTTCATGCTGGGATTTGTAGTCCTTTACTTTAGGGGGGTGTGCTCTCCCCAAAGTTAAGGACTACAGGTCCTAGCATGACCCCCCCCCCAGAGCTGAAGATATGAGACCCCCTGCCCCCCAAAGAGTGAAGAACTACAGGTCCCAGCATACACCTGTGAAATCTATGAGATCACACCCTTAGATCTCAGGGGTTTCATGCTGGGTGTTGTAGTCCTTCAAATTGGGGGGGGGGGTCACATCTTTGTATTTTAGGAGTTCATGCTGGGACTCGTAGTCCTTCACTTTTGGGGGGAATGTGACCCCCAAAAGTGAAGGACTACAGGTCCCACCATGAACCCCTCAGAGCTGAAGATGCGACCCCCCCCCCCAACTAGTGAAGAACTACAGGTCCCAGGATGAACCGGTAAAAACCATGGGGGGGGGGGGGTCACAATTTTTTTTTATAAAAAGTTATCTTTTTTTAGGAAGGGGGGGGGGGGGTGTCCCTGAATGGCAGTTTGGAAATGTGGTCACCCTATGTGTGTCTTCTGCCCAGTTGTCAGGGTAGTGGGGTAAGTGGACATCCCCGGGTGGGGGGTGGGGGTACAGAGAATCCCAGCTGGTGACTAGCAGTGTCTTACCTCACCAGTGACCATCGTGGCTACAGGACAACACTCTCCTCCTCTTGCATCGCTAAACTTCGGTTACCATTCCATGTTGCCAGCACACAGTACAGACACTTCCCCATCCTGGGCTGTTCTCACCCTGTGCTCCTCTCCTTTCAGGAAATGTCTCACAGCTTCTTCCCTGCCAATGAGAACGGAGGGGTGTGGACTGTGGAAGGCAAAGTGGGAGCCCAGTACTGGAGCGTGGCTGTGGGGCCCTAGGACAGGTCAGAGCTGGACTTTGTGGAGGAGAGGATAATATGACAGGGAGGCCGCAGGGGCCCCCTGGAGCTAGGGGCGGGGTTGCGATTGTGACCCCTGCAACCCCTTATGCTACGCCCATGGCTTTGGAGAAGTAAAATAAACCACAGCTTGCCTGAATACTAACTTCTAATAAGCACTCTATCATATTTTTATCTGGTGAGTCTAATTTATGGTCTATGATCAGTTCCAGGTCCTGTGCTGGTGGACTCAGAAGAGGCGCTTCATCTGTATGAAGATATGTCTGGAAGAAAGATGAGAAAACACCTAAATGCCAACACCCAGACCAACCACAAGAAAGATCTGCAGAGTAGTGTACCTTTCTTCTTACTATGACCCGGCAAAGATCTGCCTAACCCTGACCCCAAGTTATGTACCCAATTTACTAATATGACCCAACAAACACTGCAGAATATCGTGCCCCATTTACCAACATATAGTAACACTGATATCCAATATCAAGCTCAAGACGCCAGCCTTCAAACTTTTACCATATCGTTATAGGCTCCGGTTAGCATTAAAATATAATGAATATAAAGGCCCTCCACAGTGTAGTATGTTAAAACCAAACAGCAATTTATTAAAGACAAATGGGTTCTTACAGCAAACTATCATAAAAAGTGCAATAAGGTAAAATCCACGACTCTATCCGGCTACGCCTTGCGTGCTACGTCACGACATGTGACTTCATCAGACTGATGAAGTCACGTGACGTGGTGTAACGCGTAGGGCGTGGTTAGATTTTTTATGATAGTTTGATGTAAGAACAAATTTGAGGGCTGGTTCACACCTATGAATTTTTCAGATGGGCTTTTTAATGCGGTTTTATGCATTTTTTGGGAGGTGTCTGCTGTCTTGCAGCAGAAACCAGCAAAAGCACAGCAGAAATGCATCAAAAACAGCAAGCGCTCCGTTTCTGCTGCATTTCCATTGTGATCTGGACCCCGGCTGGAAGAAAATGTAAGCAACTGGATCTCCTTTAATTAAAATTACTTATCCCATGGCGTGTACTGTATATGCGTTGTACTGTAGCTGTGTGTTTATCTGTGTTCTTAAAGTTTTGGTTGAAAAAATTATAGTAATGTTTATTCTTTTTCCAGGATGGGCGAGTCTTTGCCGACACTTCTCCGTCATCGTCCTTCTGTTGATTTGTATTCTTCTTGTGACGTCCACCACAGTGCTGGCCGTAACTTGTAAGTCGGGCTGTTTTCTCTCCTTGAATATCTACCTATCATTCTTCCCAGCACCTAGTATATATATCACTACTCCTCTGGGTGGTTGAGGGTGACCCCCAAGATAGTGTGGCAGGCTTGCACTGAACTTCTCCGAGTGGAATCCTTGGCTTATTGTGGAGATAAAATGAAGGTCAAGAGGATGTTACTTTAGTCTTTTTAGGGTTTTATTTGGCTAGGGCTGCTGATGGATGGTATTGGAACGTAATAAAAGCATAGTCACTGTCAGAAACCATAAATAAGACAGAGACAGAAGTACAGTTAAATCACACTTGGTAAATAATAATTATAAACAGTATAAACTTAGCCAACGGGTCAAAACATAGCCAGAGTTCCGGAACCGTATCAGATAGTCAGCCAGGCCAAAATGTCAGAGAGCCTGAGATAAACGTAATAGAACAGCAAGCAGAAGGAGCCAGAAGGAACGTCAGCCAAGCAAACCCTTTAAGGCCCCGTACGCATGACCGGATTATCCGCCGGACCGTTTCCATCGGATATGTCCGCTGGCGGATTTTGGTCTGATGGTTGTACACACCATCAGACCAAAATCCCAGCGGAAAACATCCGCGGTGACGTGTCGCGACGTGGCCGCGACGATGACGCGGCGACGTGCGCGACCCTGGAAGGTAAATACTTCCACACATGCGTCGAATCACTTTGACGCATGCGAGGGATGGGGATCGGTCGGACTTATCCGGTGAGTCTGTACAGACGACCGGATAAGTCCGCCGGACCGTTTCCATCGGACATTTTTCCTCCGGATTTTCATCTGATGGCTGTACACACCATCAGATCAAAATCCGCACGGAAACATCCGCTGTGACGTGTCCGCGCCGTCGCCGCGACGATGACGCGGCGACGTGCGCGACTCTGGAAGGTAAATACTTCCACGCATGTGTCGAATCATTCCGACGCATGCGAGGGATGGGGATTGGACGGACTTATCCGGTGAGTCTGTACAGACGACCGGATAAGTCCGAGGGACAGAATTCCAGCGGATAAATTTCTTAGCATGCTAAGAAATTTTTATCCGCTGGAAATCCGTCGGCTGGACAAATGTCCACCGAAAATTGTCCGCTCGGGCCTACACACGACTGGATCTATCCGCTGGAACTGATCCATGGATAAATCCCAGCGGATAGATCCGGTCGTGTGTACGGGGGCTAAGAAATTTTTATCCGCTGGAAAAACGGTCGGCTGGACAAATGTCCGCCGAAAAATGTCCGCTAGGCCATACACACGACCGGATTTGTCTGCTGGAACTGATCCGCGGATAAATCCCAGCGGACAGATCCGGTCGTGTGTACAGGGCCTAACAGGAATGCAGGAGAAAGTCTCTGTGATGTTGACCAAGGCGAAGGCAGAGAACATCTGAGCTGGATGGCTTAAAGCGGGGGTTCACCCCCAAATTTTTTTTTAACATTACATCTAGCAGAGCCAGCATACTAAGGACATTTACTTTCGGCAGGTCATTTTTTTTTCTCTCCGTACATACCTTTATATTCTGATTTTGTCCAGGGCTTCCGGGTTCCGATGACTGCGGGACTGGGCGTTCCTATCCTTCGGTTCGATGATTGGCGGCTTGTGAAACAGGTCCCCTGTCGCACAACGCGCGTCACCAGATTTCCGGAAATAGCCGAGCTGCAAGTCGGCACTATACGGCGCCTGCGCAGTCAGCTCTACACGGCGGGCGCAGGCGCCGTATAGTGCCGACTCGCAGCTCGGCTATTTCCGGAAATCTGGTGACGCGCGTTGTGCGACAGGGGACCTGTTTCACAAGCCGTCAATCATCGAACCGAAGGATAGGAACGCCCAGTCCCGCAGTCATCGGAACCCTGAGGCAGGGATAGGAACGTCCAGTCCCGGAGTCATCAGAACGCGGAAGCCCTGGACAAAATCAGAATATAAAGGTATGTACGGAGAAAAAAAAATGACCTGCCGAAAGTAAATGCCCTTAGTATGCTGGCTCTAATGTTAAAAATGTGTTTTTAGGGTGAACCCCCGCTTTAAGTAGGCAGGACTGATAAGCAGGATCATTAACAGGTGAGTCACTGTGGAGAGGTAGGAACTGGCAATTAGCCGAAAGTTGAGCGGTCAGCTCAGAGAAGGAAGGGCTGAGCCTAGCCCTGACAGTCACACATCTCCTAAAATAGCAACACGGATGATGATGGTGACCAGGGTTCTTTCTCTGTTTGTGCAGCACATGTATGATAGCGACTCCATGCAGACTGACCCAGTAACCAGTCTAGGGGATGTATTTTTAGGTTCTATTGCTGATAAAACATATACCTGGGGATGGGTAAAGGCCATGGGATACTCCGATCAATTCTAGCTCCACTAAAGAGGAAACAAACTTCACTGTCCTACAAATAATACTTCTTGACCTCTAAGGCCTCGTACACATGGACAGACTGTCCGCTGAAATTGGTCCGCCGGACCGTTTTCAGCGGACATGTCCGCCCGGAGATTTCTGTCTGATGGTTGTATACACCATCAGACAGAAATCCGCGCGTACACGATACGCGGTGACGTGGCCGCGCCGTCGCCGCGGCAACGTGCGCGGCCCTGGAAGGTCAATGCTTCCACGCATGCGTCGAATCACTTTGAGGCATGCGAGGGATGGCGGCCGAGCGGACATGTCCGGTGAGTCTGTACAGACAACCGAACATGTCCGACGGACAGGCTTCCAGCGGACATATTTCTTAGCATGCTAAGAAACATTTGTCCGCTGGAAAACGGTCGGCTGGACAAATGTCCGCTGGAAACCTGGCCGGTCGGCCGTACACACGACCGAACATGTCTGCTGAAACTGGTCCGAGGACCAGTTTCAGCAGACATGTTCGGTCGTGTGTACAAGGCCTAAGGCCCCGTACACACGACCGGATCTGTCCGCTGATACTTGTCCGCGGACCAGTTTCAGCAGACAAGTTTGGTCGTGTGTACGGCCTATCGGACCGTTTTCCGGCGGACATTTGTCCAGCCGACCGTTTTCCAGCGGACAAAAATTTCTTAGCATGCTAAGAAACCTGTCCGCTGGAAACCTGTCCGTCGGACATGTTCGGTCGTCTGTACAGACTCACCGGACATGTCCGATCGGCCGCCATCCCTCGCATGCGTGGAAGTGACTCGACGCATGCGTGGAAGTATTTACCTTCAAGGGCCGCGCACGTCGCCGCGTAATCGTCACGGCGCAGCCACATCACCGCGGATCGTGTACGCGCGGATTTCTGTCTGATGGTGTATACAACCATCAGACAGAAATCTCCGGGCGGACATGTCCGCTGAAAACGGTCCGGCGGACCGATTTCAGCGGACAGTCCGTCCATGTGTACGAGGCCTTAGACTGGAAGGAATGGCCAGATCAGGGGTACTGTGAGAACTATGCCCCATACACCTACACTGGCCTTTATATCGTTAAAAACACCAACTTCTCCCAGATCAGAAAACAATCTTTTAATCCCAAGGTCACCGAATAGCTGCTGCTTAGATTTAGCTTCCTGTTTCCTTCTAGTGAGATATTAGTAGACTGGATTCTCAAGGATGAAGTCTCAAGGTTATCTCTGCAGATGCAGGTATGGGCTCCCTTGGCTCTGCCATAGCTGGTACCCTGAGCATCAATGTAGACCAGAAGCAAGGCTTTCAGAGATGACAGCTTTCCCAGCTGGTGAATCTCCTAGGCCAGATGTGTAGGGATGAACACCCAGCGTACGCTAAGCCCAAACCAGGCTTCTGGGCCGAGCAGCATAGATAGTCCAGCAGCAACTTCTCATTCCTCAGCACGAGAGCATGCACATGACCACCCCATATATTCATACTTTCCCCCATCATGCTCCAGTGGCCTGAACCTCCTTCTGGGATGGCTGGGGGAAAATATGAATATTCATAACTCCGCCTGGCAGGGAAACCTCACACTATAGCCAGTGGTGCTAGTGACACCTACTGACAACAGTGAGAGATCACGACCCCACTGAGCTTAGGGTTAAAAACCAAGTCCACAACTAGCCAAAAACGACTTCCAACCTATGCAGGAGGATGCTACGTAGAGGTAACGTGTCCTAGGTCAACAACACTACTTCTCCATGGATACAGCACAGTGAGTGAGGGTAGTCGCCCTAGGACAGAAAGTGTTACTTTCAGGATCACCAGGTGAAAATAAAGTAGAAAAATAAGTATGAAAATAGAAAACAAATGTAGACTAGTGTTGCCAACCGTCTGTATTTTTATGGACAGTCCGTAAAAATGGACACTTTTTTCCACCGCTCGTAAATGTCCGTGGTTGCGGGAATGTGCCAGTAAAAAAAGCAGAGATCGGCTCGGCTTGGAACTGCGCATGGAGATTGGAGGCAGGGGGTGATTGGAGGCAGGGGGTGATGGTGGCTGCGGTGGCACCGCAGAGGGGCATGGAGGCAGGGGGCAATGGAGGCAGGGGGAGATTGGAGGCAGGGGGTGTTAGTGGCAGGGGGTGATTGGAGGCAGGGGGTGTTGGTGGCACCGCAGAGGGGGATGGTGACAGGGGGTGATTGGAGGCAGGGGGTGATGGTGGCTGCGGTGGCACCGCAGAGGGGCATGGAGGCAGGGGGCAATGGAGGCAGGGGGAGATTGGAGGCAGGGGGTGTTAGTGGCAGGGGGTGATTGGAGGCAGGGTGTGTTGGTGGCACCGCATAGGGGGATGGTGACAGGGGGTGATTGGAGGCAGGGGGCCTGGGGGAGATTGGAGGCAGGGGGAGATTGGAGGCAGGGGGTGTTAGTGGCAGGGGGTGATTGGAGGCACCGCAGAGGGGGATGGTGGCATCACAGAGGGTGGGGATGGAGACAGGGGTTGTTGGTGGCACCGCAGAGGGGGATGGATGCAGGGGACATGGAGGCAGGGGGTGATTGGAGGCAGGGGGCGATGGTGGCTGCGGTGGCACCGCAGAGGGGGATGGAGGCAGGGGGCAATGGAGGCAGGGGGAGATTGGAGGCAGGGGGTGTTAGTGGCAGGGGGTGATTGGAGGCAGGGGGTGTTGGTGGCACCGCAGAGGGGGATGGTGGCATCGCAGAGGGTGGGGATGGAGACAGGGGTTGTTGGTGGCACCGCAGAGGGGTATGGATGCAGGGGACGATGGAGGCAGGGGGTGATTGGAGGCAGGGGGCGATGGTGGCTGCGGTGGCACCGCAGAGGGGGATGGAGGCAGGGGCAATGGAGGCAGGGGGAGATTGGAGGCAGGGGGTGCTAGTGGCAGGGGGTGATTGGAGGCAAGGGGTGTTGGTGGCACTGCAGAGGGGAATGGTGGCAGGGGGCCTGGGGGAGATTGGAGGCAGGGAGTGTTAGTGGCAGGGGGTGATTGGAGGCACCGCAGATAGGGATAGTGGCATCGCAGAGGGTGGGGATGGAGACAGGGGTTGTTGGTGGCACCGCAGAGGGGGGTGGAGGCAGGGGACGATGGAGGCAGGGGGTGATTGGAGGCAGAGGGAGATTGGAGGCAGAGGAAGATTGGAGGCAGGGGGAGATTGTGGCACCGCAGAGGGGGGGGTGAAGGCAGGGGGTGTTGGTGGCAGAGGGGGGTGGAGGCAGGGGGTGATGTGACTAAATAATTTACCCTTATTATATCAAAAATAACAAAAATATGTTTTTTTTTACCTTAAATCACATTGCTATTTGCCTACGTACTTGTTTGTAGCCTAAATACTGATAATTGAACCTAAAAATTTAATTTAGTTACTTTTGTGAAATGCCAGTAAAAACTTGGCTGCGCCAGTAAATTTCGGGTGTTGTGCCAGTAAATTTCAATCTGGTAGATTGGCAACACTGATGTAGACTCTACAACCAAGGACTAAGTAAGCTGCAATATATCACAATTGTGTTCTTAGGTTTAGATACACTTTAAAAGCTAGAACTTTTTATTGCTTAAGATGATTTGTGTTGATTAGCCCACCTTGATTTCATGTAACAGAACCATTTTGTTCTTGATCTTCCAGGGTACCGCCATTGTGAATGCACCACAACCTTTTTAGAACAATTTTGTAAGAGGCAAAGACTACCAAACAAGACTTTTCCCCTCTGCAGCTGTATGTCCAGAAACACCGGGGAACTCATCCTGGAAAAAGTAGAAGAGATGAGGGACTCCCTGACAAAAACACGGGAAGCACTGGAGCAGAGCCAAGCCATGATGGTGGAACTAAAAGAACAAAATGAGAAGATTCAGATGTTGGACAAACCTAGAAGGTATGTGTGACATTTTGTAAGTGTGTAGCACTTACCCTGCTGGTTCATAATGGGTCTCCTAGCCTTTCTAGTTGTGACTAAGGATGAGCCGAACACCCCTCGGTTCGGTTCGCACCAGAACTTGCGAACAGGCAAAACATTTTTCGAACACGCGGACACCATTAAAGTCTATGGGACACGAACGTGAAAAATCAAAAGTGCTCATTTCAAAAGCTCATATGCAAGTTATTGTCATAAAAAGTGTTTGGGGACCCGGGCCCTGCCCCAGGAGACATGTATCAATGCAAAAAAAGTTTTAAAAACGTCAGTTTTTCGGGAGCAGTGATTATAATAATGCTTAAAGTGAAACAATAAAAGTGAAATATTCCTTTAAATTTCGTACCTGGGGGTGTGTATAGTATGCCTGTAAAGTGGCGCATGTTTCCCGTGTTTAGCACTGTCCCTGCACAAAATGACATTTCCAAAGAAAAAGGGAATTTAAAACTACTAGCGGCTATTCATGAATTAGGTCCGGGCAATACAGATAAAAGTAATTGAAAAAATAACCCCCCAGTCCATTGAAAAAAAAAATATTTGCATTGATACATGTCCCCTGGGACAGGACCCGGGTCTCCAAACACTTTTCATGACAATAACTTGCATATTAACCTTTAAAATTATCACTTTTGATTTCTCACATAGACTTTTAAAGGGTGTTTTGAGGCTTTCGAATTTGCCGCCAACACCCCAAATTGTTCGCTGTTCAGCGAACAGCCAATGTTCAAGTCGAATTCATGTTCGACCTGAACATTAAAGGAGTTCTCTGACCTAAAAGTTTTAACCCCCGCTGTGCCCGGGCTGTAAAAAAATAGAAAATAAACTGTCACTTACCTGCCTACGATCCCCCGTTGTTCCGATATCGCTGTCCCGTTCTCCGGTCCCGGGCCCCTTCCGCTTCCTGTGTGTCGGTGACTCATAGTGCGCTCAGCCTATCAGCGGCCGCAGCAATGTCCCGTCGCGGCCACTGATAGGCTGAGCGCACTATGAGTCACCGACACACAGGAAGCGGAAGAGACCGGGACCGGAGAACGGGACGGCGATATCGGAACAACGGGGGATCGTAGGCAGGTAAGTGACAGTTTATTTTCTATTTTTTTACAGCCCGGGCACAGCGGGGGTTAAAACTTTTAGGTCAGAGAACTCCTTTAACTCATCCCCACTCATGATCAACTTGAACCCGAAACTCATGCCTCCTCTTGAATGGGAAGTACCGTATTTATCGCGGTATAACGCGCTCCCGCGTATACCGCGCACCACTAAAGTTGCCCCGACTCCAGTGGAAAAAAAGTTTTTTTTGGACTTACAGTTTTGGTGTCTTGCGCGGCATCCATCGGTGGCCTCGTCGGGTCCGGCGTCCGTCTGCGGCTTCGGGTGTCCTCTTCGTCGGGTCCGGCGTTCTTCTGCGGCTTCGGGTGTCCTCTTCGTCGGGTCCGGCGTCCGTCTGCGGCTTCGGGTGTCCTCTTCGTCGGGTCCGGTGTCCTCGCGTCCTCCCCGCTCGTTTCCCACGCCGAGTTTGAATACTGCGCCGACATATACAGAGCGCAGTACACTCGTGTATTGTCAGGCAGGCTCGGCAACTCTCGCGCTGACGTCCTGTACGTCCAGGACGTGAGCGCGGAAGGAGCCGAGACTGCCCGACTATACCCGAGTGTACTGCGCTCGATATATGTCGGCGCAGTATTCAAACTCGGCGCGGGAAAGCGGGTATCGGCGTATACCGCGCACCCACGATTTTGCCCTGATTTTCAGGGCAAAAAAGTGCGCGGTATACGCCGATAAATACGGTAAATGTTCCTCCATAAGAAGAATCAGGATATTTCCATCTTTCCACTCCTACAATAGATAGGTCCGGTAGGTTGCTAAGTATAGACAATGCAACGGCACTAGTTTATTTCCAAATTAGGTTTTAGTGTCCCAACGTGTTTCGTCCATGTCATTGAAGTCCATCAATGACATGGAAGAATTGCATTGGCATACTCTCCCAAAAAATAAAGTGTTTGTGACAATGTTGTCAGTTGGTGGTGGGTTTATGGTTGTTATTTAATGTGCTATTTTTTACTGCACTCACCTCAACATTAACCATCCGTAGACACGTTTTGGTTGCATTTTTTTCTGGTAAAGTTACGGGCTGACAATTACGTTGGATGAGCTGGTGGGGTGTTAAATCTAAACAAGGGTGAATTTCAGATGTTTTAACATTTTTTTAATGAAGTATCCAGTAGGCATTTTGGGTTTTAATTTCACCTTATGAAAGTTTGTTCCAAAATGCACTGACTATATTGTTATAACGGAATAATGAAAAATATTTTTTTTTTCCATATCTATGTGTGAAGCTTTAAAAGTAAACCAGAAGAAACCTCTGAAAAGAAAATCAAACAGACATTGAATCCACCTTACAAGAGCAACACTGGAAAGAACATGACCCCAGCCCAGAAGAACAAAACTCAACAGAACCCTAAACCAGCCCTGAAGACCACACTGGACAGAACCTGAATCCAGCCCAGAAGTTCAATGCTTGACAGAACCTGAACCCAGCCCAGAAGAACAATACTCAACAGAACCCTAAACCAGCCCCTGAAGACCACACTGGACAGAACCTGAACCCAGCCCAGAAGAACAATACTCAACAGAACCCTAAACCAGCCCCGAAGACCACACTGGACAGAACCTGAATCCAGCCCAGAAGTTCAATGCTTGACAGAACCTGAACCCAGCCCAGAGGAACAATACTCAATAGAACCCTAAACCAGCCCTGAGGACCTCACTGGACAGAACCTGAATCCAGCCCAAAAGTTCAATGCTTGACAGGACCTGAACCCAGCCCAGAAGAACAATACTCAA
Organism: Rana temporaria; assembly: GCF_905171775.1. Lineage (NCBI taxonomy): Eukaryota > Metazoa > Chordata > Amphibia > Anura > Ranidae > Rana > Rana temporaria. The sequence continues at coordinate 685,808,935 of NC_053489.1, read as the reverse complement.
AAGAACCCTAAACCAGCCCTGAAGACCACACTGGACAGAACCTGAACAAAGCCCAGAAGATCAATGCTTGACAGCACTGAAACCCATCCCAGAAGACAGCACAATGGCTGGTTAGCACTTCTGCCTGCCAGCACTAGTGTCGTTGATTCACATACCAACCATGGCACTACCTGCCTGGAATTTGCATGTTCTCCCTGTGCCTGCATGGGTTTCCTCCTAGTACTCCGGTTTCCTCCCAACTGGTAGGTTAATTGGTTCCTGTCTAAATTGGCCCAAATTTGTGTATGTATGAATGTGAGTTAGGGACCTTAGATTGTAAGCTGCTTGAGGGTAGGGCAGAGCTATCTTAATGCAAGGGCACTCTAGGACACTGCCCAGGGGCCCCAGGTACATGGGGGCCCCACAATAATCTTGCATTACATTATACTTGCCCACTGTGCCGGATTTGCTGGGACAGTCATGCCTTTTACTAAACTGTCCCGATATGGTTGTGTGCCCGGGAAGCATCCCAGAACCTATACTGTGCCCTCCAGATCCCAGTGTTGTGCCCTCCTAGATCAATGCTGAACAGCATCCGAACCCAGCCCAGAAAATCAATGTTTGACAGAACCTGACCCAGCCCAGAATTCAATGTTTGACAGAACCTGACCCAGCCCAGATCAGTGCTTGACAGAACCTGAACCCAGCCCAGAAGATAAATGCTTGACAGAACCTAAACCCAGCCCAGAAGATCAATGCTGGACAGAACCTAAACCCAGCCCAGAAGATAAATGCTTGACAGAGCCTGAACCCAGCCCAGAAGATAAATGCTTGACAGAACCTAAACCCAGCCCAGAAGATCAATGCTGGACAGAACCTAAACCCAGCCCAGAAGATCAATGCTGGTCAGCACCTGAACCCAGCCCAGAAAATGAATGTTTGACAGAACCCGACCCAGCCCAAAAGATCAATGCTTGACAGCACTCAAACCCAACCTAGAAGATCAATGCTTGACAGAACATAAACCCAGCCCAGAAGATAAATGCTAGACAGAACCTGAACCCAGCCCAGAAGATCAATGCTAGACAGAACATGAACCCAGCCCAGAAGATCAATGTTAGACAGAACATGAACTCAGCCCAGAAGATCAATGCTAGACAGAACATGAACCCAGCCCAGAAGATCAATGCTTGACAGAACATAAACCCAGCCCAGAAGATCAATGCTTGACAGAACCCGAACCCAGCCCAGAAGATCAATGCTAGACAGAACCTGAACCCAGCCCAGAAGATCAATGCTAGACAGAACATGAACCCAGCCCAGAAGATCAATGCTTGACAGAACATAAACCCAGCCCAGAAGATCAATGCTAGACAGAACCTGAACCCAGCCCAGAAGATCAATGCTAGACAGAACATGAACCCAGCCCAGAAGATCAATTCTTGACAGAACATGAACCCAGCCCAGAAGATCAATGCTAGACAGAACCTGAACCCAGCCCAGAAGATCAATGCTAGACAGAACATAAACCCAGCCCAGAAGATCAATGCTTGACAGAACCCGAACCCAGCCCAGAAGATCAATGCTAGACAGAACCTGAACCCAGCCCAGAAGATCAATGCTAGACAGAACATGAACCCAGCCCAGAAGATCAATGCTTGACAGAACATAAACCCAGCCCAGAAGATCAATGCTAGACAGAACCTGAACCCCTGCCCAGAAGATCAATGCTAGACAGAACATAAACCCAGCCCAGAAGATCAATGCTTGACAGAACCCAAATGTAAGAGCGTAAGCTCCTCTGGTACAGAGACTGATGTGACTGGCTAAGTATTCTCTGTACAGCACTGCGGTATATGCCAGAGTGGTGGGGTGAGGGGGTGGTGTCACACATTGGCGGTGAGGTGTTTGTGGTCGGGAAGTGTGAATCTCTGTGATGATATCAGATCTACCACACAGGATGAACAATGAGGAGCTCCTATGGTAACAAACACAATATGAGAGGTCCTATAGATGTATTTTTGGTTATGAAGCCCACAATGTTTTTTTGCACAATTGCAACGTATATTGAAGTCCACCCAAAATTGGTCTTGTAAAATTGGGTTGGTGCTGTTGGAATAAATCAGGTCAGGGTTCCTGGCATCCAATTCTCCCAATCTAGAATTCACTATTTGGCACTGATTTCAGAAAAAAAAAAAACATTCTGAAATATACAAGCGTGACTCCACCCATCGGCATCCATCTTTAACCACTTGGTGCCCCCAGGCCGTCATATGACGTCCTTGACTTTGTGCGGATCTATCTGAATGATGGGGCAGCTACAGGCATCATTCAGATATCGGCATTTTCAGCCGGCGATTCCCTACGCCATAAGAATGATCATAGTGGCTGTTCCGCCGCTTGATCGTTCTTACGGGTGGCAAGAGGGGACTCCCCTCCCGCCGCCCTCCGGTGCTTCGAACGACTCACCGCTGCAATCGGTGAGTCGGAGAATGGATCCGCCAGCCACAAATGTTCACCATAGAGATTTTCAGCGTACCAGATGGTCGCCGGAGTCTCTATGATCGTCGGAGGCCGGGTGTGATGTTATGACGTCACGCCCGGCCTCTGCATTCAAAAAAAGGGCGCCGCCTCGGCTGGGGATTGCACTGTAAAGGGGCACTGTGATGTAATGGGGGCTGCACTGTAATGTAACGGGCTGCACTGTTAAGGGGCACTGTAATGTAACGGGGGCTGCACTGTAAAGGGGCACTGTGATGTAACAGGGGCTGCACTGTAAAGGGGCACTGTGATGTAACGGGGGCTGCACTGTAAAGGGGCACTGTGATGTAACGGGGGCTGCACTGTAAAGGAGCACTGTGATGTAACGGGGGCTGCACTGTAAAGGGGCACTGTAATGTAACGGGGGTTTCACTGTAAAGGGGCACTGTGATGTAATGGGGGCTGCACTGTAATGTAACGGGGCTGCACTGTTAAGGGGCACTGTAATGTAACGGGGGCTGCACCGTAAAGGGGCACTGTGATGTAACGGGGGCTGCCCTGTAAAGGGGCACTGTAATGTAATGAGGGCTGCACTGCAAAGGGGCACTGTAATGTAACGGGGGCTGCACTATAAAGGGAAACAGTGATGTTACTGGGGCTGGACTGTAAAGGGGCACTGTGATCTAAAGGGGACTGCACTGCAGTGGTGGCCGCTCATACAGGACACAAGGGTGCTGCCCTCTAAGCAATGCACCCCGCCCCTAATTTCCATGCAGCGCGCTGGACGCATGGATTTTTTGGGGGATTTTTTTTTTGAAGCACATGATTAGAACCTGAGGCTCTAATTGGCTTCAAAAAGGGTGGGCAATGTTCTGCTCCGAGAACCCACCAAGTTGTGTGACAGTAGCGAATTAATATTCGCTAATGTTCTCCTCACGACCAATTAGGAAGCAGGTCCTGAGACCCGATTGGCCGAGAGTCCTAAGTCCTGATTGGCCCGGGAGGAGAAGCGACCACCGGGACTCAGGAGGAGATGCAGGGGGAGAAGCCGCAACATGGTGGGGTAAGTATGGGGCTAACGAGGGGCCTGGGCTGGCGGGCGAGTAAGTGAAGCGGCGATTGATCAATCGAACAACGGGGGGTGGGGGTAAGCAACGATCGATCATTCGAGCGAGGGGGTTTGGCTTGATGGTGGGAGGCGGTTGCTGGCTGGGTTGGGGCTGCGGGCCGGCCCCCCAAGAAAATTGAGCACCAGCCGCCACTGCTGCACTGTAAAGGGGCACTGTAATGATTGCAGTGTCCCTTTGCAGTGCAGTCGCCTTTGTATCACAGTGTCCCCTGTCACAGTGCCTCTTGCAGTCATATCCCCCAAAATCCCCCCCCAACCCCCCCCCCCCAATGTCCTATTTCAGTCTCTGCCTCCCCTACACAGTCCTACCTGTAGCAGGGTAGAGGCAGTTTTCAGCCATGTGTCTTCTCCCAGGTCCCCCCTTCCCCCATTGCTGATGTCAACCTGTCAGCAAGGCAGGGGTCGGGAGGAGCTGCAGATCTGGATGGAGGGCGGGAGCTGACAAAACTTATCATGTTATTAAGTGGGTGATTAGCTGCTTGGTAATTATTATTATACACGATTTATTTAGCGCCAACAGTTTACAGCGCTTTGCAATGTATAGGGGGGGCAACACAGTTACAGTACAGTTCAATACGGAAGGTACAGGAGGGCGTGGCTTGTAGAGTGTAATGGCTACCCATGTAGTGAGAGGTTCTCAGCCGTTGGAGACGTCCTTTTCCCTGGCAAGTGGCGATATGCAGGTACCGCCGGTATATCCCATCAAACGCCCTTTCAAGAAACGAGACGGGCTACGTTTGCAGAGTCAAGCAGACTTTTAATGCCACATTTTTCTTCCTTATATCTGGTTACAAACTGTACAGAAACAAATGACTCTCACCCCCCCCACACCCAGGGGGGCTTCAATACACATACTTTGAAATAATGACATTCCCTTGAGCCAATCAGTCGCTAGCCGTTTTGGCTCCTAAACTTAGCTTGATCAGACAATAGAATTCAATTAACCTTTAAAACAATTATCACTCACACATAATCCCCATCAGCATACACCTCACAGGAGGCTGTTACCTACACAAAAGAGAGTTCATTAGCTATGCAAAGGGTACATTAGCATTCAGCAGTGAAAGAGACCCTTGTCCAATTAACCCTTTGAGCTCAGAATACAATGTGGTACATCCAATTGTGACAAGCCATGCAGTTCCTTGTAGTCCTCCCTGCATGAAGATTATCGATGTCCCGGCAGCATGCATAGGTCCGTTACATAGAGCTTACAATCTAAAGGGAGGGGGTGGTGGTACAAAAGGTAGTAGCTGCAGAGAATTTGATGGGGGTGGCTCTGGGATAGTTGTAAGGTGGGTGTGGGATAGGCTTCACTGAATAAATGAGTTTCAGGGATCTCCTGAAGGTGGACAGGGTAGGGGCTGATTGGACATACTGGGGCAGGGAGTTCCAGAGGATGGGAGAGGCTCTGGAGAAGTCCGGAAGGCGAACATGGGAATAGGTAACAAGGGAGCTAGAGAGCAGGAGGTCCTGGGAGGAGCAGAGGGGACGATTTGGGCGATATCTGCAGATGAGGTTGGTGATGTAGATGGGGGTGATGTTGTGAATGGCCTTGTTGTTGTGAGTGAGTGAGTGAGAAACTTATATAGCGCAACACATGCGAATTGAATCGCCTCTGGGCGCTTAGTATCCGTTCCCTACTGTCCTTTTGCCTTCAGAAAATATGGGTTTTGAGTTTTTTTCTGAAGGCCAAGTAGTTCACCTCCAATCGGCAGGGCCGGCGCAACCACCAGGCGGACCAAGCGGCCTCTTGGGGCGGGCAGGTCCGCAGCCTGGGATGGGGCGGAAAGATGACCTTTTTTTTATTTTTTTATTTACTGTCCGGAGTTGCCGCCGCCCTCCGGCGCCCGGTGTCCCGCTCCAGGGCTCGAGAGTTGCGGGAACGGCGTCTGTAGAGGAGAAGGGAGGGAGAAAAAGTTTCACTGGCACCGCACTGCCCCGCCCCCTCCCCCGGCGAGCTGTTGCAGAAGAACAATAACATCATTAGCATGTGACAAGCCTCTGTTGCCTGACTAGTAACTCCCCCCAGCAGGAGATCGTGGCCAGCACTAGCTAAACTTCTCTTCTCTTCTCTCCTGCTGAAGGGAGCATGCTGGCTGCTTGTAATTTTTTTTTGTGATGGACGCTGATGAGCTGACCAGCCAATCTGCAGGCACTTGATAGGGCTAGGTGCATGCAGATTGGCTGGTCAGCTCATCAGCGTCCATCACAAAAAAATTTACAAGCAGCCAGCATGCTCCCTTCAGCAGGAGAGAAGAGAAGAGAAGTTTAGCTAGTGCTGGCCACGATCGGGTTTGTCACATGCTAATGATGTTATTGATGTTAGGAAGCAGCATGGATGGAGGGTAAGTCACAGAAATTGTGTGTTACTGTGCCCCCCCCCCCCCTGCAGACTTTAATTAAACTCCTGTTTAAAGGGAAACCTGGCTGAGGTTGACAGGCTGGCATTGTGAAGATGGATGAGGATGACTCTGGGTGGATATGAGAGTTGCATTGTGGAGATCCTCTTCACAATGTAACTCTCATCCCCACAGAGTCATCCTCATCCATCTTCACAATGCAACACAATCATCTTCATCCCCACCCAGCACCATCCATCCCTCTCTAACGCATCCCCTGCACGATCTATCCCTTTCCACAACACATCCCCACCCAGCACCATCCATCCCTCTCCACAACGCATCACCACAACGCATCACCACCCACGCCAAGCACCATCCATCCCACTCCACAATGCATCCCCACCCACCCCTCTCCACAACGCATCCCCACCCACGCCTAGCACCATCCACCCTCTCCACAACACATGGCTGTGGAGGAGGCGGGTACAGAGAGAGGTGGCTGTGGAGGAGGCGGGTACCACCCACCCCTCTCCACAACGCATCACCACCCACGCCAAGCACCATCCATCCCACTCCACAATGCATCCCCACCCACCCCTCTCCACAACGCATCCCCACCCACCCCTCTCCACAACGCATCACCACCCACGCCAAGCACCATCCATCCCACTCCACAATGCATCCCCACCCACCCCTCTCCACAACGCATCCCCACCCACCCCTCTCCACAACGCATCCCCACCCACGCCTAGCACCATCCACCCTCTCCACAACACATGGCTGTGGAGGAGGCGGGTACAGAGAGAGGTGGCTGTGGAGGAGGCGGGTACCACCCACCCCTCTCCACAACGCATCACCACAACGCATCACCACCCACGCCAAGCACCATCCATCCCACTCCACAATGCATCCCCACCCACCCCTCTCCACAACGCATCCCCACCCACCCCTCTCCACAACGCATCCCCACCCACGCCTAGCACCATCCACCCTCTCCACAACACATGGCTGTGGAGGAGGCGGGTACAGAGAGAGGTGGCTGTGGAGGAGGGGGGTACAGAGAGGTGGCTGTGGAGGAGGGGGGGTACAGAGAGGTGGCTGTGGAGGAGGGGGGGTACAGAGAGGTGGCTGTAGAGGAGGGGGTACAGAGAGGTGGCTGTAGAGGAGGGGGGTACAGAGAGGTGGCTGTACAGGAGGGGGGTACAGAGAGGTGGCTGTAGAGGAGGGGGTACAGAGAGGTGGCGGTAGAGGAGGGGGCACAGAGAAGTAGCTTTATAGCCCTCTCTGTACCCCCCCTCCTCCACAACCACCTCTCTGTACCCCCCTCCTCCACAACCACCTCTCTGTACCCCCCTCCTTAAAATGACTAAGATTGTATTTTTTTTCTTTTTTAATAATTATGAGGTGGCACTGGTGGGCAGTAATGAGGTGGCACTGATGGACACTAATGGGCTGAACTGGTAGGCAGTGATGAGGTTGCACTGACAGGCTGAACTGGTGGACACTAATGAGGTGGCACTGTTGGACACTGATAGGCTGCACTTTACCTCTCCACCCTAAACAATAACCTCCTCCCCAACCTAGATTTTCTGAGATAATGAAAAAAAAATTAAAAATATCGGCCATCGGCCGCCCCAATTTTGACATATCGGCATCGGTATCGGCCAGAGAAAAACCCATATCGGTCTACCTCTAGTCTGCACTGTAGGGGTGTCTGCATTGTAGGGGTGTCTGTACTGTGGGGGTCTGCACTGTAGGGGTTTCTGTACTGTGGGAGTCTGCACTATAGGGGGGTCTGTACTGTAGGGGTGTCTGTACTGTGGGGGTCTGCACTATAGGGGTGGGGGTCTGCACTGTAGGGGTGTCTGTACTGTGTCGGGTTGGGGTCTGCACTGTAAGGGTTTCTGTACTGTGTGGGGCTGCACTATAGGGGTGTCGGTACTGTGGGGTATGGGGGTCTGCACTGTAGGGGTGTCTGTACTGTGGGGGTCTGCACTATAGGGGTGGGGGTCTGCACTGTAGGGGTGTCTGTACTGTGTCGGGTGGGGGTCTGCACTGTAAGGGTGTCTGTACTGTGGGGGTCTGCACTATAGGGGTGTCTGTACTGTGGGGGTCTGCACTGTTGGGGGGTCTGAACTGTTGGGGGTGTCTGTGTAATGGGGTCCAGAGGTGCAGGGTGCTATGTAATGTAAAGGGGTCCAGTGGTGTATGGTGCTGTGTAATGTAAAGGGGTCCAGTATGTTTTACATTTAGTAGTATGGTGTATATTATACTAAGAATTTCTGGTGTGGCGTGGTTACAAAAGCACAAATTAGTGTGTTTTTTTATATAAAAAAATTATTGAAAGAAACATTTTTGCAAGGGAGGTGGGTGGCCGTTGGGGGGCGCCAAAATGGAGCTTCGCTTGTGTAGGCAGAAATCCTTGCACCGGCCCTGCCAATCGGATGGTGGTTGGTAGAGCGTTCCATAGTCTTGGTCCTTGGACTGCAAATCTTCGTTCTCCTTTGGACTTGTATCTGGCTTTGGGTGTCTGAAGTAGATTTTGGTCGGTGGATCGGAGAACGCGATTGGTGTTGTGACATTTTAGTTTTTCGCATAGATATTGGGGGGAGTTGCCTTGAATACACTTATGCGTTAGACAGAGTGCCTTGAAAGTGATTCCGTCTTTTACTGGCAACCAATGAAGGGATCTCAGTGAAGGTGAGATTGATTCCCATGGTTTTTTACCAGTCACGAGTCGAGCGGCCGTATTCTGAACGACTTGCAGGCGAGTGATTTGGTATTTGGGGAGTCCTAGATAGAGGGCATTTGCGTAGTCGAGTCTGGAGTTGATGATTGTTCCCACCACGACTGCAATGTCCTCTTTCGGGATAAAGGGCGTGAGTCTGCGTAGTAGTCGCAGCAGATGGTGGGATCCGCTGACTACTGACTCTATTTGTGCATCCATTGTCAAAGATGACTCAGAGACTATTGACATTGGTGCTAGGGGTGATGGTTTGTCCCAGAATGGGCGGGGGTGTCCATGTTGGTGCAGGAAATCTCTTTCGGTTGGCGCGAAACAGGAGAAGTTCTGTTTTTTTATGTGGTTAGCATTTTGAATTTTACACGGTGGGGGAGGGGAAGCCAGTGAAGGGATTGGCAGAGAGGGGCAGCAGTCACGGATCGGTTAGTGAGATGTATTAGCCTAGCAGCAGAATTCATATTAGACTGAAGGGGTGAGGAGCCTGTGTAAGGGTCGGCCATTAAAAAACATTTTAACCTTAGATTCATGCTCATTTTGTGAAGGGGAATCGGGTAGTTTTTTTTAAAATCTAAGCAGTACTTACCGTTTTAGAGAGAGATCTTCTCCGCCGCTTCCGGGTATGGTCTTCGGGACTGGGCGTTCCTATTTGATTGACAGGCTTCCGACGGTCGCATACATCGCGTCACGAGTAGCCGAAAGAAGCCGAACGTCGGTGCAGCTCTATACGGTGCCTGCGCACCGACGTTCGGCTACTTTTGGAAAATCGTGACGCGATGTATGCGACCGTCGGAAGCCTGTCAATCAAATAGAAACGCCCAGTCCCGCAGCCCATACCTGGAAGCGGCGGAGAAGATCGCTCTCTAAAACGGTAAGTACGGCTTCGATTTTAAAAAAAACTACCCGATTCCCCTTGACAAAATGAACATCAATCTAATGATAAAAATTTACTTTTCGGGTGACCTCCACTTTAAGGAGAGAGTTGCAGTAGGCAAGGCGGGAAATAATCGCGGAGTGAATAAGTTGCTTTGTGTTGTCATTAGTCAGGAAGGGTTGAATTCTGGAGATGTTGCGGAGGTGAAGGCAAATAATATGAAATAATATGGTGATTTGAAAGACTCCTGCTCTCCAGAACAGATCTCTAGCTCCTCCCCCCTGCCCTGCTGATAGGATGACATCGGTGGTGGGAGACACGGGAGAAGACACACGGGCTCAGTGAAAAATACACACAGCAGGAGGTGAGCAGAAACCACGGCCTGTGGTAGTCCTGTCGGGACCGTGGTCAACGCTCACCTCCTGGCCATCAACAGATAACGGAGCGGTACCGGTCCACGGCCCGAGGGTTGGGGACCCCTGCTTTAAAGGACTTCTGGACTTTTAGAGGAGTTTGTATTCATGCTTCTCCCTCTAATATAAACTTTTTCCCTGCTTTTCCAAGATATATTGCTGGTGGGCAACTGGGAATCTCACACCCACCTCTGCGAAATTTCCCATGCTGGCTCTGCTCCTTCCGCACATGGTGCGGCTGCCTATTATGCATCACATAATTCATAGACATACAGTAAATGGGGATTTTTTTTTCCATGCATGTGTTGAAAGAGAAGAGCCAGAAGTAGGTTCGAGACTCCCCCTGGACCACACAGAAAAGTTCTCTTGAAGTGGGGGCAGGTGGGTAAAGGCCTTTAGGGGGCGCTGTCGTGGGGAGAGTACTTAAAGGATAACTCTACTGAAGGCACAGCTATCCAAAGAAAATGTATTTAGGGTATAGGTATAAAGAGTTGGCTGAACGATTGAGGCACACATCTGCAGAGTGCCGACAAAATGTTATAGAACTATCCTGTATGTTTATAGGCACCATCTAGTGGACATAATGTGGTATTTGTTTTTAAATACCTTAAAGTGATACTAAAGGTTTGTTTTTTCTTTTTTTTTAAATAACAAACATGTCATACTTACCTCCACTGGGCAGCTCGTTTTGCACAGAGTGGCCCCGATCCTCCTCTTCTGGGGTCCCTCGTCAGCTCTTGCGGCTCCTCCCCGCATTGGATAACCCCCTAGGAGAAGCGCTTTCCCGAAGTGGGTTACCTTGCGGGCGTTCTCCTGAGTCATTCATTTGGCGTCCATTAGACGCCGAGTGTATGACTCAGCCCCGCCCCCTGGCACCCGAGCCAATGGCTGCGCTGCTATCAATCTATCCAATCAAAGCCTGAACTATGTGGAGAGGAGGATGGTGGGGGACGCGCAGAGAAGATGTATGGGCTCAGGTAAGTAAAATGGGGGGAGGCTGGGGGGCCGGTGACTGCCAGGTGTTTTTTCACCTTAATGCATAGGATGCATTAAGGTAAAAAAAACACGAACCTTTACAACCCCTTTAAAGTGATATTAAAGGTTTGATCTTTGTTTACCTCCCGCCCGCCCAAAGTACATATACTGTGGGCGGGTGGCACAAGCAGACCGGATCACGTACATGTAAGTGATCAAGCCTATTTTGGGTTAGAGGCATGCAGCGCACCACTGAGTCAGTCGCTCCTGCCCCCTCCACTGCCCGGTGCTCCAGTGAGCACTGGGGGCAGAGCGGAGAGCCATGACTTGCAGTCACCGCTCTCTGTTCCAAAAAGGCAGAGAACTGAGCTATCAGTGCTCATGTGATTGTCCCAGTTCTCAGGCAGGGGGCAGCTGCAGACAGATGCTGCAGGATAAAGGTGAGTATATATGCTTGTTTTTTGTTGTTCCACTCCTTTAATGCACAGTGTAGGATTTTTTGAGCCTGATGTGTCCAATGATACAGCACTATAGACTTAGGCCCAGATTCACAGAGAGCGGGCACACATTACGCCGCTGTAGCGCAAACAATGTACGCTAAGCCAACGCTTCGCAGAGAGGCAAGCATGGAATTCACCAAGCCAGTGCTCCCAACGCTGCGCTGGGTTTCGAAGGCGTACGCCGGCATAGGTGGAAGTGGGCGTGAGCCATGCAAATGAGGCGTGACCCCATGCAAATGAAGGGCCGAGCGCCAGACAGATACGTATCACGAACTGCGCATGCGCCGAGACGTGGATGCATCCCCATGCTCACTACCACGTCGGAACAACTGCCTAAACTACGCCGGATCACTGCGTACGTCGTGAACGTAACCTACGCCCAGCCAGACATGTCCAACGTAAAATACGCCGGCTTGTGTTTCCTGGTGCAGACCTTTGCATGTCTGCTGCTGGGTTACACCTCCTTTATGGGGAATAACTTTACGCTGGACGTACAACTTACGCGCACTGCGTCGGGCGCACGTATGTTCGTGAATCGCCTCACTCATTTGCATATTTGAATGGCTAATCAATGGAAGCGCCACCATGCGTCCAGCCTAAATGTGCAACCACCCTACGCCGGCGTAGGCAAGTTATGTCGGCGGGATGAAGCCTGTTTTTAGGCGCATCTTAGTTTGTGGGTCCGGCGCACAGATACGACGGCGCACATTTGCACTTACGTCGGCGTATCTTGTTATACGTCGGCGTAAGTGCTTTGTGAATCTGGGCCTTTGAGTTTATCTTGGACAGTGTTGACCATCGGAAGTGAAAGACCTGAGGTCTGAGTTCTTCTAACATCTGTACGCCTTTAACCTCAAGACACCATTGTTATTTCTGTCACCAACGAGAGTACCATTTAGCTGTGTTCCTACCAGGGTGATGGTTTGTCGTGGAGGTTGTCTTCTATCTTGTTGGTTTGGTGAGGAAATGGTCTTCAATCTTGATTATTTGATGATGAATTGGTCTTCAGTCTTCATGGTATGGTGAGGAGGTAGTCTCCAATCTTTTTCGTTTACTGAGGAGGTGGTCTTCAATCTTGATGGTTTGGTGAGGAGGTTGTCTCCAATCTTGTGGGTTTGGTAAAGAAATGGTCTTCAGTCTTCATGGTTTGGTGAGGAGATGGTCTTTAATCTTGATGATTTGGTGAGGGTGTGGTCTCCAATTTTTATGGTTTAGTGAGGTGGCGGTCTTCAATCTTGAAGATTTGGTGAGGACGTGGTCTCCAATCTTGATGGTTTGGTGAAGATGTGGTCTCCAATCTTGATGGTTTGGTGAGGAAGTGGTTTTCAGTCTTGATGGTTTGGTGAGGAAGTGGTTTTCAGTCTTGATGGTTTGGTGAGGAAGTGGTCTTTAATCTTGATGATTTGGGAAGGGTGTGGTCTCCAATATTGATGGTTTGGTAAGGAAGTGGCCTTTAGTCTTTTTTTTTGGGGGGGGGGGGGAAATTTTATTCATTTTTCAAGTATAACATAGGTTTACATTGTACAAAGCATTTCCTTTACATAAGAGATTAACCCTCGGATGCCAAAACAGTAACCAATATGTACAGTAGCAGGAACAATGTGGATAGTACACATATTACACATAGATTGAGTAATCATCCATGCTTAGATCCAACCTCCTACATCTCCAGGGAAATACCCCTATGTACATGCATATAAATGAGTGGCCTTCATTCTTGATAATTTGTTGAGGAGGTGGGCTCCTATCTTGATGGTTTAATGAGGAGGTGGTCTCCAATCTTGCAGATTTGGTGAGAATATGGTCTCTACTGTAATCCTGATGATTTGGCGAGGAGGTGGTCTCCAATCTTGATGGTTTGATGGGGAAGTGGTCTTCAGTCTGTATGGTTTGGTGAAAAAGTGGTCTTAAATCTTAATTGTTTGATGAGAAGGTGGTCTTCAGTCTTGATGGTTTGGTGAGGAAGTGGTCTCCAATCTTGATGGTTTGGTGAGGAAGTGGTCTCCAATCTTGATGGTTTGGTGAGGAAGTGGTCTCCAATCTTGATGGTTTGGTGAGGAAGTGGTCTCCAATTTTAATGGTTTGGTGAGGAAGTGGTCTTCAGTCTTGATGGTTTGGTGAGAAGGTGGTCTCCAATCTTGATGATTTGGTGAGGAAGTGGTCTCCAATCTTGGTGGTTTGGTAAGAAGTGGTCTCCAATCTTGATGGTTTGGTGAGGAAGTGGTCTTTAGTCTTGATGGTTTGGTGAGAAGGTGGTCTTCAGTCTTGATGGTTTGGTGAGGAGGTGGTCTCCAATCTTGATGGCTTGGTAAGGAGGTGGTCTCCAATCTTGATGGTTTGGTGAGGAAGTGGTCTACAATCTTGATGGTTTGGTGAGGAGGTGATCTCCAATCTTTGGTCCATCGCTCAGTGCTATCAATGTAATTCTTCACAGACACCAGAAGAAGTGGAACTTTGAAACCACAACATGACCTGTGTAATTGACAGGACCACACCATCAGACCGAAGATGACAGATAATGTTATTGTCTTTTAACCTTGAACATTGCAGACCTCAAGAAGGCTAATGATGTATATATTTTTTTTATAAATGTTTTGTCAAAATCTTTTCAACAAATATTTGGAATAAATTACTGATATATTAGAGGATTTGGTCCTTTGCTTTACTAGTAGCACCATCTGCAGTCTGAAACACTTTTGACATTTTCTCTCTGGGTAGAAGCAAAGGAGCACAGCAGGCTCTATGGCATGACTAGGGCAGCCGGATAACTTACTGCACCAACCAACACAAATACATATACCCCTTAACTCTCTATAAATGACCACACTGACACCTGCTATATTAAAATGGCCTGTTCGGCCTTTATTTAACAAAATAACCAAAATAATTGTATATATATATAAAAATATATATATATATATATCCCAATCCCAAATATATAAAACAACAACATTTTAAATAAACATTTTTACCATTCCTTGGTTGTCAGCCCCCTGACAACCCACTGATCACTCTTTTTGGGCCTGTGGTACCCTCGTAGCTAACAACATGTCCCCAGTCGCAACCACCGCCTCGAGGACCCTAGCTGACCACAGACCCACCCACTTCTCCCTGGTGGTCCAGACTGACACCAGACCACCGAGGAGGACTCAATCCCTGAAACGTGCCCCTACCGTTGTACCCAACCATCCTTCTCTTTAGAAAAACGTCAGGGCACACACCGCCACTGCGGCACAAGTGAGACACCTCACACTTGTGCCCGCCGCCAAACGAAAAAAGCCCTCCTGATGCCCTCCTCCAATCCCAGGGCCCAAAGATCGATCCCGATCGGGTTGAGATGCACCCCATCTCCTCTCAAATACCTCCAGGTCTCGACTTCGAGTTCTGGATGGCGAACTGCCACCCCCCCCTGTTGGACTACAAACCTGCCCACCTCCCTGTTTACTTTTATACGGGCCTTATCTAACCTTTCCAGCGACCGAGCCTCTCTCCACGCCATACGAGCCACAATATCTGACCAGACTATGATTAAGTCGGGAAAAGAGGCCCGGAGACGCCGGAAATCCCATTGGATGTCCTTAATAACCTGACGCATAGGACGAATGCCCAGGTCATTCCCCCCCGCATGTATTACCAAAATGTCCGGTACCCGGTCTAAACTTGCGCCCCTGTGAACCTCCGGTACTACCTTCTGCCACATCAAGCCCCGGATACCAATCCACCTGACCCTTCCTTCCTCCCTGGGCAAACCCAGCTGTCTACCCCCGGGCTTGACATCCGCCCGCCTTGCCCCCCAAAAAACAAATGAATGTCCCAAAATCCAGACTAGGCATCCTTGGGGATCTGAAATGACAAAATTGAAAATACCTAGCAAAAAGCCCCAACTAACACATAACATGACATATCATAAACACATCAGTCAACATATTCATAACAAACACTTAAGCACCAGGTAACGCAGAAGCCTGATCACTGGGGGGGAAGATGCCGAGATATTGTTAATGGCCCACACCACCCCCATGTTGTCGCAATTGAACCGCACTTTCCTATTCCTGAGAGATTCCCCCCACAATTCCACTGCCACCACAATGGGAAATAACTCCAGTAACACCAAGTTGCGAAGGAAACCAGCTTCCTTCCATGCCTCCGGCCAGGGCTCAGCGCTCCACCGACCTTGACAGTAAGCTCCGTAACCCACCGACCCTGCCGCGTCTGTGAACAACACCAAATCAGCATTGCTGACCGGTCCTGTTTGCCACATCGAGCGACCATTGAAGGAATCCAAAAAGGTCCCCCAAACCCTCAGATCATCCCTCAATTCAGTGGTCAGCCGCACAAAATGGTTCGGCACTCAAACCCCCGCCGTGGCCGCCGACAACCGCCGGCTGAAGATGCGCCCCATAGGAATGATTCTACAGGCAAAATTTAACTTTCCCAACAAAGACTGCAGCTCCTTCAACCGAATCTTCCTCTTGACCCGAGCTACACTTACCTCACTCCGCAGCGCCACCACTTTTTCCTCCGGCAACCTACACTCCATGGCCATGGAGTCAATAGTGATCCCTAAGAAAACCAATTCCGAAGCCGGGCCCTCCGTTTTGTCCGCCGCCAAGGGAATGCCAAAACGCTCCGCCAAGTACTGCACTGTGCCTAGCAACACCCCGCAACAGCGGGACTCCGGGGGCCCCACACACAGGAAGTCATCCAAATAGTGGATGACGGAATTCACCCCCGCCACCTCCCTGACCGTCCATTCAAAGAATGAACTAAAAGCCTCAAACAAGGCGCAGGAAATGGAGCACCCCATCGGCAGGCAACGATCAACGAAATATTCACCCTGCCAGTGACACCCTAGCAAACGCAAACTGGCGGGATGCACCGGCAAAAGCCGAAATGCCGATTCGACATCCGTCTTAGCCATCAGGGCACCCCTGCCGTATTTCCGAACCCAGGAAACAGCCGCATCGAACGACGTATAGGTAACCGCACATTGCTGCGGGTCAATACCATCGTTCACCGAACTCCCCTTTGGGTAAGACAGATGATGAATCATCCGAAACTGCCCCGCCTCCTTCTTAGGAACCACCCCTAGCGGGGACACTATCAAGCCCGCTACCGGCGGCTCCGAAAATGGGCCAGCCATCCGGCCTAGCGCCACTTCCTTGGCCAATTTTGCCGACACCACTCCTTGATGGAGCAGTGCCGACCTCAAATTCCCCGACACCGGAGGGACCTCCAGCATCGTACTAGGAATCACGAAACCCTCCCTGAAACCCGCTTCCAACAAGCCAGCCGCCGCCCTAACCGGATACTTACTTAGAAAAGGCAGCATCCTTCCCAGTCTCACCGGCGTCAGTCCCTTTTCCAGCGCCCTCTCCGGAACGTCCTTTTCCTTGTTTAAAACATCTGTTAAAGGCGTGTGTCCCCCCACATCCTGAACACTCATGTTTGAATCGGCATGACCCGCCAAACCTACAGGTTCCGTCATTGAACTGCCAACAGACCCCTTTCTTTTTAAGGGCCGGCGATCCCGCGGCGGAAGTGCCGCCGGCCCCCCCTGGAAAAGACTGGCTCGCCGGCCTGGTCATCAACCTCATCCACAAGCTGATGTCCTTATGGTCCCACCGAATGGACGGCCGCACTGCCTTACGCTGACGAAATTGTTCGTCATACCGCAGCCACGCTAACCCCCCATAAACCCTATGCGCTTCATGAATGGCATCAAGGTAACAAAACAGTGCGGAGCAGTTCTCGGGGGCCTTTTCCCCAATTACGCTCGCAAAAATCGCAAACGCTTGCAGCCAATTCGCAAACGTGCGTGGAATCAGCCTGTATCTGCGCTTCTCCTCCTCATCTTTTTTACTCTCGTCCGGTTTTACCCGGTCGAGATTAAATTTTTCCAGCGGGAGCAGTGAAAAAATTTCCACAAACTCGTCTTTTCCAATTTTTTCCCTCACCTCCGGCTTCAGGTGGGCCCCTAGCGGCCCCTCAAAACAAATGTAAATCTCTCCCCTCGCCGCGTCGTCCAACCGGACTTTCTCGACGTCCTTGTCCTTGTCTTTCCGCGCCGCCGCAGATCCCTCGCTGTCCTTCTCTGTCTGCGTCCCTGCAACCCCCGTTGTGGGTGCTGTCTGTGTGGGGGGGGTAACCACTGTTACCTGCGCTGCCTGCAAAAGGGGTGCTGACCCCGTGGGGAGACCCACCTGTGCGGGAGGGACCCATGGACCCACCGGGGCTGGAACTTGGGGGGCACTCCCATCTAACCTGCGCAGAAGCTCCCGCAAAGCATCCCAGACCCCCCCTTCCCCCGTGTGATTAAGCACCGCCACCCCCCCACTAATCTCATGTGACACCACCGGCCCACCTCCCCCATAGAACGTTGAGACTTGGTCTTACCAGGTCGGCGCGGCCGTGACGGTCCTCCAGCCGAAAGTCCTGCTGCTCTCCCGTCCTCCAGGGGGTCCTCTGTCAGCTCCCCCTCCTCACTGCTGCTGGATAGCACCGCCGCCTGCCCGTGTGGCCTCAGACGCTCCTCTCCTCTTCCACCTCGACCTCTGGACACAGCTGGCGTAGTGAGAGGGGCGGGGGCGACCCCCCCCCGAGGGCTCTCCTCTCCATCGCTGCTGAATTCCTCGATAAGCTCATCCCTCAGCACCGCCGACGCGGCCTGAGCACCATCCCCTCTCCGGTCAACCCTCCCAGGCCCCTGCAGAGACCTGGAGGCGGGACCTCCCGACTGGCGCGAATTTACTGTTGCCGCTCCCCCCCCACCGCTAGTGGAGGCCTCGCCACGTGCTAGGCCGCCGCCTGTGGATCGCGCTAGGCCGGCGCCTGCTGGAGGGTCCTTCCCACGTCGGGCCGCCCCCCCGACCGGAGCGTCGCCAGTGGGGGCAGCCGAATGGATCTGCGCCCGTACTACCACAGGGGAAGGAGGCCTAGAACCACGGGAATCGCCGCGCTGTGCGCCCTGCGCCCTCCCCCCCGACGGGGACCGACTGGGGCTCCTCACCCTCCTCTGTGACCTGGGGGTATTGTCCGGGCTAAAGCGCTCCGGCGGAATAGACCGCCTGGAGCGCGTGGATGCAGGCCGCGTGGTGGGAGGGCCCTGCTGTACCCCCCGCAGAGACGCGGTAATCTGGCTTTGTAGCCAGTCCGCTCCATGGACCTCCGCCACAGCCTTCAGCTGCTCTAACAGGCTAGCTACCTCACTCATGGTCCCTCACTGTCTACCCAGGCCGAACGTACCGCTGGAGGATGACTTTCCCTTCAGGCTTCCTCTCCTAGACTGCTGCTGCCCCCTCCTCCTCTCTCCCAACGAATCCAGCCAACTCCTCCCCTTTGCTGCATCCTCCAATCCAGTAAGACTCCTACTATACTGACCACCCCCATTCCTTTAACCTCTTCCCCACTGCCAGTTACCTACACCCTGTCATGTTGTACTCCACCTACGTTTCACTACGGCTCCATACTTGTCTGCCTAGCACACAGTACAACACAAAGAGCCCCACTTCTCTCTAAGAAGGTGATCCCCAACATAGGGTGACCAGACATCCCCGGTTTCTGGGGACAGTCCCCGGATTGAGGACACTAACCCCGGACCAAGTCTGTCCCCGGTTTTGTCCCTGGATTTGATTTGAACAGGGGCTGGGGCAATTTCAAAGACAGTCAGTGCAGAATTAAAAGAAAAAATCTGAATTACACCCCCCACTCCTACTAGCTTAGGGGGGTGTATTTTTTTCCATTATCTGTGCCCCTTTCTGATGATCATGTGCTGGTTGGAGCCAAAGGAATATTTATTTAGTTTCGGGTGCATGCCTATTCAGCTCCGCTCGCATGTTCTTCTGCTCAAGTCCCGGCCAGCTGCCTGCCTGCTTATCTCCTTGCCTTCCCTGGCGGAGAGATCTTCCTCCACTCCCCCCCAACCAGTAGTAGCCGAGGCCCAGAGAGTAGGGATGAGCTTCGAGTTCGAGTCAAACTCGTGTTCGACTCGAACATTGCCTGTTCGCCTGTTCGGCGAACAACGAACAATTAGGGGTGTTCGCGGCAAATTCGAAAAGCCGCGGAACACCCTGTTAAAGTCTATGGGAGAAATCTAAAGTGTTAATTTTAAAGGCTAATATGCAAGTTATTGTCCTAAAAAGTGTTTGGGGACCCGGGTCCTGTCCCAGGAAACATGTATCAATGAAAAAAAAAGTTTTAAAAACTGCAGTTTTTTCGGGAGCAGTGAATTTAATAATGCTAAAAGTGAAACAATAAAAGTGAAATATTACTTTAAATTTCGTACCTGGGGGGGGGTGTAAAGTTAGCATGTGAAATATCGCATGTTTCCCGTACATAGAACTGTCCCTGCACAAAGTCTCATTTCTGAAAGGAAAAAAAGTATTTTAAAACTGGCCGTGCGGCTATAATGAATTGTCGGCTCTGGCAATTCAGAGCGAATTCATTCATAAAAAAAAAAATAATAATAGCGTGGGGGTCCCCCCAAATTCCATTACCAGGCCCTTCAGGTCTGGAATGGATGTTAAGGGGAACCCCGCAGATTCTGATAAGCCCCCCGCCCGCAGACCCCCACAACCACCGGGCAAGGGTTGTGGGGATAAGGCCCTGATTGCCACCATTACTAGTAAAAAAAAAATATATCCCCCAGATTTCATAAAAAAAATCTGGTCACCTTACCCCAGCCATCACACAATTGTCCTCTGTTCCAACTCTCCACGTGAGCAGACCACAGCAGCATGGGCTTTCCAGTTCTTATTTCCCCTTCTAGCACACAGTTCTACTGAGACTTGTAGTCCCACACGGTCTTTTCTGATCAGGGGCTGCCTCCCTGGAGAATATATCCCCATAAGCCCCCAGTATCCCTGAGGTTAATGAGCCAGCTCTCCTCCCTTGGCTGTGGCTGCAGCCAATCATAGTGTCCTCTCTTTGGTGTCGGTGGACGTTGAGATCCCATCCCCCCCCACCCAGCCGCTCTCTCTTTTTCACTTATGGCTGGGGAAAAAGAGAGGACAGCTGCAGCAGCATTGATGGTGGTTAGTAGTGCCAAGGACCATATGGCTGCACAGAGCTGCCCAGACTACTCCTATCAGAAACTAAAAATAAAATATAAAAATATGAAAGAAGGGGAAAAAAGACAACCTTAACCACTTGCCGGCTGCCTTCCGTATATATATATACTGCGGCAAGGCGGCTTGGCTGTACAAACCGACGTACCTGTACATCGGTCTGTGCATGTGGTACTGCGGGCGCACCGCGGGAGCTTGCACGCAGGTCCGGCAGATTAGATGTCCGCCGGCCACCCGCGATCATGGTGATGAGAAGCAGAACAGGGATTTGCCAATGTAAACGGAGAGATCCCCATTTTCCTGGTTTAATTATTTGGCCAAGCGCAACTTTATAGAAATTTTACCAACTAATGTAGGCTGCCAGGTTCATACCTTCCAGACAAGCAAAGTTCATTCAGCAATGGTAGGTTCCTAGTCCATGGAGAATCCCAGAATCCCACCAAAAAGGGGGGAACACGTTCTCCATTAGGCCTACATGGTGTTGCAGTTCTTCCTCTAAAATCCCATGTGGAAGACCAGCGCTCTGAGCCCTCCCCTGAAATGTATGAGACACAAAACAGGGGGGCAGGACTCAGAAAGCCCGGGAAATTGTCTAGTGATCTACTTGTGAGGTCAAATGTCATCCCACCCTATCTCTGGGGGTATCACCACGCTTCCACGGGGCGGAGGGTGCTGTATACAATATAATGTATATAATGCATAAGGTAGAGTCCAGGGGCCAGGGAGTGAGATGCTCAGATTGGAAGGGTCAGGGGGTCCAGGTCTCCGGGGATGCTGAGATTTTTTTCAAATCCCAGGAAGCAGTGCCGGCCCAAGACATTGTGCTGCCTGGGACCAAGAATGAAATGCTGCCCCCCCCCAGAAAAAAAATCACGCCCACCAAAAGGCCCCCACATTCATTATTTTATATCATGATAACTAAAGGGGACCCGTCATGGCTCTATACATGTATAAAGGAGTATAAAGAGGACCTGTCATTGCTCTATACATGTAAATGAATATCAAGAGGACCTGTTATGGCTCTATACATGTATATAGGAGTATAAAGAGGACCTGTCATGGCTCTATAAATGGTATATAGGGCTATAAAGAGTAGTTGTCATGGCTCTATACATGTATAAAGGAGTATAACGAGGGCCTGTCATGGCCCTATAGATGTATAAAGAGGGCCTGTCATGGCTCTATACATGTATAAAGAGGGCCTGTCATGGCTCTATACATGCATATAGGAGGCGTATAAAAGGACCTGCCATGGCTCTATACATGTATCCAGGAGTATAAAGGGACCTGTGAATTGCCGGCGCCCACAATGTCTTTTGCGCAAACTAATCAATGTACACTAATTGTGTTTTTTTTTTTTTTTTGGTACCAAAAATATGTAGAAGAATACATATTGGCCTAAACTGAAGAAAATAGTTTATTTTTCTAAATTTTGGGGATATTTATGATAGCAAAAAGTTAAAAAATATATATATTTATAGCACAAAAAATAAAAACCGCAGAGGTGATCAAATATCACCAAAAGAAAGCTCTATTTGTGGGAAAAAAAGGACATCAATTTTATTTGGGTAGCAGAGCTGGCGGAACGTATACGTGAACTCCATCTCTGACCATAACAACTCAAAGACTCACGTATTTACCGCTGGTTATGAATCCTTATTCTGCGTTGTTCCAGAGAACAACGCATTCCTGGATTATACTACCGTTCCTGGAGATGGGAGGTTATCTGCAGGTGTACGCTACGAGTCCCGACCATGCTGATCAGACACGCAGCAGAGACAAGAGCGTACATCCACCTATAACCGATAATGTCCTTGCAGAGTGAATATATCCCCTCAGACAATAGTCTGTGCAATGCACAGGGGCCCTTTCGCTGGCGGACATACAGTGGGGATCGAAAGTTTGGGCACCCCAGGTAAAAATTTGTATTAATGTGCATAACGAATCCAAGGAAAGATGGAAAAATCTCCAAAAGGCATCAAATACCAACCAAAATCTGCTTCAGATACCCAAAGCCAAATTCAAGTCCAAAGGAGAAAGAAGATTTGCGCTCCAAGGTCCCAGACTATGGAACGCTTTACCAACCAGCATTCGGTTGGAGGAAAACCACCTGACCTTCAGACGAAAGATCAAAACTCATCTCTTTTGATATCAAGAGAGACAGGAACAACGAGCGCCCAGAGGCGATTTAGTTCGCATGTGCTGCGCTATATAAGTTTTTCATTCATTCATTCATTCATTCATTCATTCAAATAACAGATTAGACATTCTTATAATATGTCAACAAAAGTTAGATTTTATTTCCATCATTTACACTTTCAAAATTACAGAAAACCAAAAAATGGCGTCTGAAAAAGTTTGGGCACCCTGCAGAGTTAATATCTTGTACTGCCCCCTTTGGCAAGTATCACAGCTTGTAAACGCTTTTTGTAGCCAGCCAAGAGTCTTTCAATTCTTGTTTGAGGGATCTTTGCCCATTCTTCCTTACAGAAGTCTTCCAGTTCTTTGAGATTTCTGGGCTGTCTGTCACGCACTGCTCTTTTAAGGTCTATCCATAGATTTTCAATTATGTTGGGGTCAGGAGATTGTGAAGGCCATGGCAAAACCTTCAGTTTACGCCTCTTGATGTAATCCCCCGTAGATTTTGAGGTGTGTTTAGGATCATTATCCATTTGTAGAAGCCATCCTCTCTTTAACTTCAGCTTTTTCACAGATGGCATCAAGTTACCATCCAAAATTTGCTGAAATTTTATTGAATCCATTTTTCCTTCTACTCGTGAAATGTTCCCTGTGCCACTGGCTGCAATACAACCCCAAAGCATGATTGATCCACCCCCATGCTTCACAGTTGGACAGAGGTTCTTTTCATTAAATTCTGTGCCCTTTCTTCTCCAAACGTACCTTTGCTCATTCGGGCCAAAAAGTTATATTTTAACCTCATCGGTCCACAGAACTTGTTTCCACAATGCATCAGGCTTGTCTATATGTTCATTTGCAAAGTTCAAACGCTGATTTTTGTGGTGAGGACGTAGAAGAGGTTTTCTTCTGATGACTCCTCCATGAAGACCATATTTGTACAAGTATCTCTTTATAGTGGAATAGTGTACCACAACTCCAGTGTCTGCCAGATCTTTCTGGAGGGATGGTGCCGTCAAACGTGGGTTTTGAATTGCTTTTCTCACAATCCTGCGAGCTGTTCTGTCTGATATTTTTCTTGGTCTTCCAGATCTTGCTTTACCTTCCACTGTTCCTGATGACTGCCATTTCTTAATTACATTCCGAACAGAGGATACTGACATCTGAAAACGCTTTGCTATCTTCTTATCGCTTCTCCAGCTTTGTGAGCGACAACTATTTTCACTTTCAGTTTTCTAGACAACTGCTTAGAAGAAGCCATGGTGCTGATTGTTGGGGCAAGGTCAGATGAGTCTGGCCATTTAAAACCTTTGAGATTGACATCACCTGGTCTTCCCAGACGATGATTGAGAACAATCCATGACACTGGCAGGTCTCAGCTTTGCAAAGAGGGCGGGGCATGCTAGAAATTCTGCAGGGTGCCCAAACTTTTGCAGACGCCATTTTTTTGTTTTCTGTCATTTTTAAAGTGTAAATGATGGAAATAAAATCTAACTTTTTTTGACATATTATAAGAATGTCTAATCTGTAATTTGATGCCTTTTGGAGTTTTTTCCATCTTTCCTTGGCTTTGTTATGCACATTAATACAAATTATTACCTGGGGTGCCCAAACTTTCCATCCCCACTGTACCCCCACTCTGCAAACACCTCTCTCCAATCCCAGGAAGTTTTCCACTAGCAGATGGAACTCAACCAGCGTCAGTCTGCCCCAGTCAGCTCTTTAGAGCGGGCTGCAGGAGTACTAACACTGGGCAACACTATGACAATACATGTTAAATACATCTTTATAGCATTTCCACAACAGAAGTAACTATCTCTATATGAAAATACTCAAAGAACACATAGATTGGGTACCACACTGTAAGCACGTGCTTACACACTAACTGGGAAAAGGTTGCTGGGAACCCTGACCTTTATTCAGAGGGGGCTGGCACGGTAGAAAACCTCATTATTGGCCCTTAAAAGCCACCTGACCACAGTTCAATGGTCAGGGATTGTATGAATGGTAATTGGTTTGTATGGCAGCAAACATTTGCATCAGTTTACTGTGTTTCTGAAATGGCTGGAGATCAGGACAAATGCATGATCCAACAGAACCTAAGGTTCTTTGCTAGCAGGAAGTATATTATTGGTAGTTAGTTTCCACAGGTTATTACATGTCCTTTATTTTCCCCAGATAGGGAGATTATTGTCAGGATCCCTCCCATGTATTATCTGTGTTCCTCTGTATAAGGATTCCTATGACTCTGTGTCTCAGTCTCAGCCCCTCCCATGTATTATCTGTGTTCCTCTGTATAAGGATTCCTATGACTACGTGTCTCAGTCTCAGCCCCTCCCATGTATTATCTGTGTTCCTCTGTATAAGGATTCCTATGACTACGTGTCTCAGTATCAGCCCCTCCCATGTATTATCTGTGTTCCTCTGTATAAGGACTCCTATGACTACGTGTCTCAGTCTCAGCCCCTCCCATGTATTATCTGTGTTCCTCTGTATAAGGACTCCTATGACTACGTGTCTCAGTCTCAGCCCCTCCCTGTGTAGGAATGTACAGAACTGGTTAATGAGTGTCAGAGACTTTAGTGTCATTTCTCTCTTCTGCTCTCAGCGATGGCGTCTGCTGATCTAAGGAAGGAGCTGGAATGTTCCGTCTGTCTGAACATTTATACAGATCCTGTGACCCTGAAATGTGGACACAACTTCTGCCGGGACTGTATTGGTCATGTGTTGGATACACAGCAGAGGTCTGGAGGTTATTCTTGTCCTGAATGTAGAGAAGAGTTCCAGGATCGGCCTGCACTGCACAGGAACATAACACTGCGTAACATAGTGGAGAATTTCCTGTCCACCCATCCAGATCAGGAGGAGTCCGGGGTCTTCTGTACTTACTGTATTCACACTCCTGTACCTGCTGTCATATCCTGTCTGCATTGTGAAGCTTCTCTGTGTGACAATCACCTGAGAGTCCACAGCAAGTCACCAGAACACGTCTTATGTGACCTCACCACTTCCCTGGAGAACAGGAAATGCTCTGTCCATAAGAAGATCCTGGAGTATTACTGCACTGAGGACTCCTCCTGTATCTGTGTGTCCTGCAGGCTGGATGGAGAACATCGGGGACACCAGGTGGAGACTCTGGATGAGGCCTCTGAGATGAAGAAGAAGAAACTGAGGAATGTTCTGCAGAAACTGGTGACAGAGAGAGAGGAGATGGAGAAAAGAGTCCAGAGTCTGGAGGAGCACAGGAGGAAAGTACAAGGAAAAGCAGATGATGAAACAGAGAGAGTCACTGTCCTGTTCAGAGACCTCAGGAGACGTCTGGAAGACTTGGAGTAGAGAGTCCTGAGGGACATCTCCGGGCAGGCAGAGCGGATCTCCGTGTTAATCAATGATCTGCTCGAGGATCTGGAAATAAAGAAGGAGGAGCTGTCCAGGAAGATGCAGGACATTGAGGAGCTGTGTAACATGACGGATCCACTGACTGTCCTCCAGGAATCAGACACAGGTGACTTGTGTGATACGGAGGATGATGAGGACAGAGAGAGACGTGATAAACTCCTCCATGATGGAGGGGATCTGGATGTGGCGGGCATCTCACACACATTACACACAGGTTTATGTGATATAATACAGCAAACATCGGGGGTTACAGACATATTACTGGATGTGAGGACAGCTGGTAATAATCTCCATATATCAGATGACAGGAAATCTGCATCATCATTATCATCACATCATAATCGCCCAGAAACACCAGAGAGATTTCAGAATTATCAGGTGATGAGCAGTCAGAGGTTCTCCTCAGGGAGGCATTACTGGGAAGTGGATGTCGGGGGGTCATTGTTCTGTATAGTCGGGATGTGTTACCCCAGTATAGACAGGAAAGGATATCATTCAGTGATTGGATATAATAAGAAGTCCTGGGGTTTGGAGAGGGGGTCGGGTAATCAGTACATAGTGAGACATGACAGTAAACTGATCCCATTACCCGACGATGTCTCCAGTAAGAGAGTCAGGATAGATCTGGATTATGAAGCTGGGTGGATCTCTTTTTTTGAATTGTGTGACCCGATCCGACATCTCCACACCTTCACCACCACCTTCACTGAGCCCCTCCATGCTGGGGTATATGTAGGGTTAGGTTCCTGTATAAAGATATCTGGGGGGAATCAGATAAATCTGTCCAGATGCGGATGACATCACAGGGCAGAGAATCTGATTGGAGTAATACTCAGCCAATAGGAGGAAGCAGAGTATAAGAACCAACATAACTGATTTATTTATAAAGCTGCAGGTTCCGGGGGACGTCAGTTCCGACGTCCATACCCTAACATGACTTAGATCAGCTATTTGGTGGTTTAACTTTACGCCGGACGTACGCCTTACGTAAACAGCGTATACTCATGCGACGGGCGCAAGTACGTTCGTGAATCGGCGTATCTTGGTCATTTGCATATTCAACTCGTAAATCAATAGAAGCGCCGCTTGCGGCCAGCGTAAATATGCGCCCAATGATGCGACGGCGTAGGAGACTTACGTCGATCGGATGGAGCCAGAATTCAGGCGTATCTGGTTTCAAGAATACGGCGCATAGATATGACGGCGCATCCGTGGACTTACGCGGCGTATCAGTAGATACGTCGGTGTGAGTCTTTGTGAATCCGGCTATAGGTGTATTTGAGGAGTAGTAGGTCACTTGGTTGTAGAGAGATCTCTGGAATATAGAGGACAGAGGTTAAATTCCTCTACCCTTTTTTCTTTTTTTCTTTTTTTTTTCTCACAGGCTCACAGAGGTCTATTTGATATGTAGATAATGATATAATGATATAGTGATTTAATGATTTAATGATACTGCATGAGATCGGAATCTGAATTAAGACAGAGGTGAATAAAAGGGAAAAAAAGATAGTAAGAGAGAGATATAAAAGATCACTGGGGCTTAAAAAAAAATATATTTTTTTTTTTTTTCACAGGCACTATGACCATCACTAGAGAGGTGTACAGAGGGGGAGTGATGAAACCAAGGGTACTGAGAGTACTGAGATGTGGAAATACTTGTTTTGTGGAGGGGGAGTGGATAGGGGGGTGAGTTGGATAAAGAAAAAACACACTGACACGGTCCACCCCTCCCCCCCCACCCTTAAAAAAAAAGAAAGCATTATAAATAAAAAAAATGTAAAAAAATTAAAAAAATTAAAAACAAATTGTTAAAGATAAAAAAAAAATACTGACACATGTGCCGCTGTCACATGAGATTAAAAAAAAGTATAGGTATTCGGTATCGGCGAGTACTTGAAAAAAGTATCGGTACTTGTACTCAGTCTTAAAAAAGTGGTATCGGGACAACCCTATAAAATACTATTGAGCAACACATTTGACAAGGCTGGTGGACTGGTGTAGACATGGGGAGATGTTTTTTTGGAGGGGGGGTTTGTTTACGGGAGAAAAGGTTAAACAAAGAAGGAGAGAGGGATATAGAAAGCATAGATTAAGTGTCCGATTATGCTGCCCGGATGGATAGAATAAGGAAGAATAGGTACAGATGTGTAAATAGATGTGTTATATCTGTATAACTGTAATAGTTGGACGTTGAATTTAATGGAATATGTATTCTGTTTTGTATGTTTCTCTTTTTGATAAAATAAAAATATAAGATATTCAAAAAAAAGATGTTCAGAGATAATAGAAATTAATGTCTCTTGTAATTAGGGTTGTCCCAAAACTGATACTAGTATCGGTATCAGGACTAATATCGAGCATTTGCAAATGCTCCCGATGCCTAATCAGATACCTGGGAATGCAGCGGAAGTCAGCAGAGGGAAACCGGAAGTCAGCGGGCAGAGAGGGCGGAGCGGAGAGCGAGTCAACAGACTGACAGCAGAGGAACTAGGGGTAAGCTGGCCTGGGCAGGGGTGCAGGGTGCTGCCACATATTCCGTCAAAATTGGTGACTGGAGCCGCCACATTCGGTAAAGGAAGTGACATTCCGTGTCTCCGTCGGAGTTTAAACATCACGACGCCCATCTTGGTACAACCTGCAGTAAGCCAACAGTGGACATCTGGTTACACCCAGCCCATATAGTTTGCGCTGGGTGAAACAAGATGTCCACTGCTGCTTGCTGCGGTCGAGTGCAAGGTGTACCAAATGGGCGTCGCAGCATATAGTATATACTATATGATAAATTACATGAATGATGAGAGGAAAGGAAAGATTCTGCAATGCTATATGCCAGTGATGGAGAACCTTGGCACCCCAGATGTTTTGGAACTACATTTTCCATGATGCTCATGCGCTCTACAGTGTAGTTGAGCATCATGGGAAATGTAGTTGCAAAACATCTGGGGTGCCAAGGTTCACCGTCACTGCTATTTGCCATATAGCATTGCAAAATCCTTCCTTTCCTATCATTCATGTCACTTATTATGCCAGGCCAGCAATTGATAATCAGTGCTGAATTTCAGTGCCTGCCCATCAGTGTCCACAAATGCCACCTATCAGTGCCCATAAGTGCTGCCTGTCAGTGCCAGCCATCAGTCAGTGCCACCCATCAGTGCTCATCAGTCAGTGTCACCTATCAGTGCCCATAAGTGCTACTGTCACATGACATTAAAAAAAAAAAGTATGGGTAATCGGTATAGGCGAGTACTTGAAAAAAAAAATATTGGTACTTGTACTCGGTCTTAACCACTTGCTTACTGGGCACATACACCCCCCTCCTGCCCAGGTGAAATTTCAGCTTCCGGCACTGTGTCGCTTTAACTGACAATTGCGTGGTCGTGCGACGTGGCTCCCACACAAAATTGGCGTCCTTTTTTTCCCACAAATAGAGCTTTCTTTTGGTGGTATTTGATCACCTCTGCAGTTTTTATTTTTTGCGCTATAAACAAAAAAAGAGCGACAATTTTGGAAAAAACACAATATTTTTTACTTTTTGCTATAATAAATAACCCATTTTTTTTAAAAAGGACAATTTTTTTCTCAGTTTAGGCCGATGCGTATTATTCTACATATTAAAAAAAAATAAAAAAAAATAAGCGTATAGTGATTGGTTTGCGCAAAAGGTATAGCGCCTACAAAATAGGGGACAGAATTATGACATTTTTTTATTATTATTTTTTTTACTAGTAATGGTGGCAATCTGCGATATTGCGGCAGACACATCGGACACATTTTTGGGACCATTCACATTTATACAGCGATCAGTGCTATAAATATGTATATCAGCCCTCAAAATTTCCACTCGCCTGCTACCGTTTGGCGAGTGGATTTAAGCTGGGGGCGAGTGATGACAGGGCTGCATGACCAATCTCCCTCCAATCTGTGCCTACACTTAGAGCCCCGATGAGATTGGCGGCCGAAGAGGAAAGGTGCATGCTCGGGAAAAGTAGTCTGGTGAGCCGCGCACAGGCAGAGCAGTACACAGGTGCTCTCCTTACAATTCTCATTAAGCCTAACAGTATGACCTCGCTGAGCCTGCCCCCCTCCCCCCCCCGACCAATGTAGCTGGAGAGCAGAAAGTAATGAATCAGGTGGAGGATTGCAAAAATTACCACTCCGGGTGTCCCAGGTAGGCAGTGCAGCGCTCACTGAAAGTTGCCCTGACATGAGAGCGGCAGCCTTCCAGTTTGTGCCGTTTTCTTCTCCTTGTGCTCTATGTAAGTGTCCAGCAGTTCAGCCTGAGCACTGTGAACAGACTGGTCTCAATGTGTGCTGTGCGCTGTGCTATGGTCTCAATGTGTGCTGTGCGCTGTCAGTGTGCGCTGTGCTATGGTGTCAATGGCTGTGCAGTTGTGTGGATCTCAGCGCTGGATTGTACTCCCTCCCGCTGTGCTGCAGCTCCTCTCCTCTCTACCAGCCTGAATAAAAGGGGGAAGTGGGGACATGCAAGCGTGGAGCCGCACACACAGGCTCCTGATGATGAGATGAATGGGAGAGAGAGAGAGTGGATGGATGGGAGTTGCAGAGGAGACAGCAAGAGAATGGGGAAGAGATCCAGTTCTAGTGCCCTGTCCCTCTGGTCTGCCCCCAGTGCCCTGTCCCTCTCGTCTGTCCCCAGTGCCCTGTCCCTCTGGTCTGCCCCCAGTGCCCTGTCCCTCTGGTCTGCCCCCAGTGCCCTGTCCCTCTCGTCTGTCCCCAGTGCCCTGTCCCTCTGGTCTGCCCCCAGTGCCCTGTCCCTCTGGTCTGCCCCCAGTGCCCTGTCCCTCTCATCTGTCCCCAGTGCCCTGTCCCTCTCGTCTGTCCCCAGTGCCCTGTCCCTCTGGTCTGCCCCCAGTGCCCTGTCCTTCTGGTCTGCCCCCAGTGCCCTGTCCCTCTCGTCTGTCCCCAGTGCCCTGTCCCTCTGGTCTGCCCCCAGTGCCCTGTCCCTCTGGTCTGCCCCCAGTGCCCTGTCCCTCTCGTCTGTCCCCAGTGCCCTGTCCCTCTGGTCTGCCCCCAGTGCCCTGTCCTTCTGGATTGCCCCCAGTGCCCTGTCCCTCTCGTCTGTCCCCAGTGCCCTGTCCCTCTCGTCTGTCCCCAGTGCCCTGTCCCTCTGGTCTGCCCCCAGTGCCCTGTCCTTCTGGTCTGCCCCCAGTGCCCTGTCCCTCTGGTCTGCCCCCAGTGCCCTGTCCCATTTTGTTAAAGTTGTTTTTGGTAATATTTAATTGTGTAACTTGATTCTGCATAAAACATTTAACAGTGTCATTACATTAGATAATCTATGTCATGCCTTCATTCATAAGGCTCATCGTCTTCATAGTTTTGACTTTAGTTTGAATTAAATCAATGCTGCCATCTAGTGGACTTTCTGTTTAATTGCACCTGTTCTATGTTAATATAGTCAGCTAGAATAGTTCATTAATTTGGTCCATGCAAGCTTCCGTATTTCTATCCCATGAGGCTTTGCAGCACCTCCACAGCCTTCTTTTCCATTTTTCCTTCCAAGCAAGCACATGTCTGCTGAGTTCTTTCTCACGTCAGCCATATCGATGCATCTACGTTTTACTCTGTCTTGTGCTAATAAAAGTTCATAAGGATTCCGCGCCTACTGGAATGCATTAGTATGAGAAGAGTTATCAGTGTGCCCGAATACACATCAGTCACGTGTAGTGAGGGGCATAACAGTAAAACGTAGGCTTCTAAACATGGCTAGCATACAGAACTTCCAGCAAAACAAAGGTTTCTAAGCATGGCCAGCATACAGAACGCCATAGAAACCAAGGCTTCTAAGCACAGCTACCACATAGAACCCCAAAGAGACATCAGAGTTAGCAGCTCCCATATACAGCTAGACATCATGTCGCAGACAAAGTCAGAGCACCTCGTGACAAGGTCAGAAGTTTACTCCACGAGCTCAAGGAGGTCAGTGAAAAGCGAAACAATCGCCATTGCTCGCGCAAAGGCAGAATCTGCCAAGGTGAAAGCTGACTTTGCAGCAAAAGAGGCCGAAGTAAAGGCTAGGTTTGCTGAAAAAGAGATGCAAATCAAATTAGATAAGTTACGCATGGAAACTGAATCTGAGAAGTTACGCATGGAAACTGCATTAGAGAAGTTACGCATGGAAACTGCATTAGAGAAACTAGCTGCAGAGAAGGAGTCAGCGGCTGCTACAGCCGAGGCAGACATCCTAGAAGAACTTGCAAAGCCCACCAGTGAGCGGCACAGCAACGTGCTAGGGGAAGAATCCGTTCCTCATGACAGTACAGAGCGTACCTCAGAATATGTGCGGCGACACGCCAAACCAGACAACTGCCCGCTTACAGCGCCAAGAGCGGAATCAACTCCCGCCATTCACACGCCTTATATCAAGCAAGAAAGTAAACCTGCACTTAGTCAGTTTTCAGCACATTCTGCATCCAGGCTATCAAAGCACTACGCCACAGTTGACCAAGTCGAAAATGAAGAACAACAGGTTAAAAGACCCAGCGACAGCATCTCTGATGACCGCATCTACTCCACAAGTTCCTGGCACAACAAAGCGCCCCCTGGCTACTCACACAACGATCAAGGTATGTCAGATTTCTTCAAGCTCTTAGCACGACGTGAACTGTTAGCAAAAGGACTTGCAAAGTTTAACGATCGCCCTGAAAGTTATAGAGCATGGCGTTCGTCCTTCAGAAATGCAATTAAGGATCTTGGTTTTAAAGTAAGTGAGGAAGCCGATCTCTTAGTCCAATCACTGGGGAATGAGTCATCAGAGCATGCAAGGAGAATCAGAGACATTAACATTAATTACCCAACCAAAGGGCTGAGCATGATATGGGAGAGGATTGACGAATGTTACGGTTCCCCAGAAGTTCTAGAAAACTCTCTTTTTAAAAGAATAGAGGACTTTCCCAAGATTTCTAACAAAGGCTACCAGAAGCTGAGAGAATTGAGTGACCTAGTGACAGAACTCCAAATAGCCAAATCAGAAGGAGACTTGCCAGGCCTTGCCTTTCTGGACACAGCCGTGGTGTTAACCCTATAGTGCAGAAGCTACCTTACAGCCTTCAAGAAGCCTGGATTACACGAGGCTCCAACTACAAGCAAAGGCACAACGTTCCCTTCCCACCATTCTCTTATTTTGTGGACTTTATTCGCCATCAAGCAAAGGTTAAAAATGATCCTAGTTTTGACATCTCATCATCTGACTCTGCTCTCCCTAGGCCAAGTAAGCCTGCTCTAACCCGCAACTTCAAAGTCACACCTGTTGCAGTACGCAAAACAAGTGTATCTCCAGCTGAGAATCCAAGCAGAGAGTGCCCTCTTCACAAGAAGCCTCATTCATTGTCAAAGTGCAGAGGTTTTAGAGAAAAGACTCTCCAAGATCGCAGAACCTTCCTCAGAGAAAACAGAATTTGTTACAGGTGCTGCGCATCAACTTCTCACATCGGTAAAGACTGTAAGGTGAGCATCAACTGCTCCGAGTGTAACAGCACAGAACACAACACAGCTCTACATCCAGGGCCAGCGCCATGGACTCTTACCCCCTCACTCCAGGTGGAAGAGCACGGCGAGGAGCAACAAGACACAGTACCTCCTGTAGTTACACCCCAGTGCACCCAAGTATGTGGAGAAGGTTCGTCTAACAAATCCTGCTCCAAGATTTGTCTTGTTACAGTTTACCCCACAGGCCACAGAGAAAAAGCAGTGAAGCTATACGTGATCCTGGACGATCAAAGCAACAGATCACTCGCCAGCTCAACCTTCTTTGACACCTTCAAAATCAAGGAAGCAAACTCTTCATACTTACTCAAGACTTGTACAGGGGTAAGTGAAGAAACTGGGAGAAGAGCCATCGGTTACCAAATCGAATCCTTTGATGGTCAGACAACCCTGCCTCTGCCAACTCTAATCGAGTGCAATCAGTTCCCAACTGAAAGAGAGGAGATCCCTACACCAGAGGTGGCACTTCATCACAGACATCTGAAGGGCATAGCACACCTCATCCCTGAACTGGATCCCCAGGCTGAGATAGCACTTCTCCTTGGGAGGGACATCATCAGAGTTCACAAGGTGAGAAAACAAATCAATGGTCCCCACAACTCCCCCTATGCCCAGAAGCTAGATCTCGGATGGGTCATCATAGGCAACGTATGCCTAGGGAGTGTTCACAAACCAACCAGCGTGAACTCTCTCTTTACAAAGACACTAGAGGGTGGGCGTCCATCCTTATTTCAGCCTTGTACCAACAGATTCCTCGTAAGAGAGAAGCCTGCCAGTGTAATTCATTCCAACCCTTACACCGCTAATCTTCTTTGTGATGAAGACAGAGATCGTTTAGGATGCTCAGTTTTCCAAGGGACTAAAGAAGATCACAAACTTGCCCCATCAATTGAAGATCATATCTTCTTGGAAATAATGAGACAGGGATTCCACAAAAACAATGAAAACAGCTGGGTAGCACCCCTGCCTTTCAAAGCACAGAGACCCTGCCTTGCTAACAACAGAGAACAAGCTTTAAAGCGCTTTTCTTCCCTTAAACGCAATCTCCAAAGAAAGCCAGAAATGAAAGGGCATTTCTTCTCATTCATGAGTAAGATGTTTGAGGATGACCATGCTGAGATAGCCCCACCTTTAAAAGACAAAGAAGAGTGCTGGTACCTACCAATCTTCGGTGTCTACCACCCCAAGAAGCCAGGTAAAATCCGGGTAGTGTTTGACTCCAGCTCTCAGCACGAAGGGGTCTCACTAAATGATGTCCTCCTAAAGGGACCAGATCTCAACAACACACTTCTTGGTGTTCTCATCAGGTTCCGCAAGGAAGCAGTTGCCATAGTTGCAGACATACAGCAAATGTTTCACAGCTTCCAAGTCAAGGAAGAACACAGGAACTTCTTGAGATTCCTATGGTTCAAAGACAATGACCCTACTAAAGACATTACAGAATACCGCATGAAAGTGCACGTTTTTGGTAACAGTCCATCCCCTGCTGTTGCCATCTACGGACTTAAGCTATCCGCTCAAGAAGGTGAGAAAGACGTTACACAGTTTATTGAAAGAGACTTTTATGTAGATGATGGTCTGAAATCACTTTCTTCACCTGAAGCTGCAATAAGTCTACTCAAGAGGACTCAAAGCACACTTGCCTCTTCAAATCTTAGACTGCATAAGATAGCATCAAACAGCAAGGTCGTCATGGAGGCCTTCCCTTCTCAAGATTATGCCAGTGACTTCAAAGATCTGGACTTAGCTACAGACTCCCTTCCTATGCAACGCAGCCTAGGACTCAACTGGGACCTCAAGACTGACACCCTTACCTTTCAGGTCGACCAAGAGCCAAAACCCTTCACTCGGCGAGGTGTCCTATCCACCATCAACAGCCTGTATGATCCACTCGGGTTCGCAGCACCGGTGACCGTCCAAGGTAAGATTATGCTTAGAGAGCTTACTGCAGACACATGTGATTGGGATTCTCCACTACCTCCTGAGAAAGAGACAACATGGGTAACATGGAGAGACTCTTTAAAGACTTTATCTAACCTACACATACATAGACCATACTCCCACTTTCCTCCTGAAAGGGTTCAGTCTAGAAAGTTATGTGTATTCTGCGATGCTTCAGTCAAAGCAATAGGAGCAGTAACCTACCTCAAGTCAGTAGACATCGAGGGCCAAATTCATATTGGGTTCGTTATGGGCAAGGCCAAGCTAGCACCATGTCCTGAAACCACCATTCCAAGATTGGAACTGTGTGCTGCTGTATTAGCAGTAGAACTAGCAGAACTTATTACAACTGAGATGGATATAGAACTCGAGGATACAGAGTTTTACACAGACAGCAAGGTAGTGTTGGGCTACATTTACAACGAAAGTAGGAGATTCTATGTCTATGTGCACAACAGAGTCCTAAGGATCAGGAAGTCTACACAGCCCACCCAGTGGCGTTATGTCTCAACTGATCATAACCCAGCAGATCATGCCACAAGGTCTGTGCCAGCATCCCGTCTCAAAGACACTACATGGCTCACAGGACCACCCTTCCTGTACAAGTCAGTGCCTACCACTCCACAAAGGGAGACTTATGAACTGTTAGAACCTGAATCTGACTCAGACATCCGTCCTCAGGTTTCCACACTACATACAACAATTTCTAACCAACTGTTGAGATCCAAGCGCTTCGATAAGTTCTCCACTTGGAAATCCTTACAAAGAGCTACAGCTTGCTTGGTTCACATAGCCAGATCCTTTAAAGGCACCCCTACAAGACCAAGTTGTTGCAAAGGTTGGCATTATTGCCACAAGCCATATACAGTAGATGAGCTCACAGAAGCAAAAAATTTAATCATCCGCTGTATCCAACAAGAGACTTATGCACTAACACTAGAATGTCTTCAATATAACAAGAGCATTCCAAAGAACTGTCCTCTAAGGAAATTCAACCCCTTTATAGACAATGAAGGACTGTTAAGAGTTGGAGGGCGCATTTCAAATGCAGGACTTGATACTGGTGAAAGCAATCCTGTCATAATACCAAATAACCATGTTGCTTCTTTACTTGTGGAACACTACCACACACAGACAAAACATCAAGGACGTTTGTTCACGGAAGGAGCTTTGCGTGTGGCTGGACTCTGGATAGTGGGAGCCAAGAGACTTGTGAGTAAAACCATTTTCAAATGTATCACCTGTCGTAAGCTTCGTGGTATTTTCCAAACCCAGAAAATGGCCAACCTTCCTGCAGACCGTCTCAGTACAGAACCCCCTTTCACAAACGTCGGTCTTGATGTGTTTGGGCCTTGGGCTGTCATCACACGTCAAACCAGAGGAGGCAGTGCCAACAGCAAACGCTGGGCTGTCATGTTTACTTGCATGTGCATCAGAGCTGTACACATAGAAGTAATTGAGTCCTTAGACACATCCAGCTTCATCAATGCCCTGAGACGTTTCATCTCTATTAGAGGCCCTGTCAAGCACATACGCTCTGATAGAGGAACCAACTTTGTTGGAGCTTGCAAAGAATTGAATATCACTTCAAACCTTGACACAGAATATGTTGAGAGATACCTTTCAGAACAGGGTTGTACATGGACATTTAACCCCCCACACTCTTCACACATGGGAGGTGCCTGGGAGCGTATGATTGGTATAGCTCGAAGAATCCTAGATTCAATGTTTCTACAATTGGGAACTTCAAAACTCACACATGAGACTCTGACAACCTTCATGGCTGAAGTA
This sequence comes from Rana temporaria, assembly GCF_905171775.1. Classification (NCBI taxonomy): domain Eukaryota; kingdom Metazoa; phylum Chordata; class Amphibia; order Anura; family Ranidae; genus Rana; species Rana temporaria. Next base: position 685,771,667 of record NC_053489.1, on the reverse strand, counting down.
TCAGCTATAATGAATGCCAGACCCTTGACATCTATACCCAACGATCCTGAAGATCCTTTCCTGCTTACACCTTCCACTTTGCTCACTCAGAAAGTCGAGGTGATCACAGCTCCTTCTGTCAATCTCGACCCAAAGGACTTATACAGATGTCAATGGAAAAGAGTACAAGTGTTAGCTGACACCTTTTGGAACAAATGGAAGAAACAATACTTGTCTAATCTACAGACCAGGAACAAATGGCAAGACAGCAAGCCCAACTTAGAGCCTGGTGCCATTGTTCTCATGAAAGACTCTCAATCAAGGAGAAACGAGTGGCCTTTGGGTCTGATAACCCAAGTGTTTCCCAGTGAAGATGGACACGTCAGGAAAGTTGAACTCAAAGTCATTAGGCAAGGCCAGCCTAAACTTTTCCTCAGACCTGTTTCCGAACTTGTTTTGTTACTCTCCTCCGGAGTGCCATGATGTGTGGTATCCGTGGGAAACCAGGCGAGGAGTGTCATGCCTTCATTCATAATGCCGCATACACACCATCACTTTATGTGATGAAAAAAAACGACACTTTCTGTGAAGTAAAAAATGACGTTTTTGAAACTTCAATTTTCAAAGACGAAGTTGCCTACACACCATCGTTTTCTCACAATGATCTTGCAAAGTGAGGTTACGTTCCACCACGTTTTACCATTGAAGCTTGCTTCATAAGTAGCTTCTGGGCATGCGTGGATGAAAAAACGTCTTACAAAACGACGTTTTTTGCTACACACGGTCAATTTCTGTGAAGTAAAAAGTGCACTTTTGAAAAACGACACATAAAATTGAAGCATGCTTCAATTTTTTTTGGTCGTTTTTTACAAGACATAAAACGACGTTTTCCCCCACACACAGTCAATTAAAGTGACGTTTTTAAAAACGTCATTTTTTTCCATCACATAAAGTGATGGTGTGTACGCGGCATAAGGCTCATCGTCTTCATAGTTTTGACTTTAGTTTGAATTAAATCAATGCTGCCATCTAGTGGACTTTCTGTTTAATTGCACCTGTTCTATGTTAATATAGTCAGCTAGAATAGTTCATTAATTTGGTCCATGCAAGCTTCCGTATTTCTATCCCATGAGGCTTTGCAGCACCTCCACAGCCTTCTTTTCCATTTTTCCTTCCAAGCAAGCACATGTCTGCTGAGTTCTTTCTCACGTCAGCCATATCGATGCATCTACGTTTTACTCTGTCTTGTGCTAATAAAAGTTCATAAGGATTCCGCGCCTACTGGAATGCATTAGTATGAGAAGAGTTATCAGTGTGCCCGAATACACATCAGTCACGTGTAGTGAGGGGCATAACAATCTACGAGGGCGTGTTTAGGGACGCAATTAGGTGTGGAGCAGTGTATGAATTAGGTGGGGCAGCTGGTGGCGAGTAACTCTTGAGGCCTGGCTAGTAGCTCAGGGCTTGAAATTTTGAGCCCTGTGTATATGATTAGTGTATAAATGTGACTGGCAGGGAAGGGGTTAAATGTATACCCTAGTGAGTGATTCTAACTGTGGGGGGAAGGTGACCGATGCTGTGTCCTTATGTACAAGGGGACACAGCATCGGTCTCCTCTCCCTGACAGGACGTGGATCTGTGTGTTTACACACACAGATCCACGTCCTTGTCTGTGTAACGGCCGATCACAGGTACCTGGCGGACATCACGGCCACCAGGCACGCGCATCGGCACCGCCGTGACACGGCGGGCGCGCGCGCGCCCCCTAGTGGCCGGAGGAGCCGAAGACTTCAATAGACGTCCTCCCGGCATTTGAGAGCCACCTTGTGGCCGTCATTTGCCTATGGCCCCGGCTCGAAGTGGTTAAAAAAAGTGGTATCGGGACAACCCTACTTGTAATGAATGGTGTGCTGCTTCTACAAAATTTTAAGCAAATGATTTAATGTGTAAAATGTTGATGTTTGGGACAGTTCTCCATGACAATTGTCCAGGATTGGAGGGTAGAAGCCTCCCGTTTGATGAAGAGGTCAGATCCTTGGTCCTCCTGCCATGTCTAAGGGTCTCCGCACCTCTACATCTCTCTACTTTCTAATATTTACTTTTACTTTGTAACTCTTCTCTTCTAAATAAACTTCCAGAACCTTCACCGTGATCCAAGGTTATTATTTCCTCATTGCATTCCACAATGACTTTGGCATTAGTTGTAATAGCGATGTAACACAGAGATAAGTTTTTTTTTCTGGGACAAACAGAGCTCCTGGTTATGGTGAGCCGGTGTCTTGTTGAGACTAGTTCCCCTATCGATATGGTTCCCTGCTTGACTGTGCAGGCGCAGACAAAGCCAACGGAAATCTCCGAACCTGATCAGCTGTTTTTCAGGTGTGCACGACGCAGGCGCGGCTCGGGCGGCATCCAGGCTCATTCCTTACCATCCCTGTGGATTTAAGGATGTTAAAAAAAGAGCCAGGAGGCCAAGCGAGCGCAGCGAGGACATGAGGCTGACTGGCCACTTACAGCGAATCCCACGTCACCCTGGACCTGTTGCTACACCTGAAAACAGCTGATTGGCTTGTGGAACCCAGCCTACCTTGGAGAGCTCTGGGGACTCTGGGTCAGATTCTCGTACAGCCGCGCAAAATTGTGCGGGCGTAACGTATCTCATTTACGTTACGCCTCTGCAACTTACACAGGCAAGTGCTGTATTCTCAAAGCACTTGCTCCATAACTTGCGGCGGTGTAACGTAAATCACCCGGCGGAATTCAAATTCGGCGGGTGGGGGGCGTGTATCATTTAAATGAAGCGCGTCATTGGTTTCGACCTGAACGTAAATGACGTCCAGCCCCATTCACGGACGACTTACGCAAACGACGTAACTTTTTTCAAATTCAACGCGGGAACGACGGCCATACTTAACATTGGCTGCGCCTCATATAGCAGGGGAAACTTTACGCCGGGAAAAGCCTAACGTAAACGTCGTAACTTTACTGCGTCGGCCGCGCGTACGTTCGGGAATTTGCGTATCTAGCTAATTTGCATACTCGACGGGGAAATCGACGGAAGCGCCACCTGGCAGGCAAAAAAAAAATGCAGTTAAGATCTGACGGCGTAAGAGACTTACGCCTGTCGGATCTAATGGATATCTATGCGTAACCTGATTCTAAGAATCAGACGCATAGATACGACGGGCCGGATTAGGACTTACGACGGCGTACGTCCTTTAAGAATCTGGGCCTCTGTGTCCAGCTCCCCCAGCCCCTCCTATGTGTAAATCACCCTGTGTCCATTAGGGGCACAGGGTGACCGATAACCCCAGTCTGATCTGTGCTAGTCTGACTCGATGTACAGCCACACTGGAATGTTGTATAGATGTATATATTGTGTGTTGTCCATGCTGTTGTGGACTGTTTTCTAGGATCATTTGGGGTGTGGCTGTGCCCCATTGTTCTTTTGTGTCTGTCTGCCTTAGGAGAAATGTATTATGGGATGGATGTTTTGTTATTGTGTTCCTGGCATGTGGACTGGGGGCAGGGTGAGGAGGGTAGTGGTGAATTCCTCAAACAACTCTCCCTGCTGATTGGACAGTTTACCCCGCCCTGAATCAAAGGGAGGGGTGAATTGTTCCCTGAGTGTATAGACCAGGGGTCCTCAAACTATGGCCCTCCAGTTGTTCAGGAACTACAATTCCCATCATGCCTAGTCATGTCTGTGAATGTCAGAGATTCACAATGCCTCATGGGAGGTGTAGTTTCGCAACAGCTGGAGGGCCGTAGTTTGAAGATCCCTGGTATAGACCAACACAAAGTGGCACATAATTGTGAAGTGGAAGGAAAATGATAAATGGTTTCCAAATTAGTCAATACTTTGTAGAACTCCCTTTCTCTGCAATTACAGCTGCAAGTCTTTTTAGGGGTGTCTTGTAGCTGGCCAGCTAGAACCTGTCCTAGGTAGCTAATATAACCTACATGTATATACAGCTAAAACCTGCTAAGAACCTAAATGTAATGCACATGTTTATATGTGAGAGACAAAAGCAAAGTTATTCACTGTGATGTTATGCTTGAATGTCATATAACAGTTCTATGTTGTGTTCACAGAAGCAAAAGAAAAAAATATGCCTTTAAGAATCGTTTATTTATATGACAGTGAAGGTAAGCTCAAATTACACAGTAGAATTCATACCAGAAAGCATAGAGTTAAGCTTTTGTGACTCATCAGTAGCCTTGGCCAATCACAGCTAATCTCACATTGAGCAGAGTCTTGACCTATCACAGCCACCTTTGCATCCATTCTGTCTGGGAGGTTTCTAATACCGTACATGTGCTGCATTCATTCCACATGAAGACAGAGAGCAGAGCAGACATACAGTACAGGGCCAGATTCAGAAAGAAGATCCGACGGCGTATCTCCTGATACGCCGTCGTATCTCTGAGTCCGGCCGTCGTATCTACGCGCCTGATTCATAGAATCAGGTTACGCATAGATCTCCCTAAGATCCGCCAGGTGTAAGTGACTTACACCGTCGGATCTTAGGCTGCAATCTACTGCTGCCCGCTAGGTGGCGTTCCGTGTTTTACTCGCAACGAATATGCAAATGAGGAGATCCGCCGGTTCAGAAACGAACGCCCGCCCGTCGCTTTTTTTTTACGTCGTTTGCGTTCGGCTTTTTCCAGCGGATAGTTACCCCTGCTATATGCGGCGTATCCTATGTTAAGTATGGCCGTGGTTCCCGCGCCGAGTTTTGAATTTTTACGTTGTTTGCGTAAGTCGTTTGCGAATACGGATGGACGTAATTTAAGTTCACGTCGAAACCAATGACGTCCTAGCGACGTCATTGGGAGCAATGCACGCCGGGAAAATTCGCGGACGGCGCATGCGCAGCTGAATCGGCGCGGGCACGCGCCTGATTTAAATACTACACTCCCCCTAGCCGCGGAATTTGAATTCCGCTGGGGGATTTACGATACGCCGCCGCAAGTTTTGAGGTAAGTGCTTTCTGAATACAGCACTAGCCTCTCAAACTTGCGCCGGCGGATCATAAATCAGATAGATTACGCGGATCTAAAGATCCGCTAATCTATCTGAATCTGCCCCACAGAGTTCAGTTTTATGGAAGCAAGGGCCTAAGTAGGTATGTTACACAAGTTATATATAACCGCCCTAACTGCACTCGAACGAACTAAGTCACATCCATCCAGTGCTTTAAGTGGGCCAAAAGAGGTGCCGGTACTCTATAAGGTGCCGGTGCTCCCCCCCCCCCCTTAATACTGAACATGAAAATACCCTTAGAAAGTACCCTGAAAAAGAGCTACTGTAGAAAGAGCTACTGAACATAAATGCTAAATTCAGGTAAGTGCTTTTTACAGGGAAAGGGGCGACAATGGGCACAGTGGCATCATGGGGCACAGTGGTGACAAAGGGCACAGAGGTGGGCAATTGGCACAGTGGCATCATGGGGCACAGTGGTGACAATGGGCACAGTGGCATCATGGGGCACAGTGGTGACAATGGGCACAGTGGCATCATGGGGCACAGTGGTGACAATGGGCACAGTGGCATCATGGGGCACAGTGGTGACAATTAAAGGGCACAGTGGTGACAATTGGCACAGTGGCAACAATTGAGGGGCACAGTGACTGCATTTGATGGCATGGCACAGTGGTGACAATTGATGGAACAGTGGCTGCGTTTGATGGCATGGCACAGTGACTGCGTTTGATGGCATGGCACAGTGGTGACAATTGATGGCACAGTTGCTGTTTGATGGCATGGCACAGTGGTGACAATTGATGGAACAGTGGCTGCGTTTGATGGCATGGCACAGTGACTGCGTTTGATGGCATGGCACAGTGGTGACAATTGATGGCACAGTGGCTGCGTTTGATGGCACAGTAGCTGCGTTTGATGGCATGGCACAGTGGTGACAATTGATGGCACAGTTGCTGTTTGATGGCATGGCACAGTGGTGACAATTGATGGCACAGTGGCTGCTTTTGGTGGCATGGCACAGTGGTTGCATGTGATGGGCTTCAATTTTTTTTTTTTTTTTTTGCGCCCCCCCCCCCCCACAATTTTGAGCACCAGCCGCCACTGTTCCAGACATTTGTAATGTTTGTAGATCCTGGGACACACACACACATGTGTGAAGGTAAAGTGTCTGCAGGGAAAAGTCAGGGAAGGGAGGGGGAGAGATAACAACCATCTGAGAGGAGCAGTGTGACAGGCAAAGATGAATGGATCTGTGTGAGGACGACAGGGAGGAGCAGGACGGCCGGCCAGATAGTGGCTGAGGAAGGGAGGAAGATGCCAGGGAGAGAGCATTGCAGACACAGCCAGAACTGACCTGTAAAGCCAACGTGAGGAGACCTGTTACCACTGCTGCCCGAACCTGCTGGGAGGAAACTTCAAAGGCCCCCCATGCACCTAGGACCCCTGGGCAGTTCACAGAAGTGCCTGTGCCTTAAGACAGGAAAGCCCTCCCCCGCTCTCACAGTGTCCCCCAGCTTTTATGGAGAGGAAAGCAGGCAGCGCTGGGGGGAGACCAGGCACCTATAGGAGGATCACATGTGGCCAGAACAGGGAGGCAGATCGGTGCGCTGTGACAGTTACAGAAATGATGCCGACAGGAGGGAGAGATACACAGCATCGGTTCTGTAACTGTCAAAGCGCACCGATCTGCCTCCCCATCAGCGGGCCCCACTCGGCTGCGGGCCCCATAGCGCCCGCGTGGGTCGCTATGGCGGTAGTTCCGCCACTGATCATCATATTCCTGGCCTGGGGCTGCGTTCCGGTACGGGAAACCCACGTACTGGGCGCACGGAGAGGTGCTGGTACTCTCCAGGGCAATTTTTGGAAGTGGCGGTACTGAGTACCGCCGCGTTCCGGCCCAGTTAAAGCACTGCATCCATCCATTCAGTCATTCATTACCCCTAACTGCACCAAAGCTAACCAAACTAAAGCAACCCTGCAAATCAAGTTGCAAACCACAGTCATACCTTTCAGAGAAATCCGAGAATGCTTTGATAACTTAGAGAGAGAGTATAAATACTGAAGAAAGAAATATATCCACCATCTTATGTTGAATGACAAGATTGAATATTTGAACCGCCATTTTCTGTTATACTTATTCAACACGTGTTTGTACATGGACTGTCTGCTGCAAAGCAGCAGTGTTATCTATGAAGAAAGTGAAGTCAATAAAGAAGTTATTTTTAAGCATTTGGTGTGCTCTTTAACCACTTGACCACCGGGCACGTAAACCCCCTTAATAACCAGACCAATTTTCAGCTTTCGGTGCTCTCACAATTTGAATGACAATTACTCAGTCATACAACATTGTACCCAAATGAAATTTTCGTCCTTTTTTTCACACAAATAGAGCTTTCTTTTGGTGGTATTTAATCACCGTTGGGTTTTTTATTTTTTGCGCTATAAAAGAAAAAAGACTGAAAATTCTGTAAAAAAAAAAAAAAATTTCTTTGTTTCTGTTATAAAATTTGGCAAATTTAGTATTTTTTCTTCATTCTTTTGCATAAATGTGAAAGATGAAGTTATGCCGAGTAAATAGATACCCAACATGTCACCCTTCAAAATTGCACACGCTCGTGGAATGGCGCCAAACTTCGCTACTTAAAAATCCCCATAGACGACGTTGCAGGGTATTGCGGAGTATTGTGGGGTATTGCGGAGTATTGTGGGGTATTGTGGGGTATTGCGGAGTATTGCGGGGTATTGTGGGGTACTGCGGAGTATTGCGGAGTATTGCAGGGTATTGCGGAGTATTGCGGGGTATTGTGGGGTATTGTGGGGTATTGCGGAGTATTGCGGGGTATTGCGGGGTATTGCGGGGTATTGCGGAGTATTGCGGGGTATTGTGGGGTATTGCGGGGTATTGTGGGGTATTGCGGGGTATTGCGGAGTATTGCGGGGTATTGCGGAGTATTGTGGGGTATTGTGGGGCATTGCGGAGTATTGCGGGGCATTGCAGAGTATTGCGGGGCATTGCGGAGTATTGCGGGCATTGCAGAGTATTTTGGGGTATTGCAGAGTATTTTGGGGTATTGCACAGTGTGCGGGCATTGCAGAGTATTTTGGGGTATTGTGGGGCATTGCGGAGTATTGCGGGGCATTGCAGAGTATTGCGGGGCATTGCGGAGTATTGCGGGCATTGCAGAGTATTTTGGGGTATTGCAGAGTATTTTGGGGTATTGCACAGTGTGCGGGCATTGCAGAGTATTTTGGGGTATTGCAGAGTATTTTGGGGTATTGCACAGTGTGGGGGCATTGCAGAGTGTGGGGGCATTGCAGAGTGTGGGGGCATTGCAGAGTATGGCTGGTACTGCAGAGTATTGCACAGGGAGGGATAGATGGCTGGATCTGTGACTGCATGTGTCACAGATCCAGCCCGCAGCAGCTGCTTCTGCTTCCGCTCTCTCCCCTCTCCTCTCTCACACTTTACCGTTCGGTACAGAGAGGAGAGGGAGGAACCGGCGTCATCACATGACGCCGGTTTGTTTACTAGTGATCGCTCCGTCATTGGACGGAGCGATCACGTGGTAAACCGCCGCTATCAGCGGCGATTTACCGTGATCCGTGATCAGCCGGGTCCGGAGGACCCGGCGGTCACGGAGACTCCCGTGTGCGCGCCCCACAGGGCGCGCGGGAGCGCGATTCTAGGAGGACGTACATTGACGCCCTCCTAGAGTTAAGCAACCGCCTTGTAGACGTATTTCGTCTATAGGGCGGTTGCTAACTGGTTAAACCTTACTGCTTCCATAGAACGGCAATAGAGGAATTTCAGAGTAACAGACAGTCTTGTTGGACTGAAAGGTCAGAGATAACACAATTCTTTTAATACCACAGCGCACGAGGCACTTTATAGTGTTGCGCCTGCCACATGTCTCTACCAGCTTTGCCCATCTAGAGAGGGACATTTCTGCCCATTCTTCTCTGTAAAATATCTCAAGCTCTGTCAGATTGGATGGAGAGCGTCTGTGATCAGCAATTTTCAAGTCTTGCCACAGATTCTCAATGGGATTTAGGTCTGGACTGAGACTGGGCCATTCTAACACATGAATAGGCTTTGATGTAAACCATTCCATTGTAGCTCTGGCTGTACTTTAGGGTCGTTGTCCTGCTGGAAGGTGAACCCCCCCCCCCCCCCCCGGTCTCAAGTCTTTTGCAGGTTTTCTTCTAAGATTGTCCTGTATTTGTCTCCATCTATCTTCCCATCAACTCTGACCAGCTTCCCTGTCCCTGCTGAAGAAAAGCATCCCCACCACATGATGCTTCCACCACCATGTTTCACGGTGGGGATGGTGTGTTCAGGGGGATGTGCAGTGTAAGTTTTCCGCCACACATAGCGTTTTGCTTTTAGGCCAAAAAGTACATTTTTGGTCTCATCTGACCAGAGCACCTTCTTCCACATGTTTGCTGTGTCCCCTCCCCCACATGTTTGCTGTGTCCCCCTCCCCCACATGTTTGCTGTGTCCCCTCCCCCACATGTTTGCTGTGTCCCCTCCCCCACATGTTTGCTGTGTCCCCTCCCCCACATGTTTGCTGTGTCCCCTCCCCCACATGTTTGCTGTGTCCCCTCCCCCACATGGCTTCTCACAAACTGCAAACAGGACTTCTTTTGTCTTTCTTTCCCCAATGTCTTTCTTCTTGTCGCTCTTCCATAAAGGGCAGATTTGTGGAGAGACCACTAATAGTTGTCCTGTGGACAGATTCTCCCCCCTGAGCTGGGCAGCTCCTCCAGAGTTACCATGGGCCTCTTGGCTGCTTCTCTGATGAATGCTCTCCTTGCCCGGCCCGGTCAGTTTAGGTGGATGGTCATGTCTTGGTAGGTTTGCAGTTGTGCCATACTCTTTCCATTTTCCGATGATGGATTGAACAGAAGCTCCGTGAGATCTTCAAAGCTTGAAAGATTTTTTTATAACCTAACCCTGCTTTATACTTCTCCACAACTTCATCCCTGACCTGTCTGGTGTGTTCCTCTGCCTTCATGATGCTGTTTGTCCACTAAGGTTCTCCAACAAACCTCTTAGGGCTTCACAGAACAGCTGTATTTATACTGAGATTACATGACACACAGGTGGACTCGATTTACTAATTAGGAGACTTCTGAAGGCAATTGGTTCCACTAGATTTTAGTTATCAGAGTAAAGGGGGCTGAATACAAATGCCCCTCCCCCCCACACTTTTCACACACTTTTTGCTTCTGAGCATGCACGTTTTTTTCCCCATCGTTAAAGCGTACACACGACCGTTTTTCACGATGAGTAAAACGACGAGAAAAAATAGAGCAGGTTCTAAATTATTAATGGCATTTTTCTCGTCATGAAAAACGATCATGTGTATGTGGCATTAGTGTAAACTCAATGGCCCAGATTCACAAAGCACTTGCGCCGACGTATCTCGAGATACGCCGCGTAAGTGCAAATATGCGCCGTCGTATCTGTGCGCTGTGCCCACAAAACCAAGATACGCCTGAAAATAGGCTTTCTACGACTGACGGAACTTGCCTACGCCGGCGTAGAGTGGGCGCATATTTACGCTGGACGTATTTGGCGCTCCCATAGATTTTCTATTCACATATTCAAATGAGGGAGATACGCCGATTCACGAACGTACGTCCAACGCAGTGCGCGTAAAGTCATACGTCCGGCGTAAAGTTATGCCCCATAAAGGAGGTGTAAGTCAGCAGCATCCATGCAAAGGGCTGCACCAGGGAACACAAGCCGGCATATTTTACGTAGGACGTGAATAGGGCTGGGCGTAGGTTACGTTCACGCCGTAGGCAATGATCCGACGTATCTTAGGCAGTTGTTCCCACGTGATTGTGAGCATGCGCACTGAGATGCGCCCACGGGACGGCGCATGCGCAGTTGGCGATACGTATCTGTCTGGCGCTCGACCCATCATTTGCATGGGGGTCACGCCTCATTAGCATGGTTCACGCCCACTTCCACTTACGCCTTGGAAACCCAGCGCAGATTTGGAAGCACTGGCTTTGTAAACACAGTACATGCCTCTCTGCGCTGCGTCGGTGTAGCGTAAAGGAGATACGCTACGGCGGCATAAATATTCACCAGTGTCTGTGAATCCGGGCCAATGTGACTTTTAAAGTGCAATACTCGAAATGAACTCAAGATGGCGGTCAAAACTCCAACGTCCACTGCAATAGTAATATGTAAATAAGCAAAACTATAAACTCATCGGGCCAGATTCACAAAGAGATACGACGGTGAATCTCCTGATATCTACAGATACACCATCGTATCTCTGACTTACACTGGTCCTATCTATGCGCCTGGTTCATAGAATCGGTTACGCATAGATAGGGCTAGATCCGACAGTGTTACACTGTCGGATCTTTTTTTAAATTTAAAAATGGCGCCGGGGGCGTTCCCGCTGATTTACGATAAATAATATGTAAATCAGCGAGATACGCAAATTCACGAACGTACGCGGACCCGTCGCAGTGTTCTTACGTCGTTTCCGTAGCGGTTTTCCGTCGTATACTTACCCCTTCTTTTATCAGGCGCAGCCAATGTTAAGTATAGCCGGCGTTCCCGCGTAAAATTTGAATTTTCCTACGTCGTTTGCGTACGCCGATTCACGAACACGCGCGTCGCAAGTCCCGCTCACGTCGCAACCACCGACGTCCTAGTGACGTCAGTGGGAGCAATGCACGCCGGGAAATTCCCCGGACGACGCATGCGCATTTAAATCGGCGCGGGAACGCGCCTGATTTAAATATGACACTCCCCCTAGCCGCGGAATTTGAATTCCGCCGGGGGATTTAGGATCCGCCGTCGCAAGTTTGGAGGTAAGTGGTTTGTGAATTAGCCACTTGCCTCCTAAACTTGCGGGAGCGGATCTTAATTCACGTAGATCGAGCGGATCTATAGATCCGCTGCGCTACGTGAATCTGGCCCATCACGTGCTTGATGGATACAAAACATGCAATAGTGATACACCCCAACCGAGTCAGCAGGGTGGGGGGGGGGGGGGGAGACTCGGTTGGGGTGTATGTGGAAGTGGAGCATAGCGGAGCCATCAGCTCCCATCATTGGCCCAGATTCAAGTAGAATCGCGCAATATTTGCGTGGGCAAAGAGCAAATTTTTTTCTCTGCGCCCACGCAAATATTGCGCTTTGCCCGCGATTCACGGAGCAGTTGCTCCGTAAATTGCGCGGGCAATATGCAAAGCAGCCGGGCGCAAGGCTGCCTAATGTAAATGATCCCGCCGGGGGGCGGGAATCATTTAAATTAGGCGCGCTCCCGCGCCGAGCGAACAGCGCATGCTCCGTCGGGAAACTTTCCCGACGTGCATTGCGGCAAAAGACGTCGCAAGGACGTCATTTGCTTGTAAGTGAACGTGAATGGCGTCCAGCGCCATTCACGGTTCACTTACGTAAACGACGTTAAATTTGAACGTCGCGAGCGGGAGGCGCAGCTATACTTTAGCATTGGCTGCGCCTGCTATTAGCAGGAGCAACCTTATGCTAAAGGCGCCGTACGGAAACTCCGTACCTTGCGTAGGCAGGGCCCGCGCAACTTTTGTGAATCGGTGGTAGTATGCAATTTGCATACTATACGCCGATCACAATGGCCGCGCCCCCTAGCGGCCAACGCAAGAATGCAGCCTGGGATGTGAAGGCATAAGGAGGCTTATGTCTGTCATATCCTAGGCTGCATTTGGTGTAACGAGGTTCCTGAATCAGGGGCACTCGTTACACCGGAGCAAGTAAGCACTTGCGCCGCGCAACTATGGTTGCGCGGGCGCAAGTGCTTCTTGAATCTGGGCCACTGATTATTATTGGATCAATGATGGGAGGGGGCCAGTCAGTGACAAAAGTTTTTTCACCTTAATGCATATGTAGCGTTACCCCCGGAGGAGCTGCTGGTTGTTTTGGGCGCACATTTACCTTGCGGCTCTCCGTATTCCTAGGGGTGAATGGCGCGTATAGCAGTAGTAAAGGAATGTCCGAAACAAGTGTCTTTTCTGTGCTCTTTATTACCCAGCCGGGTAAAAACAATGAACTGGTGATGAAAGGATAGAGTTGAAGAAAGACGGAGAACAGCAGATTCAGGCGTAGTATTTGGAACAGTCCTGCTCCCAGGGACGGCCCTACCATGGGACCCAGTGGTACCGCGGGTCCGGAGCGGAATCTCTGCCCCCTGTACCACCCCCCTACCTCTCCTGGTCTCTGCTGTTTGAGTGGGCAGGATGGGGGCGCACCTGACCTACGAGATCGCGCCGTCTGGGGTGAGAGTGAGCAGAGGGGGACAAGCCAGTGTGTGTGGACTGTGGAGGTGAAATCATCTTGCCGTACCTCATGTAGCTTGCAGGCACCTCTATGCTAAATCTGATGGATTACTGCAGTTTAGCATGGAAGTGCTGCCTGTTAGCTGACAATTGGGCTTAATGATTGAATTTGTCACTGTCTCCAGGTTTTCACTGCCACCTGGTGTATACCCTCCTGACCCCCCCCCTGGTGTATACCCTCCTGACCCCCCCCCTGGTGTATACCCTCCTGACCCCCCCCCCTGGTGTATACCCTCCTGACCCCCCCCTGGTGTATACCCTCCTGACCCCCCCTGGTGTATACCCTCCTGACCCCCTCCCTGGTGTATACCCTCCTGACCCCCCCTGGTGTATACCCTCCTGACCCCCCCTGGTGTATACCCTCCTGACCCCCCCCCTGGTGTATACCCTCCTGACCCCCCCCCTGGTGTATACCCTCCTGACCCCCCCCTGGTGTATACCCTCCTGACCCCCCCTGGTGTATACCCTCCTGACCCCCCCTGGTGTATACCCTCCTGACCCCCCCCTGGTGTATACCCTCCTGACCCCCCCTGGTGTATACCCTCCTGACCCCCCCTGGTGTATACCCTCCTGACCCCCCCCCTGGTGTATACCCTCCTGACCCCCCCTGGTGTATACCCTCCTGACCCCCCCCCTGGTGTATACCCTCCTGACCCCCCCCCTGGTGTATACCCTCCTGACCCCCCCCCTGGTGTATACCCTCCTGACCCCCCCCCCTGGTGTATACCCTCCTGACCCCCCCCTGGTGTATACCCTCCTGACCCCCCCTGGTGTATACCCTCCTGACCCCCCCCTTGGTGTATACCCTCCTGACCCCCCCTGGTGTATACCCTCCTGACCCCCCCTGGTGTATACCCTCCTGACCCCCCCCCTGGTGTATACCCTCCTGACCCCCCCCCTGGTGTATACCCTCCTGACCCCCCCCTGGTGTATACCCTCCTGACCCCCCCTGGTGTATACCCTCCTGACCCCCCCTGGTGTATACCCTCCTGACCCCCCCCCCCCTGGTGTATACCCTCCTGACCCCCCCTGGTGTATACCCTCCTGACCCCCCCTGGTGTATACCCTCCTGACCCCCCCCCTGGTGTATACCCTCCTGACCCCCCCTGGTGTATACCCTCCTGACCCCCCCCTGGTGTATACCCTCCTGACCCCCCCCCTGGTGTATACCCTCCTGACCCCCCCCCTGGTGTATACCCTCCTGACCCCCCCTGGTGTATACCCTCCTGACCCCCCCCTGGTGTATACCCTCCTGACCCCCCCCTGGTGTATACCCTCCTGACCCCCCCCTGGTGTATACCCTCCTGACCCCCCCCCCTGGTGTATACCCTCCTGACCCCCCCCCTGGTGTATACCCTCCTGACCCCCCCTGGTGTATACCCTCCTGACCCCCCCCCCCGGTGTATACCCTCCTGACCCCCCCCCGGTGTATACCCTCCTGACCCCCCCCCGGTGTATACCCTCCTGACCCCCCCCCCTGGTGTATATTCTCCTGACCCCCTCCCCTGGTGTATACCCTCCTGACCCTCCCTGGTGTATACCCTCCTGACACCCTACCCTGGTGTATACCCTCCTGACCCCCAACCCTGGTGTATACCCTGCTGACCCCCCCCCCCCCCGGTGTTTACCCTCCTGACTCCCCCTGGTGTATACCCTCCTGACCCCCCCACCTGGTGTATACCCTCCTGGTGTATACCCTCCTGACCCCCCCCTGGGGTATGCCCTCCTGACCCCCCTGGTGTATACCCTCCTGACCCCCCCTGGTGTATACCCTCCTGACCCCCCCCGGGTGTATACTCTCCTCCCCCCCCCCCCCGGTGTATACCCTCCTGACCCCTCCCTGGTGTATACAACGTACTTGCGCCCATCGCAGTAAGCTACGCCGTTGCTTTGTGAATACTGCTCTTGCTTCTCAGAGTTACGTTGGCGTAGCGCATATGAGATGCGCTACGCCCGCTTAAAGATACGCCGATGTCTCTGAATCCGTGCCTAAGTAATCACTCACTAACTACACTGCCCAGTGCCCATTCGAAAGAACGATACAAGTACACAAATTTACTTTCGTATCTATGCGCCTGATTCTTAGAATCAGTTACGCATAGATTTGTCTAAGATCCGACCGGCGTAAGTCTCTTACGCCGTCGTATCTTAGTTGCAATTTTAGGCTGGCCGCTAGGTGGCGCTTCCGTATATTTACGCGTCGAATATGCAAATTAGGTAGATACGCCGATTCAGAAATGTACGTTTGCCCGGCGCATTTTTTTTTACGTTAGGCTTTTTCCGGCGTAAAGTTACCCCTGCTATAGGAGGCGTATCCTATGTTAAGTATGGACGTCGTTCCCGCGTCAAATTTTTTAAATTTTACGTCGTTTGCGTAAGTCGTTCGTGAATAGGGATTTACGTTCACGTCGAAAGCATTGGCTTTTTGCGGGTTAATTTGGAGCATGCGCACTGGGTTACATTCACGGACGGCGCATGCGCCGTTAGTCAAAAACGTCATTTACGTGGGGTCATGTTTTATTTACATAGAAAACGCCCACCTCTTCACAGTTTGAATTAGGCGCGATTACGCCGGCAGATTTACGCTACGCCGCCGTAACTTAGGGCGCAGGTTCTTGGTGAATACAGAACCTGCCTCACTAAGTTACGGCGGCGTAGCGTATCTGAGATATCACAAAAATAAGCAATTGTACCTAAATCTACCCCATTGTGTTATTTTTATTTTTTTAATTGTCTGTATTTTTTTTTTTGTTTATAGTGCAAAAAAAAAAAAAACGCAGAGGTGATCAAATATACTACTAAAAGAAAGTTTGTGGGGGGGGGGGAAAGGACATCAATTTGGGAACAACGTTGCACGACCGCGTAATTGTCAATTAAAGTAACGCAGTGCCGTATTGCAAAAAATTGCCTGGTCAGGAAGGGGGGGGGGGGGGGGTAAATCTTCCAGAGCAGCACCATCTCTACCTGTAGACATACAACAAAATGTATTCTCAGTCCATCAGGAAGAAGTCACATTATAGTGATAACTTTTATCCAATAATATTCTCTCCATCACCACATTGATTACATTGGAAATATCCTTCCAGCGGTCTCTTTCTGCAGTCAGCAGCATGAAGCAATCCAAGTCTATACAAGTCCCAGAGCCGGCTATTATTTGCACATTTATTTTTGCTTCCTTAATAAAGGTCGTCATTTCCTGTTTTGCAATAAACGCTTAATCAGAGTGGGGAGGGGTGAGAGCTCAGAGAGGGGGGGGTGAGAGCTCAGAGAGGGGAGGGGTGAGAGCTCAGAGTGGGGGGGGGGTGAGAGCTCAGAGAGGGGAGGGGTGAGAGCTCAGAGAGGGGAGGGGAGGGGTGAGAGCTCAGAGTGGGGGGGGGTGAGAGCTCAGAGAGGGGAGGGGAGGGGTGAGAGCTCAGAGTGGGGGGGGGTGAGAGCTCAGAGAGGGGAGGGGTGAGAGCTCAGAGAGGGGAGGGGAGGGGTGAGAGCTCAGAGAGGGGGGGGTGAGAGCTCAGAGAGGGGAGGGGTGAGAGCTCAGAGAGGGGAGGGGTGAGAGCTCAGAGAGGGGAGGGGGTGAGAGCTCAGAGAGGGGGGGTGAGAGCTCAGAGAGGGGAGGGGTGAGAGCTCAGAGTGGGGAGGGGTGAGATCTCAGAGAGGGAAGGGGTGAGAGCTCAGAGAGGGGGGGGGTGAGAGCTCAGAGTGGGGGGGGGTGAGAGCTCAGAGTGGGGAGGGATGAGAGCTCAGAGTGGGGAGGGGTGAGAGCTCAGAGAGGGGAGGGGTGAGAGCTCAGAGAGGGGGGGTGAGAGCTCAGAGAGGGGGGGGTGAGAGCTCAGAGAGGGGAGGGGTGAGAGCTCAGAGTGGGGAGGGGTGAGAGCTCAGAGTGGGGAGGGGGGAGAGCTCAGAGAGGGGAGGGGTGAGAGCTCAGAGAGGGGAGGGGTGAGAGCTCAGAGAGGGGGGGTGAGAGCTCAGAGAGGGGAGGGGTGAGAGCTCAGAGAGGGGAGGGGTGAGAGCTCAGAGAGGGGGGGTGAGAGCTCAGAGAAGGGAGGGTTGAGAGCTCAGAGTGGGGAGGGGTGAGAGCTCAGAGAAGGGAGGGGTGAGAGCTCAGAGAGGGGAGGGGTGAGAGCTCAGAGAGGGGGGGTGAGAGCTCAGAGAAGGGAGGGTTGAGAGCTCAGAGTGGGGAGGGGTGAGAGCTCAGAGAGGGGAGGGGTGAGAGCTCAGAGAGGGGAGGGGTGAGAGCTCAGAGTGGGGAGGGGTGAGAGCTCAGAGAGGGGAGGGGTGAGAGCTCAGAGAAGGGAGGGGTGAGAGCTCAGAGAAGGGAGGGGTGAGAGCTCAGAGAGGGGAGGGGTGAGAGCTCAGAGAGGGGAGGGGAGGGGTGAGAGCTCAGAGTGGGGAGGGGTGAGAGCTCAGAGAGGGGAGGGGTGAGAGCTCAGAGAGGGGAGGGGTGAGAGCTCAGAGAGGGAGGGGTGAGAGCTCAGAGAGGGGAGGGGTGAGAGCTCAGAGAAGGGAGGGGTGAGAGCTCAGAGAGGGGAGGGGTGAGAGCTCAGAAAGGGGGGGTGAGAGCTCAGAGAGGGGAGGGGTGAGAGCTCAGAGAGGGGAGGGGTGAGAGCTCAGAGTGGGGAGGGGTGAGAGCTCAGAGAGGGGAGGGGTGAGAGCTCAGAGAAGGGAGGGGTGAGAGCTCAGAGAAGGGAGGGGTGAGAGCTCAGAGAGGGGAGGGGTGAGAGCTCAGAGAGGGGAGGGGAGGGGTGAGAGCTCAGAGTGGGGAGGGGTGAGAGCTCAGAGAGGGGAGGGGTGAGAGCTCAGAGAGGGGAGGGGTGAGAGCTCAGAGAGGGAGGGGTGAGAGCTCAGAGAGGGGAGGGGTGAGAGCTCAGAGAAGGGAGGGGTGAGAGCTCAGAGAGGGGAGGGGTGAGAGCTCAGAAAGGGGGGGTGAGAGCTCAGAGAGGGAGGGGGTGAGAGCTCGGAGAGGGGAGGGGTGAGAGCTCGGAGAGGGGAGGGGGTGAGAGCTCAGAGAGGGGAGGGGTGAGAGCTCAGAGTGGGGAGGGGTGAGAGCTCAGAGTGGGGAGGGGTGAGAGCTCAGAGAGTGGGGTGAGAGCTCAGAGTGGGGAGGGGTGAGAGCTCAGAGAGGGGAGGGGTGAGAGCTCAGAGTGGGGAGGGGTGAGAGCTCAGAGAGTGGGGTGAGAGCTCAGAGTGGGGAGGGGTGAGAGCTCAGAGAGGGGAGGGGTGAGAGCTCAGAGAGGGGGAGGGGTGAGAGCTCGGAGAGGGGAGGGGTGAGAGCTCAGAGTGGGGAGGGGTGAGAGCTCAGAGAGGGGAGGGGTGAGAGCTCAGAGAGGGGGGGGGTGAGAGCTCAGAGAGGGGAGGGGTGAGAGCTCAGAGAGGGGGGGGTGAGAGCTCAGAGAGGGGAGGGGTGAGAGCTCAGAGTGGGGAGGGGTGAGAGCTCAGAGTGGGGAGTGGTGAGAGCTCAGAGTGGGGAGGGGTGAGACCTCAGAGTGGGGAGGGGTGTGAGCTCAGAGAGGGGAGGGGTGAGAGCTCAGAGAGGGGAGGGGTGAGAGCTCAGAGAGGGGAGGGGTGAGAGCTCAGAGAGGGGGAGGGGTGAGAGCTCTGAGAGGGAGGGTGAGAGCTCAGAGAGGGGAGGGGAGGGGTGAGAGCTCAGAGTGGGGAGTGGAAGCTCAGAGTGGGGAGGGGTGAGAGCTCAGAGAGGGGAGGGGTGAGAGCTCAGAGAGGGGAGGGGTGAGAGCTCAGAGAGGGGAGGGGTGAGAGCTCAGAGAGGGGGAGGGGTGAGAGCTCTGAGAGGGAGGGTGAGAGCTCAGAGAGGGGAGGGGAGGGGTGAGAGCTCAGAGTGGGGAGTGGAAGCTCAGAGTGAGGAGTGGAAGCTCAGAGTGGGGGAGGGGTGAGAGCTCAGAGTGGGGAGTGGAAGCTCAGAGTGGGGAGTGGAAGCTCAGAGGGGGGAGGGGTGAGAGCTCAGAGAGGGGGAGGGGTGAGAGCTCGCTGGGCTGTCAGCAGATAGAACAGGAGACGTCTGGGGAAATACTGCTGCGTTGGGTGTTGCCGATCGTCACAGATACAAAGGATTCCTCGTCATTTCACTCCCTTGGATCGGATACATTGTATCAGTAAGTAACGTTTGTGTTATATTTGTTTCTGTTTATCTTTCTCTGTATTGTGTGTGGGGGTAACAATGTCTCCAGTTAGTGGAAAACATTTCTGGTATAAGAAATACACCATATTGCCAAAAGTATTGGGACGCCTGCCTTCACACACACATGAACTTTAACCACTTAACCCCGGACCATATTGCTGGTCAAAGACCAGAGCACTTTTTGCGATTCGGCACTCCGTCGCTTTAACTGACAATTGCGCGGTTGTGCGACATGGCTCCCAAACAAAATTGGCGTCCTTTTTTCCCCACAAATAGAGCTTTCTTTTGGTGGTATTTGATCACCTCTGCGGTTTTTATTTTTTGCGCTATAAACAAAAATACAGCGAAAATTTTGAGAAAAAATTCAATATTTTTTACTTTTTTGCTATAATAAATATCCCCAAAAAATATATATAAAAATACGTTTTTTTTCCTCAGTTTAGGCCGATACGTGTTCTTCTACCTATTTTTGGTAAAAAAAAATCACAATAAACGTTTATCGGTTGGTTTGCGCAAAATTTATAGCGTTTACAAAATAGGGGATAGTTTTATTGCATTTTTATTATTATTTTTATTTTTTTTACTACTAATGGCGGCGATCAGCGATTTTTTTTTTTTCGTGACTGCGACATTATGGCGGACACTTCGGACAATTTTGACACATTTTTGGGACCATTGTCATTTTTACAGCAAAAAATGCACTGATTACTGTGAAAATTACAATTGCAGTTTGGGAGTTAACCACAAGAAGTGCTGAAGGGGTTATGTGTGACCTCATGTGTGTGTTTACAACTGTAGGGGGGTGTGGCTGTAGGTGTGACGTCATTGATTGTGTCCCCCTATAAAAGGGATCACACGATCGATGACGCCGCCACAGTGAAGAACGGGGAAGCCGTGTTTACACACAGCTCTCCCCGTTCTTCAGCTCCGGGGACCGATCGTGGGACTCCAGCGGCGATCGGGTCCACGAGTCCCGCGGTCATGGTCACGGAGCTTCGGACCGGGTCGCGGGACTCACGGACCCGATCGCCGCTGGAGTCCCACGATCGGTCCCCGGAGCTGAAGAACGGGGAGAGCTGTGTGTAAACACGGCTTCCCCGTTCTTCACTGTGGCGGCGTCATCGATCGTGTGATCCCTTTTATAGGGGGACACAATCGATGACGTCACACCTACAGCCACACCCCCCTACAGTTGTAAACATACTTCAGGTCACACATGATGTATATCGGCGTGAAGGGGTGAAGGGGTCCTTAAGTGGTTAATATATCTGATAGTAAATTAGTGACGCGTGAGGAGACTGAAGGCGTGAGCTGAGGGGTAGAGAGATAGATTTGGGTGTCGTCCAGGGGCGGACTGATCATTCGGGCACCCGGGCACTGCCTGAGGGCCCCATGCCACTAGGGGGCCCCATCAGGGTTGCCAGCCTCAGTAAAACCAGGGACAGTATGTAAAAATCCCAAGATTATAGCTGCCCCGCCTCTCCAGTGCCTTTTCAGTGTGTGTGTCTGTATTCTGTGTGTGTGTATACTGTGTATGTATATTGTGTATACTGTGTGTGTATACTGTATGTGTATACTGTGTGTCTGTGTGTATACTGTGTATGTATATTGTGTATACTGTGTGTGTATACTGTATGTGTATACTGTGTGTCTGTGTGTGTATACTGTGTGTGTATATTGTGTATACTGTGTGTGTATACTGTATGTGTATACTGTGTGTCTGTGTGTATACTGTGTGTGTATATTGTGTGTGTGTGTGTGTGTGTGTGTATACTGTGTGTATATATTGTGTGTCTGTGTGTGTATACTGTGTGTGTATACTGTGTGTATATATTGTGTGTATACTGTGTGTGTATACTGTGTGTGTATACTGTGTGTATACTGTGTGTGTATATTGTGTGTGTGTGTGTGTATACTGTGTGTATATATTGTGTGTCTGTGTGTGTATACTGTGTGTGTATATTGTGTGTCTGTGTGTGTATACTGTGTGTGTATACTGTGTGTATATATTGTGTGTCTGTGTGTGTATACTGTGTGTGTATACTGTGTGTATACTGTGTGTGTATATTGTGTGTGTGTGTGTGTGTGTATACTGTGTGTATATATTGTGTGTCTGTGTGTGTATACTGTGTGTGTATATTGTGTGTCTGTGTGTGTATACTGTGTGTGTATACTGTGTGTATATATTGTGTGTCTGTGTGTGTATACTGTGTGTGTATATTGTGTGTCTGTGTGTGTGTATACTGTGTATGCCAAGCTTTTTTTCTCAGAGAATGGGTTCAGGAACTTACCCATTTTGAGTCACACCTTGTCTCCGCCCCCTACCCACCTCTGAGCACTGTTTCTTGGTTTCACCCCTACCCACCTCCCAGTACCGCCCCTTTTAGGGAATACAAAGCCAAGTATAATTTTTTGGTGCTAAGCAACAATAGACCCCCCTCCCCAATAGACCCTTTGCAACAATAGACCCCCCCTCCCCAATAGACCCTCCGCAACAATAGACCCCTCCTCCCCAATAGACCCTCCACAACAATAGACCCCCCCCCAATAGACCCTCCACAACAATAGACCCCCCCCTCCCCAATAGACCCTCCACAACAATAGACCCCCCCTCCCCAATAGAGCCTCCGCAACAATAGACCCCTCCTCCCCAATAGACCCTCCACAACAATAGACCCCCCCTCCCCAATAGAGCCTCCGCAACAATAGACCCCCCCTCCCCAATAGACCCTCCGCAACAATAGACCCCCCCTCCCCAATAGAGCCTCCGCAACAATAGAGCCCTTTAGAGAATTTGAAGAATGTGCTGCACCACAATGGCAGGTTCCCAGTCACTATTTCTTTTCATGTAAGGCCAATGTTTCAAAAGTGTCCGATGTGTCCGCCATAAAGTTGCAGTCACGTTAAAAATTCGCAGATCGCCGCCATTACTAATAAAAAAAAATTATAATAATAAAAATGCCATAAAACTATCCCCTATTTTGTAGACGCTATCACTTTTGCGCAAACCAATTAATAAACGCTTATTGAGATTTTTTTTTTTACCAATAATATGAAGTAGAATACGTATCGGCCTAAACTGAGGAAAACATTTTTTTTTATATATTTTTGGGGATATTTATTACAGCAAAAAGTTAAAAATATTGAATTTATTTTTCAAAATTGTCGCTCTATTTTTGTTTATAGCGCAAAAAATTAAAACCGCAGAGGTGATCAAATACCACCAAAAGAAAGCGCTATTTGTGGGGAAAAAAGGACACCAATTTTGTTTGGGAGCCACGTCCAGTGCCGGGACAAGATCTTCCAGTGCCCAGGGCAAAGATGCTAAACTGCGCCCCCCCCCTTTCCCTTAGGGTTAGGGTGCCCACCCCATCCCTGCAATAAACCATTGCGCCAGGGGCAGCCGCTCCCTCCTGCCCACCCCTTTTTCCGGCCCTGGCCACATCGCATGACATTGTCAGCTAAAGCGGCGCAGTGCCGAATCGCAAAAAGTGGCCTGGTCATTTGGCAGCCAAATCCTCCGGGAGCTGACGTGGTTAAGCTACATTCCCCTTCTCTGGGGGCTACACTGTGAGGGGTTATTTACGAAAGACAAATCCACTTTGCACTACAAGTGCAAACTACAAGTGCAAAGTGCGCTTGAAATTGCACTGAAAGGGCACTTGGAAGTGCAGTCTCTGTAGATCCGAGGGGGGACAGCATTTTAGCTTGCTATAATAATAAATATCCCCCAAAAATATATAAGAAAACATTTTTTCCCCTCAGTTTAGGCCGATACGTATTCTTCTACTTATTTTTGGTAAAAAAAAATCGCAATAAGCGTTTATCGATTGGTTTGCGCAAAATTTATAGCGTCTACAAAATAGGAGATAGATTTATGGCATTTTTATTATTTTATATTTTTACTAGTAATGGCGGCGATCAGCGATTTTTTTTTTCTTTCTTTTTATCATGACTGCGACATTATGGTGGACACATCGGACATTTTTGACATGTTTTTGGGACCATTGTCATTTTTACAGCAATCAGTGCTATAAAAATGCACTGATTACTGAGAAAATGGCAGTGAAGGGGTTAACCACTAGGTGGCGCTGAAGGGGTGGGCTATGTGTGACGCAACACTGATCACCGCTTCCGATATTACAGGAAGCGGTGATCAGTGTCCTGTCACTAGGAAGACTGGGGAAATGCTTGTTTACATCAGCATTTCCCCGTTCTTCGTCTCCATGAGACCATCGCGGGTATCCCTACGGACATCGAGTCCGCAGGACCCGCAGTCGGGCTCGGTGGCGGCGCGCATCCACAATGCCGCTTCTTAACCACTTATCTCCCGGACCATATTGCTGGCCACTTTTGCGATTCGGCACTGCGTCGCTTTAACTGACAATTGCGCAGTCGTACAATGTGGCTCCCAAATAAAATTGGCGTCCTTTTTTCCCCCACACATAGAGCTTTCTTTTGGTGGTATTTGATCACCTCTGCGGTTTTTATTTTTTGCGCTAAAAAAAAAATAGAGCGACAATTTTGAAAAAAATTCAATATTTGTTACTTTTTGCTATAATAAATATCCCCCAAAAAATATATAAAAAAAAATGTTCCTCAGTTTAGGCCGATACGTATTCTTCTACATATTTTTCGTAAAATCGGTTGGTTTGCGCAAAATTTATAGCGTTTACAAAATAGGGGATAGTTTTATTGCATTTTTATTAATTCTTTTTTTTTACTACTACTAATGGCGGCGATCAGCGATTTTTTTTTTCGTGACTACGACATTATGTCGGACACATCGGACAATTTTGACACATTTTTGGGACCATTGTCATTTTCACAGCAAAAAATGCATTGTTTACAATTGCAGTTTGGGAGTTAACCACAAGGGGGCGCTGAAGGGGTTAAGTGTGACCTCATTTGTGTTTCTAACTGTAGGGGGGTGTGGCTGTAGGTGTGACATCATTGATTGTGTTTCCCTATAAAAGGGAACACACGATCAATGACGGCGCCACAGTGAAGAACGGGGAAACTGTTTTTACATACAGCTCTCCCCGTTCTTCAGCTCCGGGGACCGATCGCGGGACTCCAGCGGCGATCGGGTCCGCGGGTCACGGAGCTTCGGACCGGGTCGGGGGCGCGCGCCCGCGACCGGGCACTTAAGGAGGACATACCTGTAGGTGCTTGTGCCCAGCCGTGCCATTATGCCGACGTATATGTGCAGGAGGCGGTCCTTAAGTGGTTAAAGCTCTGTCTCCCTTCACATTTGAGGCTCCCGAATGTCTTCCATGTTTCTCTCTTGGGGTAGGGGTAGGCAACCTCGGCACTCCAGCTGCGGTGAAACTACAAGTCCCATTATGCCTCTGCCTCTAGGAGTCATGCCTGTGATTGTCGGGGTCTTCCAATGTCTCATGGCAATGAAATCATGGATTTCAAATTCTCCAGCGGGAGGCTTTTTATATCTAATTGACGAGGGGGATTCGATCCTGAGGAAAGCTGTTGGATTCCTTCTACTGATGTTCCTGCCTCCATTTGGTGAAACTTTTTCATTAGAAGTTTCCTCTCAAGCCCGGCCCTAAACGGGTGGGGAGGCCTCGTAAGGTTGGGTGGGGAGGCCTCGTAAGAGGAAGGTACTGTCATGTTATAGCCTGCAGTTTTCCTACCTGTGTAATTCTTACTTCCTTGCTGCAATGCTGCTCCAAGACACATACAGTTGTGCTCATAAGTTTACATACCCTGACAGAATTTATTATTACTTGGGCATTTTTCAGAGAATATGAATGAGAACACAAAAACTTTTCTCTCATTCATGGTTAGTGTTTGGCTGAAGCCTTTTATTATCAATCAACTGTGTTTACTCTTTTTAAATCATAATCACAACAAAAACTACCCAAATGACCCTGATCAAAAGTTTACATACCCCAGTTCTTAATCCCGTTTATTGCCCCCCTTTAACATTAATGACAGCTTGATGTGTTTTGTGGTATTTGTGGACGAGGCTCTTTATCTTCTCAGATGGTGAAGCTCCCCATTCCTCTTCCAGTTCCTGTAAATTCTTGGGCCGTCTCACATGAACGGCACATTTGAGATCTCCCCAGAGGGGCTCAATGATATTGAGGTCAGGAGACTGAGATGGCCTCTCCAGAACCTTCTCTTTATTCTGCTGTAGCCAATGACAGGTCCACTTGGCCTTGTGTTTTGGATCATTGTCATGTTGGAATGTCTGTCCCATGCATGCGCAGCTTCCTGGCTGATGAATGAAATGTTCCTCCTGTATTTTTTGATAACAGTCTGCAATCATCTTGCCATCAATTTTGACCAAATTCCCTGTGCCTTTTTAGCTCACACATCCCAAAACATCAGTGACCCACCTCCGTGTTTCACAGTAGGGATGGTGTACCTTTAATCATAGGCCTTGTTGTCTCCTCCCCAAATGTAGTGTTTATGGTTGTGGCCAAAAAGCTCAATTTTGGTCTCATCACTCCAAACGGCCTAGTGCCAGAAGGTTTGAGGCTTGTCTCTGTGTTGTTTGGCGTATTGTAAGTGGGATACTTTGTGACATTTGCATAGTAATGGCTTTCTTCTGGAGACTCGACCATGCAGCCCATCTTTCTTCAAGTGCCTCCTTATTGTGCATCTTGTACAGCCACACCACATGTTTTCAGAGGGTCCTGTATTTCACCTGAAGATATTTATGGGTTTTTCTTTGCATCCCGAACAATTTTCCTGGCAGTTGTGGATGAAATTTTAGTTGGTCTACCTGACCGTGGTTTGGTTTCACCAGAACCCCTCATTTTCCACTTCTTGATTAGAGTTTGAACACTGCTGATTGGCGTTCTCAATTCCTTGGATATCTTTTTATATCCCTTTTCTGTTTTATACAGTTCAACTACCTTTCCCCGCAGATCCTTTGACAGATGAAAGATGCAAGGGTCTGTCAGGAGTCCAGGAACTCATTGAACTTTTATACACACACACTAATTGCAAGCAAACCGATCACAGGTGAGGATGGTTACCTTTAATAGCCATTCAAACCCTTTTGTGTCAACTTGTGTGCATTTATCTGGCCAAAATCACCAGGGTATGTAAACTTTTGATCGGGGTTATTTGGGTAGTTTCTGTTGTGATTATGATTTAAAAAGAGTAAACACAGTTGATTGATAATAAATGGCTTCAGCCAAACACTAACCATGAGTGGAAGAAAAGTTTGGTAGTCTACACAAAATCAAATGGTGTCCTCTTTCTTGGGAACAACAACAACGGGTGAGGCCCAGGGGCCCTGGGAGGGTTGGATAGTTCCCAGGTCCAACATTTCATTCAGTTCTTGTTTTATGGTGTTCCAGACGGCTTCTGGAACACAGTAAGGGGCTTTTTGGATGATGAGGTTTCCACATGATGAGTGGTGAAGGTCGTCCTTCCGGGCCGAGAGGAAAAGATGGGACGGCGGTGGTGCACAACGGTTTTCATGGACACCTGTTGTTCCTGGCTGAGCTGGGGGCCCAAGGTTACCTGGTGTACATCAGATGAGTGACGCGCTACCTCCAAGGTTACCTGGTGTACATCAGATGAGTGGCGCCCTACCTCCAAGAGATCAAGCACGATTTTGTCATCTACTTCAGAGGGTAGGGGGCAGACCACCAGGACGGGAAGGTTTCTGTTGTGGTATTCCTTGATCATATTGACATGCGCTGTCTTTTGCCGCTTCCCCCGATCGTCCAGCACGAGAACATAGTTGGTCTCATTTAACTATTTGATGGTTCGAAAGGGTCCCACCCATGTAGATTGTAATTTTGTTATGTGGATCTGTACCAAGCTCCTGAGGGACCCTAGTGAAAAAGCAGGCCAGAGCTAAGACTCCACGGCCTGGGGAACCCTAAATTGGCGATTTACAAGGGCTCACTCTCACAGACTCCTGACAAGTACATTATGAGTAGCTGGATGCTATCATGGTGAATGGCCACATTCATTTGTAGTTTCTGCAAACTGCAAACAGGTTGGGTTTGCTTCGAATCCATGCTCAACCCGAACCTCAATGCCATCTTTCTTGGGTACAAAAACTACAGGTGAGGCCCAGGGGCTCTGGGAGGGTTTGATAATTCCCAGGTCCAACATGTTGTTCAGTTCTTGTTTTATGGTGTTCCGGACGACTTCTGGGACTCAGCAATTGTCTTTTTGGATGAGTCGGGTTTGCAAGGTTTCCACACGAGTGGTGAAGGTCGTCCTTTCGGGCCGAGAGGAAAAAATGGGACAGCGGTGGTGCACAACGGTCTTCATGGACACCTGTTGTTCCTGGCTGAGCTGGGGGCCCAAGGGTACCTGGTGTACGTCAGCCAAGTGGGGCGCAACCTCCAGGAGATCAAACACGACTTTGTCGTCTTCTTCAGAAGGTAGGGGGCAGACCACCAGGGTGGGAAGGTTTCTGTCATGTTATTCCTTGATCATATTGACATGCACGGTCTTTTGCCGCTTTCCCCGATCATCCAGCGCGAGAACATAGTTGGTCTCATTTAACTTCTAATTTGAAAGGATCCCCCCCCCCCCCCCCCCATAGATTGTAATTTGTTATGTGGATCTGTACCAAGCTCCCGAGGGACGCTGGTGAAAAAACAGGCAAGAGCTAAGACTCCATGCCCTGGGGAACCCTAAGTTTGCAGTTTCTGCAAACAGGTTGGGTTTGCTTCAAATCCATGCTTAACCCAAACCTCAAATCGAATGGTGCCACCTTTCTTGGTTACAAAAACAACAGGTGAGGCCCAGGGGCTTTGGGAGGGTTGGATAATTCCCTGGTCTAACATTTCATTCAGTTCTTGTTTTATGGTGTTCCGGGACGGCTTCTGGAACACAGTAAGGGACTTTTTGGATGGGCCGGGTTTGCAAGGTTTCCACATGATGATTTTCTCTTGATCAGCTCTGCGGGAAGTCTGCCCGCTCTCTGAACACAATAACACACTGGGGTTGATTTACTAAAGCTAAAGAGTGCAAAATCTGGTCCAGCTCTACATAGAAACCAAATCGGCTTCCAGGTTTTTTTGTCACCGCTTAATTGAACAAGCTGAAGTTAGAAGCTGATTGGCTGCCATGCGCAGCTGCACCAGATTTTGCACTCTCCCGTTTTAGTAAATCGACCCCAATGTGTGGATGAGAGAATCTGGTTACTTTTTTTTTCAATCCATTGGTTGAACAAAAAAAAGTGGCTCGTGTATGGCCAGCTTCAGTCTCAGCTTCGGCCTGTGTAGGAATGTATAGAACTGGTCACATTGGTTAATGAGTCTCAGATACTTTCACTTTTGTTTCTCTCTTCTGTTCTCAGGGATGGCATCTGCGGATCGGAGGAAGGGGCTGGAATCTTCGAGAGAGACATATGGAAGAAAAAATGGCGGTGCAAAGGAGGTGCAGAGACATATGGAAGAAACAATGGCGGTGCAGCGACATATGGAAGAAACAACAGCAGATCAGAAACATATGGAAGAAAAAACAGCGGAAACGAGACATATGGAAAAAACAACGGCAATGCAGAGACAAATGGAAAAAACAATGGGGGTGCAGAGACATATGGAAAAAACAACGGCAATGCAGAGACATATGGAAAAAACAATGGCGGTGCAGAGACATATGGAAGAAACAATGGCAGATCAGAGACATATGGAAGAAACAACAGCGGTAACGAGAAATATGGAAAAAACAGAGGCAATGCAAAGAAACATGGAAAAAACAATGGAGGTGCAGAGACATATGGAAGAAACGATGGCGGATCAGAGACATATGGAAGAAACAACAGCGGTAATGAGAAATATGGAAAAAACAGCGGTAATGCAGAGACATATGGAAAAAACAATGGGGGTGCAGAAGCATATGGAAGAAACATTGGATGTGCAGAAACATATGGAAAAAACAATGGCGGTGCAGAGACATATGGAAGAAACATTGGAGGAGCAGAGACATATGGAAGAAACAATGGCGTTGCAGAGACAGATGGAAAAAACAATGGCGATGCATAGACAGATGGAAGAAACAATGGCGGTGCAGCCGCATATGGAAGAAACAATGGCGGTGCAGAGACATATGGAAGAAACAATGGCAGTTCAGAGACATATGAAAGAAACAATGGCAATGCAGAGACCTATGGAAGAAGCAATGGTGGTGCAGAGACAAATGGAAAAAACAATGGCGGTGCAGAGACATATGGAAGATACACTGGCGGCGCAGAGACATACGGAAGAAACAATGGCGGTGCAGAGACCTATGGAAGAAACAATGGTGGCGCAGAGACATAAGGAAGAAACAATGGCAGTGCAGAGACATATGGATAAAACACTGGCGGCGCAGAGACATTTGGAAGAAACAATGGTGGTGCAGAGACCTATGGATGAAACAATGGCGGAGCAGAGACATTTGGATGAAACAATGGCGGTGCAGAGACATATGGAAGAAACAATGGCTGTGCAGAGACATATGGAAGAAAGAATGGCGGTGCAGAGACATATGGAAGAAAGAAAGGCGGTGCAAAGAAATATGGAAGAAAGAAAGGAGGTGCAGAGGCATATGAAAGAAACAAAGGGGGTGCAGGGACATATGGAAGAAACAATAGCGGTGCAGAGACATATGGAAAACACACTGCCAGTACAGAGGCATATGGAAGAAACGATGGCGGTGCAGAGGCAAATGAAAGGAACACTGCCGGTGCAGAGACATATGTAAGAAACAATGGTGGTACAGAGACAAATGGAAGAGACAAGGGCAGTAAAGAGACATATGGGACCATATTATATACTATCTATCTATCTATCTATCTATCTATCTATCTATCATTGGTTAAACTCAATGGACTTTTTTCAACCTATGTTACAATGTTACACTGCACAGGCATGGTCTGCCATTGCCACTATAAGGACGCTAGTCCACCACTGTCACCATCAGGAAACCAATCCACCATTGTCACTATCAGGAAGCCAGTCTATAATTGTCGCCATCAGGAAGCCAGTCCATCGTTGTCGTTTTTAGGACGATGGTCCACCATTGTCACAATCAAGAAGATGGTCCACCATTGTCACTATCAGGGAGATGGTCCACCATTGTCACTATCAGGACGCCAGTCTATAATTGTCACCCTCAGGAAGCCAGTCCACCATTGTCACTATCAGGGAGATGGTCCACCATTGTCACTATCAGGAAGATGGTCCACCATTGTCACCATCAGGAAGCCAGTCTATAATTGTCACCATCGGGTAGCCAGTCTATAATTGTCACCACCAGCAAGCCAGTCCATCGTTGTCGCTATCGGGAAGATGGTCCACCATTGTCACTATTAGGAAGATAGTCCACCGTTGTCACTATAAGGAAGCTGGTCCACCATTACCCTTTCTTTTTGTTTTATGTCACTCTCTATCTAACTGCAACCCCCCCCCCCCCAAAAAAAAATATGAGGCAGGGTGGGCTAGAATTTCACATCGGGATCTAGTGCTCAGCAATAATGGAGCAGATGGGCCCCAATAGTGGATAGACAAGCCCCAGTCACTTTTCAATGCAAAATAGAGTTTATTGATCTTCACCCAACACTCCTGGGGGAGAGGGTTAGGGCACAGGACACTCCATGGACTTGGTCCTCTCCAGATAAGGGAAAAAAGTATTTACCTTTTTCACAGGTAGAGGTCTGTATTCTGTGAAATCATCTTTGGACTGCTATTGCTTTGAACACTATTTGATTCTTCTACAGACTCATTGGGGAGAGGCCACCACACTTCAGTCATAGACAGAGCTTCACCCAACTTCCTAGATTCCCCAAATAGGCTTAAGTGCCTCCATGGTGCAACCTCCTAGGGGTTCACCAGGGAGATATAAATATTCAGAACTGATTAGTGCAACCTTCCACACTATTGTCAGGAACACCCCCCTAGCAGCAGACAGAAGCAAACAATAACCTGAGTCTAGGAGAGACCCAAGAAAACTAAAGTATAAATCCTCAATAACCCAATAACCGGGTTTAAATCAGAGACTAGGAAGGGATCCTTCGGTTGTAGCAGTAACTCTCAGCTTAGTGGGGTACAAACGGAGTATGGTAGTTGCAATGATCTTAGACACCTGGACCCCATTCACCTGGATATTGGCCTTCTCTCTGGCATTTCTCAGCACCGCTTCCCTGTCTCTATAGTGTAGGAGACAAACACGGATGGGCCTAGGGGGGCACCTGGTTTCGGTGGGCGAACGGTTTGCGGTGAGCCCTCTCAACGATAAAGAATGGGGGAAAGGCCTCCTTTTCAAAAACTTCCAGCAGCCACCCTGCAACAAAGGTGGTGGGGTCCCTCGCCTCAGTTTTCTCCGGCAACCCCACTATGCGTATGTTGTTCCGTCGCAGATGGTTTTCCATGTCACCTGCTCTGTTAATAGTGTCTTTAGCCAGCTGATGTGCTACATGGGCCTCCCGAGCGACTGGGGGCAGCTTGTCTTCCACGTCGCTCACCCTGCTTTCCACTGTGATCGTGCGCTCCCGGATCTTCTGCAGAGCCTGTCTCAGCAGGGATACATCCTTTCTCAGGCCCCCAAACTGCTCCTTATTCCTTAAGAGTATTCACTGAATCCGTGCAGACATGCACCGCTCTAAGTATCTCAGCCAAAGTGGGTTTCTCAGTGTCATCTGCATCTGTATCTGTGTGCAGGGGAAGAAGCTGCTCAACTGTATAGTCCTGCTCTCCATGTCCCTCTGCCTCTCCCGCAGACTGCCCCCGTAAGCCCTGTGCTGCCATGTGGGACAGTTCTGCGCCCCCCACGCGGTCTGATCCAGGGGTCCCCCCAGCTTTTGGGCATAGTGTAACATGTCCCATGGGTTCTCCTTGCCCTAAGTCTTTTGCGACCGTTTGCTGACCCCCTCCTTTGATTTCTCAGCTCCTCTCTGCGTGCATTGAGCCAGGGCCACAGCGGCGCCATCTTGGATTTCTCAGCTCATGAAATCCTCTTTTTTTCTTTGCCATTCTACGGGTGCAGAGGGCCGGCGGGTAGACCAGGAGGGTGACCGGGTCAGTAGCCAGCTTGAAAGCCGTGTCTCACCGTCGGATCACTTCTGGGAGAGGATTGGTAGCCTGTGCTGTGGTGGAGCTGTGAGACCCACCTCCTCTCACATGCCGGTCTTGGCCACGCCCCCATCCTTCAGTTGTAGAGAGACAGAGAGTGGAATCTACTAATATTCCAACTCAGAATAGGTTCCATCCTCTGGCGGATTGGAGAGGGAATTAGTCAGATTTCAGAAGAAGAATAAAAGGGAGGAGAGAAATATAGCTGAAGGTATATATATAATTTGAGATCAATCTCCCTCACTAAAAAGCTAAAGTATTGGATTTGGCCCTAAATCTAAGTTGAATAGATGCAATGCATAAGTTGATTTGAACAGGTTTATCAGAAAACTAAACATTCAAAATTAGAATGCCTACCGGGTCCCACTCCGAAAGCCAATTATTTCAATATGAGACAAGGGATTATCAATAGTGGCCTTGGAAATAAGTCAATTCTCATTCCGCTAAAGGCCTCCAACTATCAGGTGGAGATTTTTAAGCAGACGGTGGATGAAGAATTACAGGATCTACATATAAAGAAATGTAAAGATGTTGACTTAATTACTAAGGGCATATGGATGTAGCACCCCACCACCCCTAGATAGGCTGCTAGCATGTCTGGTAAATTCAGTTCTGTTTGGTTCCTCTGTAATCATTGTAACAGCTGTTGATTTCTGTGGCTGTTATGGGTTTCACAAGCTGCAGGTTTGATTGCTCTCCCCTGCCTTCTGGAGACCTCTGGAACATAGACGGTTGAGCAAGGGCTGAAGAGCACATAGCCAGGGCTGGTGCCAGGATTTTTGACACCCTAGGTGAAACCTAATTTTGCTGCACCACCCTTGGCTCCACCCCTGACTCCACCCCCTTTGTCCTGCCCATGTATACCCCACTCTTTTAATGTAGCGCCCATCAAATTCAAATGCAGCCTCACCAGCGCCCATCAATGCGGCCTCACCAGCGCCCATCAATGCAGCCTCACCAATGCCCATCAATGCAGCTTACTAGTGCCCATCAATGAATGTTGGCTTGCTTCCATTCATTTAGGAGTTGGGACACAGGCACAGCTCTCCGCCGCCTCTGACCCGATGTACGTTCGTCAGCTGCCTGCTGATGCTGAGACTTTGTTGCTTGTTACAGAGAGAAGAGAGTAGGAACACCAGTGGCCCAGGCACCCCTAGGCAGCAGTCCACCCTAGGCGGCTAGTGGTAGCACCGGCCCTGTAACCAGTCTGAGGCCTGGAGCAGCCCGGTTCTAACCCTGCAGGACTAGGCAGACTGCTGGAGTTTGCTGCGTGTTTATCGGTGTCCCAGCTGTGGTATAGCTGGGGTGGGGTGGGGAGCTAAGAAAGGGATCCTCATCTAGGGACCTGATCTGGAGAGCTCACTGAAGAGTGCCGGGTGGGAGTTAGCAGGAGTCTGATGGGATACTGGAAGGTTGAATCTCGTGATCCTGTGACATTGTGAGTACTGACCTGAGCTCAGGATCTTAGTGACTGTTTCCTTCGGGTAGAAGAGCCAGTGGTAGTCCAGAGCTCAGGGTTCTAGTGACTGTTTCCTTCGGGTAGAAGAGTCAGTGGTAGTCCGGAGCTCAGGCTCCTAGTGACTGTTTCCTTTGGGTAGAAGAGCCAGTGGTAGTCTGGAGCTCAGGGTCCTAGTGACTGTTTCCTTTGGGTAGAAGAGCCAGTGGTAGTCTGGAGCTCAGGGTCCTAGTGACTGTTTCCTTTGGGTAGAAGAGCCAGTGGCAGTCCAGAGCTCAGGATCCTAGTGAATCTGTCCTTCGGGTAGAAGAGCCAGGGGTAGTCCGGAGCTCAGTGTCCTAGTGACTGTTTCCTTCGGGTAGAAGAGCCAGTGGTAGTCCGAAGCTCAGGGTCCTAGTGACTGTTTTCTTCAGGTAGAAGAGCCAGTGGTAGTAAAGAGCTCAGGTTCCTAGTGAATGTTTCCTTTTGGGTAGAAGAGCCAGTGGTAGTCCAGAGCTCAGGGTCCTAGTGAATGTTTCCTTCAGGTAGAAGAGCCAGTGGTAGTCCGGAGCTCAGGCTCCTAGTGAATATTTCCTTCGGTTAGAAGAGCCAGTGGTAGTCCCGAGCTCAGGGTCCTAGTGACTGTTTCCTTCGGGTAGAAGGGACAGTGGTAGTCCAGAGCTCAGGGTCCTAGTGACTGTTTCCTTTGGGTAGAAGAGCCAGTGGTAGTCCCGAGCTCAGGGTCCTAGTGACTGTTTCCTTCGGGTAGAAGGGACAGTGGTAGTCCGGAGCTCAGTGTCCTAGTGACTGTTTTCTTCAGGTAGAAGAGGCAGTGGTAGTCTGGACTGGAAAATGTTTTTTTCAATTCTGACATCTGTACTTTCTCCTCCATAGAGATTGTTCGGGTAGGCTTAGTAAAGTAGAGTGTCCTCCTGCAAATATTCAATGTATCTGGGGTATCCCATATCACCCTGCACCCTATCCAAGTTCCCCAGCAATAAAAAATCCTACAAGGACATCCCCTAGAGTCATTACTGAGCCAAGAATGAATGAGCTATTGTTGTGTGCCTGGCTGCCTCTGCACTAGTTTTGGGAAAGAACTGATTAAATTACAGCGGCTCCTTCAGGGGTAGCGCTACATTCGATTTGGATGATAACCAAGATATTGACATATCTCCAGCGGACAAACGGGGGAGGATGGAAATACCTATGAGAAGTTGGGAGGTAACCCAATAATGAAGTTCACAAAGGAATTGAAGGATCTGGTAAAGCAAGCCAATGATGGAGGAGTTTTGGATAATAAAGAGGCAGAAGACTTGGTCCCTTTGGGCAGCAGAATGCCTACAATTTATTGTCTGCCCAAGATCCACAAGAATCTGGATAGACCCCCCGGAAAGACCCATAGGAAGTCAATGTGATACATGCTAGGATTGGAGAATGTGTTGACTACGATCTCCAAACGATCGTAATGAAAATGTTGGCTTTCCTAAAAGATAGGAGGGATGTGATAAGGATCCTGGAAGGGATGGAAGTGGGAAAAAAGATACTATATTTGCCACTTTTAAAAAAAAAATCCACCAATAACATATGAAGCCCGATGGAGTGGAAGCGGTAAAATGGGCTCTAACAAGGCTTGGCGCAATTCACCACTTTGGCCTGCGGAAGATTTTACCCCCTTCATGGCCAAAGCACTGTGCTATTTTAACTGGTAATTGCACGGTCTTGCAACACTGTACCCTTATGAGATTTTCATCATTTTATTCACACAAATAAAGCTTTCTTTTGGTGGTATTTGATCACCTCTGGGTGTTTTATTTATTGCAATATAAATACAGATGTGAAAAAAATATATACCATATTTATCTTGCTATAACGCGCCCCGGCGTATAGCGCGCACCCCGAACTTGAAGGAAAATTCCTGGAAAAAAAAATACTTACAGTTTGGATGCCCCTCGTCTGTGTCTTGCCCGTCGTCTATCGCATCCTGCCCGTCGTCCATCGGCGGCCTCGTCCGGTCCGGCATCCTTCTGCGGCCATCGTGGTGTCCTCCCCGCTCAATCCCCGCTTCCCGCGCTGTGTTTGAACTACTGCGCCGACATATACCGAGCGCAGTACACTCGGGTATAGTCGGGCAGGCTCAGGCTCCTCTCGCGTAAAGGACGCACAGGACGTGACCGCGAGAGGAGCCGAGCCTGCCTGACTTTACCCGAGTTTACTGCGCTCGGTATATGTCGGCGCAGTGGTTCAAACACAGTGCGGGTATCGGCGTATATCGCGCACCCACGATTTTGCCCTGATTTTCAGGGCAAAAAAGTGTGCGGTATACGCCGATAAATACGGTATATAGAGAGAGAGAGCTAGATATCAAACGTTTTGACGTCGCTTCCGCGCTGCTATAGTATAAAGACGGGCGGGGGCCATCTTCCCCTCACTCGTCTCCATACCAAGCAGGAGAAAGGACCCTTTTCCACCGCCAATATCAGTGATCTCGCGGCGAATCCGCCGCAGGGACCACCATTATCGTAAACCAGACTGCCGCCTGACGACGAGGATATCTGGGTTATGGCAGCTAGCTGCTACCATAACAGAGATATCCCTCTTCAAAGTGACGACGTGTATATAGTCGTGCGGCGGTCCGGAAGTGGTTAAGATAACAACGTCATACAAATATTAGTTTTTTTAAGGACAAACAAGGCTTTCTGTTTGTGAATATTGTCCCGTAACAACGATTTTATTTTTTCCTCGCAATCCTTAGACAATTAAATGTAATAGAACTAAACACAAGGCACTTTTCTTTTTTTTGAGCAGTGTTAATTTATAAATAAAGAATGTTATTGCAAATGAAAAGTGTGCGTTTTTTTTTTTTTCTTGCGATTTGTCCTGTTTTAAAACAACACTAAAATTATGATTGTTGTGCAAAGCATTTCAAAGTTATTTGTTGGTAGAGCTATGGTGCTCATAAATTAAGTGCTCATGTATTCAAATGCAAATAGTGAAAAAAATATATATGTAGCGCCCCCTTACTAGTTAGTGGGGAATGGGAGAGTTATTTTTGCTCCCATTCACAATTTTCTAAATTTGGACTGCTGTCATTCCGGAACTGTCCTGTAGGTCGGTCTGCGCTCCAGGGATGCAATCCCATCCCTGGGCGACAGGCGGCGCTAGAGGGGTTCTGGCAGAGCCGCTTTTCCCCAGCAGCCAATTAGAGGAGTTTTCCCTCGCGGGGCATGCTGGGGGAGAGTATATCTGTGACTTACACCGTCGGATCTTAGGCTGCAATCTCACGCTGGCCGCTAGGTGGCGCTTCCGTTTGTATACGCAAGGAATATGCAAATGAGGAGTTACGCCGATTCCGAAATGAACGACCGCCCGGCACTTTTTTTTTTTACGTCGTTTGCGTTCGGCATTTGTACTTACACTGTCGGATCTTCGCCTGCAATTCCAGGCCGGCCGCTAGGTGGCGCTTCCGTGTCTTTTACGCGTCGGATATGCAAATGAGCATTTACGGCGATTCAGAAACGAACGACCGCCCGGCATTTTTTTTTTTTTTCGGCGTTTGCGTTCGGCTTTTTCCGTCGGAAAGTTACCCCTGCTATAGCAGGGGTAAGTGCGGCGTATCCTATGTTAAGTATGGCCGTTGTTCCCGCGCCGAGTTTTGAATTTTTTACGTCGTTTGCGTAAGTCGTTCGCGAATACGGCCGGACGTAATTTACGCTAACGTCGAAACCAATGACGTCCTTGCGACGTCATTTGGAGCAATGCACGCCGGGTAAATTTGCGGACGGCGCATGTGCTGTTCGATCGGCGCAGGAACGCGCCTGATTTAAATACTATACGCCCCCTAGCTGCGGAATTTGAATTCCGCTGGGGGAATTACGATACGCCGCCGCAAGTTTTGAGGTAAGTGCTTTCTGAATTTAAATCTAAAGATCCGCTAACCTATCTGAATCTAGCCCAGGGACTGTAGGTTTGTTGTTAAGTAGAATCTGTTTGTAATTTTGAACTGGTACTTCTTTAAAGTGTAGCTCCAGCCAAAAAATGTTTTTTTAAGCTTTTCTGAAAACATAGAGAAGGGTTATCACCCCTGTAACATTTGTTTTGCTGTCTGTGTGCATCTGTTCAGAAGATTGCACCTCACTTTCTGTCCCAATGACAAATGTTGCAGAGGCTTGAATCCTGCTCGCCTCGCAAACTGCTCTGATTCCTATTTTTTCATCCGTCTGCGGATCGGATCTGGTGAACACGGACAGACGGTCCAAGTTCATCCGATCCCCCCCATAGGGGAGAGCGGAGATCTGACGGGGCGGCCCCTGCACAGTGCGCATAGACCGCCTCTACGCCCCAGATGTCCCCCCCAGCACTCTGATCCCTCTACACCCCAGATATCCCCCCAGTACTCTGACCCCTCTACACCCCAGATATCCCCCCAGCACTCTGACCCCTCTACACCCCAGATATCCCCCCAGCACTCTAACCCCTCTACACCCCAGATATCCCCCCAGCACTCTGGCCCCTCTACACCCCAGATATCCCCCCAGCACTCTGACCCCTCTACACCCCAGATATCCCCCCAGCACTCTGACCCCTCTACACCCCAGATATCCCCCCAGCACTCTGACCCCTCTACACCCCAGATATCCCCCCAGCACTCTGACCCCTCTACACCCCAGATATCCCCCAGCACTCTAACCCCTCTACACCCCAGATATCCCCCCAGCACTCTGGCCCCTCTACACCCCAGATATCCCCCCAGCACTCTGATCCCTCTACACCCCAGATATCCCCCCAGCACTCTGACCCCTCTACACCCCAGATATCCCCCCAGCACTCTGATCCCTCTACACCCCAGATATCCCCCCAGCACTCTGACCCCTCTACACCCCAGATATCCCCCCAGCACTCTGACCCCTCTACATCCCAGATATCCCCCCAGCACTCTGACCCCTCTACACCCCAGATACCTCCCCAGCACTACGGCCCCTCTACACCCCAGATATCCCCCCAGCACTCTGACCCCTTTACAACCCAGATATCCCCCCAGCACTCTGACCCCTCTACACCCCAGATATCCCCCCAGCACTCTGACCCCTCTACACCCCAGATATCCCCCCAGCACTCTGACCCCTCTACACCCCAGATATCCCCCCCCCCAGCACTCTGACCCCTCTACACCCTAGATATCCTCCCAGCACTCTGACCCCTCTACACCCCAGATATCCCCCCCAGAACTCTGACCCCTCTACACCCCAGATATCCCCCCCAGCACTCTGACCCCTCTACACCCCAAATATCCCCCCAGCACTCTGACCCCTCTACACCCTAGATATCCCCTCAGCACTCTGACCTCTCTACACCCCAAATATCCCCCCAGCACTCTGACCCCTCTACACCCCAGATATCCCCCCAGCACTCTGACCCCTCTACACCCCAGATATCCCCCATCACTCTGACCCCTCTACACCCCAGATATCCCCCCAGCACTCTGATCCCTCTACACCCCAGATATCCCCCCAGCACTCTGATCCCTCTACACCCCAGATATCCCCCCAGCACTCTGACCCCTCTACACCCCAGATATCCCCCCAGCACTCTGACCCCTCTACACCCCAGATATCCCCCCAGCACTCTGACCTCTCTACACCCCAGATATCCCCCCAGCACTCTGACCCCTCTACACCCCAGATATCCCCCCAGCACTCTGACCTCTCTACACCCCAGATATCCCCCCAGCACTCTGACCCCTCTACACCCCAGATATCCCCCCAGCACTCTGATCCCTCTACACCCCAGATATCCCCCCAGCACTCTGACCCCTCTACACCCCAGATATCCCCCCAGCACTCTGATCCCTCTACACCCCAGATATCCCCCCAGCACTCTGACCTCTCTACATCCCAGATATCCCCCCAGCACTCTGATCCCTCTACACCCCAGATATCCCCCCAGCCCTCTGACCCCTCTAGACCCTAGATATCCCCCCAGCACTCTGACCCCCTCTACACCCCAGATATCCCCCCAACACTCTGACCCCTCTACACCCCAGATATCCCCCCAGCACTCTGACCCCTCTACACCCCAGATATCCCCCCAGCACTCTGACCCCTCTACACCCCAGATATCCCCCCAGCACTCTGACCCCCTCTACACCCCAGATATCCCCCCAACACTCTGACCCCTCTACATCCCAGATATCCCCCCAGCACTCTGATCCCTCTACACCCCAGATATCCCCCCAGCACTCTGACCCCCTCTACACCCCAGATATCCCCCCAACACTCTGACCCCTCTACATCCCAGATATCCCCCCCAGCACTCTGACCCCTCTACACCCCAGATATCCCCCCAGCACTCTGACCCCTCTACATCCCAGATATCCCCCCAGCACTCTGACCCCTCTACACCCCAGATATCCCCCCAGCACTCTGACCCCTCTACACCGCAGATATCCCCCCAGCACTCTGACCCCTCTACACCGCAGATATCCCCCCAGCACTCTGACCCCTCTACACCCCAGATATCCCCCCAGCACTCTGACCCCTCTACACCCCAGATATCCCCCAGCACTCTGATCCCTCTACACC
Organism: Rana temporaria; assembly: GCF_905171775.1. NCBI lineage: Eukaryota > Metazoa > Chordata > Amphibia > Anura > Ranidae > Rana > Rana temporaria. The sequence continues at coordinate 685,731,159 of NC_053489.1, read as the reverse complement.
CCAGATACCTCCCCAGCACTCTGACCCCTCTACACCCCAAATATCCTCCCCAGCACTCTGACCCCTCTACACCCCAGATATCTCCCCAGCACTCTGACCCCTCTACACCCCAGATATCCCCCCAGCACTCTGATCCCTCTACACCCCAGATATCCCCCCAGCACTCTGACCCCTCTACACCCCAAATATCCTCCCCAGCACTCTGACCCCTCTACACCCCAGATATCCCCCCAGCACTCTGACCCCTCTACACCCCAGATATCCCCCCAGCACTCTGACCCCTCTACACCCCAGATATCCCCCCAGCACTCTGATCCCTCTACACCCCAGATATCCCCCCAGCACTCTGACCCCTCTACACCCCAGATATCCCCCCAGCACTCTGATCCCTCTACACCCCAGATATCCCCCCAGCACTCTGACCCCTCTACACCCCAGATATCCCCCCAGCACTCTGATCCCTCTACACCCCAGATATCCCCCCAGCACTCTGACCTCTCTACATCCCAGATATCCCCCCAGCACTCTGATCCCTCTACACCCCAGATATCCCCCCAGCCCTCTGACCCCTCTAGACCCTAGATATCCCCCCAGCACTCTGACCCCCTCTACACCCCAGATATCGCCCCAACACTCTGACCCCTCTACACCCCAGATATCCCCCCAGCACTCTGACCCCTCTACACCCCAGATATCCCCCCAGCACTCTGACCCCTCTACACCCCAGATATCCCCCCAGCACTCTGACCTCTCTACACCCCAGATATTCCCCCAGCACTCTGACCCCTCTACACCCCAGATATTCCCCCAGCACTCTGACCCCTCTACACCCCAAATATCCACCCAGCACTCTGACCTCTCTACACCCCAGATATCCCCCCAGCACTCTGATCCCTCTACACCCCAGATATCCCCCCAGCACTCTGACCCCTCTACACCCCAGATATCCCCCCAGCACTCTGATCCCTCTACACCCCAGATATCCCCCCAGCACTCTGACCCCTCTACACCCCAGATATCCCCCCAGCACTCTGACCCCTCTACACCCCAGATATCCCCTCAGCACCCTGACCCCTCTACACCCCAGATATCCCCCCAACACTCTGACCCCTCTACATCCCAGATATCCCCCCAGCACTCTGATCCCTCTACACCCCAGATATCCCCCCAGCACTCTGACCCCCTCTACACCCCAGATATCCCCCCAACACTCTGACCCCTCTACATCCCAGATATCCCCCCCAGCACTCTGACCCCTCTACACCCCAGATATCCCCCCAGCACTCTGACCCCTCTACATCCCAGATATCCCCCCAGCACTCTGACCCCTCTACACCCCAGATATCCCCCCAGCACTCTGACCCCTCTACACCGCAGATATCCCCCCAGCACTCTGACCCCTCTACACCGCAGATATCCCCCCAGCACTCTGACCCCTCTACACCCCAGATATCCCCCCAGCACTCTGACCCCTCTACACCCCAGATATCCCCCAGCACTCTGATCCCTCTACACCCCAGATACCTCCCCAGCACTCTGACCCCTCTACACCCCAAATATCCTCCCCAGCACTCTGACCCCTCTACACCCCAGATATCTCCCCAGCACTCTGACCCCTCTACACCCCAGATATCCCCCCAGCACTCTGATCCCTCTACACCCCAGATATCCCCCCAGCACTCTGACCCCTCTACACCCCAAATATCCTCCCCAGCACTCTGACCCCTCTACACCCCAGATATCCCCCCAGCACTCTGACCCCTCTACACCCCAGATATCCCCCCAGCACTCTGACCCCTCTACACCCCAGATATCCCCCCCAGCACTCTGACCCCTCTACACCCAGATATCTCCCCAGCACTCTGACCCCTCTACACCCCAGATTTCCCCCCAGCACTCTGACCCCTCTACACCCCAGATATCCCCCCAACACTCTGACCCCTCTACACCCCAGATATCCCCCAGCACTCTGACCCCTCTACACCCCAGATTTCCCCCCAGCACTCTGACCCCTCTACACCCCAGATATCCCCCCAGCACTCTGACCCTTCTACACCCTAGGTATCCCCCCAGCACTCTGACCCCTCTACACCCCAGATATCCCCCCCAGCACTCTGACCCCTCTACACCCCAGATATCCCCCCAGCACTCTGACCCATCTACACCCCAGATATCCCCCCAGCACTCTGACCCCTCTACACCCCAGATATCCCCCCAGCACTCTGACTCCTCTACATCCCAGATATCCTCCCAGCACTCTGACCCCTCACCACCCCAGATATCCCCCCAGCACTCTGACCCCTCTACACCCCAGATATCCCCCCAGCACTCTGACCCCTCTACACCCCAGATATCCCCCCAGCACTCTGACCCCTCTACACCCCAGATATCCCCCCAGCACTCTGACCCTTCTACACCCTAGGTATCCCCCCAGCACTCTGACCCATCTACACCCCAGATATCCCCCCAGCACTCTGACCCTTCTACACCCCAGATATCCTCCCAGCACTCTGACCGCTCTACACCCCAAATATCCCCCCAGCACTCTGACCCCTCTACACCCCAGATATCCCCCCAGCACTCTGACCCCTCTACACCCCAGATATCCCCCCAGCACTCTGACCCCTCTACACCCCAGATATCCCCCCAGCACTCTGACCCCTCTACACCCCAGATATCCCCCCAGCACTCTGACCCCTCTACACCCCATATATACCCCCCAGCACTCTGACCCCTCTACACCCCAGATATCCCCCCCAGCACTCTGACCCCTCTACACCCCAGATATCCCCCCAGCACTCTGACCCCTCTACACCCCAGATATCCCCCCAGCACTCTGACCCCTCTACACCCCAGATATCCCCCCAGCACTCTGACCCCTCTACACCCCAGCTATCCCCCCAGCACTCTGACCCCTCTACACCCCAGATATCCCCCCAGCACTCTGACCCCTCTACACCCCAGATATCCCCCCAGCACTCTGACCCCTCTACACCCCAGATATCCCCCTCGCACTCTGACCCCTCTACACCCCAGATATCCCCCCAGCACTCTGATCCCTCTACACCCCAGATATCCCCCCCAGCACTCTGACTCCTCTACATCCCAGATATCCCCCCAGCACTCTGACCCCTCTACACCCCAGATATCCCCCCAGCACTCTGACCCCTCTACACCCCAGATATCCCCCCAGCACTCTGACCCTTCTACACCCCAGATATCCCCCCAGCACTCTGACCCCTCTACACCCCAGATATCCCCCCAGCACTCTGACCCCTCTACATCCCAGATATCCCCCCAGCACTCTGACCCCTCTACACCCCAGATATCCCCCCAGCACTCTGACCCTTCTACACCCCAGATATCCCCCAGCACTCTGACCCCTCTACACCCCAGATATCCCCCCAGCACTCTGACCCGTCTACACCACAGATATCTCCCCAGCACTCTGACCCCTCTACATCCCAGATATCCCCCCAGCACTCTGACCCCTCTACACCCCAGATATCCCCCCAGCACTCTGACCCCTCTACACCCCAGATATCCCCCCAGCACTCTGACCCCTCTACAACCCACATATCCCCCCAGCACTCTGATCCCTCTACACCCCAGATATCCCCCCAGCACTCTGACTCCTCTACATCCCAGATATCCCCCCAGCACTCTGACCCCTCTACACCCCAGATATCCCCCCAGCACTCTGACCCCTCTACATCCCAGATATCCCCCCAGCACTCTGACCCCTCTACACCCCAGATATCCCCCCAGCACTCTGACCCTTCTACACCCCAGATATCCCCCCAGCACTCTGACCCCTCTACACCCCAGATATCCCCCCAGCACTCTGACCCCTCTACACCCCAGATATCCCCCCAGCACTCTGACCCCTCTACACCCCAGATATCCCCCCAGCACTCTGACCCCTCTACACCACAGATATCTCCCCAGCACTCTGACCCCTCTACACCCCAGATATCCCCCCAGCAATCTGACCCCTCTACACCCCAGATATCCCCCCAGCAATCTGACCCCTCTACACCCCAGATATCCCCCCCAGCACTCTGACCCCTCTACATCCCAGATATCCCCCCAGCATTCTGACCCCTCTACACCCCAGATATCCCCCCAGCACTCTGACCCCTCTACACTCCAGATATCCCCCCAGCACTCTGACCCCTCTACACCCCAGATATCCCCCCAGCACTCTGACCCCTCTACACCCCAGATACCCCCCAGCACTCTGACCTCTCTACACCCCAGATATCCCCCCAGCACTCTGACCCCTCTACACCCCAGATATCCCCCCAGCACTCTGACCCCTCTACACCCCAGATATCCCCCCAGCACTCTGACCCCTCTACACTCCAGATATCCCCCCATCACTCTGACCCTTCTACACCCCAGATATCCCCCCAGCACTCTGACCCCTCTACACCCCAGATATCCCCCCCATTACTCTGACCCCTCTACACCCCAGATATCCCCCCAGCACTCTGACCCCTCTACACCCCAGATATCCCCCCAGCACTCTGACCCCTCTACACCCCAGATATCCCCCCAGCACTCTGACCCCTCTACACCCCAGATATCCCCCCAGCACTCTGACCCCTCTACACCCCAGATATCCCCCCAGCACTCTGACCCCTCTACACCCCAGATATCCCCCCAGCACTCTGACCCCTCTACATCCCAGATATCCCCCCCAGCACTCTGACCCCTCTACACCCCAGATATCCACCCCAGCACTCTGACCCCTCTACACCCCAGATATCCCCCCAGCACTCTGACCCCTCTACACCCCAGATATCCCCCCAGCACTCTGACCCCTCTACACCCCAGATATCCCCTCAGCACTATGACCCCTCTACACCCCAGATATCCCCCCAGCACTATGACCCCTCTACACCCCAGATATCCCCCCAGCACTCTGACCCTTCTACACCCCAGATATCCCCCCAGCACTCTGACCCCTCTACACCCCAAATATCCCCCCAGCACTCTGACCCCTCTACACCCCACATATCCCCCCAGCACTCTGACCCTTCTACACCCCAGATATCCCCCCAGCACTCTGACCCCTCTACACCCCAGATATCCCCCCAGCACTCTGACCCCTCTACACTCCAGATATACCCCCAGCACTCTGACCCCTCTACACCCCAGATATCCCCCCAGCACTCTGACCCCTCTACACCCCAGATATCCCCCCAGCACTCTGACCCCTCTACACCCCAGATATCCCCCCAGCACTCTGACCCCTCTACACCCCAGATATCCCCCCAGCACTCTGACCCCTCTACACCCCAGATATCCCCCCAGCACTCTGACCCCTCTACACCCCAGATATCCCCCCCAGCACTCTGACCCCTCTACACCCCAGATATCCACCCCAGCACTCTGACCCCTCTACACCCCAGATATCCCCCCAGCACTCTGACCCCTCTACACCCCAGATATCCCCCCAGCACTCTGACCCTTCTACACCCCAGATATCCCCCCAGCACTCTGACCCTTCTACACCCCAAATATCCCCCCAGCACTCTGACCCCTCTACACCCCAAATATCCCCCCAGCACTCTGACCCCTCTACACCCCAAATATCCCCCCAGCACTCTGACCCCTCTACACCCCAAATATCCCCCCAGCACTCTGACCCCTCTACACCCTAGATATCCCCCCAGCACTCTGACCCCTCTACACCCCAGATATCCCCCCAGCACTCTGACCCTTCTACACCCTAGATATCCCCCCCAGCACTGTAACCATATACCATAAGATACCCCTTGTATTGTGACCCCACTACATCCCCCGATACCCACTACACTGTGGCCTCTCTACATCTCTTCCTTTGAGTCCCGAAAATTCAAGCTGCATGGGGCGGGGTCAGAGCATCACTGGCGCTCCAGCCCTGCCCCCCCCCCCCCTTGCTGGCTGTGAAATAATAGGCATCATTCTGCACAGCACGGCGCACCGCTGCCAGGCTGCCTCTCCTGTTTATCCATCACTCTCAGTGCCATCATGGGGCCCCCAATTTCGGGGCAGCGTGGGCTCAAGGACCAGCTGCTTTGGGGAAAGTACACTGGTCCACCCATGCAGCTGGGGCCCCTGGGCAGTGCCCAGGTGTGCCCTTTCATTAAGACAGCCCTGTGTCATCTGCCGGCTCAGCGGGGATCAGCGGTGCGATCCCTCAAGGGATCAGTACGTCTGAAAGGGGCCTTACTCGCAATCCGAGGTTCCACTGTAGTTGATGAACCTGCGACTCATAAGCATTGTACACGGTGCAGAGATCTCCTATTTTCTCCTCTGGTTGAATGTGTTCAGCCTCTAATATTCGGCTGTTTACTCTTCTGGTTGAATGTTCCCAATAGGGTTGTCCCGATACCGATACTAGTATCGGTATCGGGACCGATTCCGAGTATTTGCGGGAGTACCCCCGATACCAAAATAGAACACTCCCCCCCGCCAAACGAATCCCGCCGCTACGCCGCATCCCCGCTTGGTTAATACGGGCGGGGAACATTACAGCATTCATTTGAATAGCTGTAGTCTTTCCCGCCGCGTATAGACACTCCCCCTTGCTCGGGTGAACTGTCCAATCCCGAGCAAGGGGGAGTGTCTATACGCAGCGCAAGAGACTACAGCTATTCAAAGCTGTAATGTTCCCTGCGCGTATTAACCAAGCGGGGATGCGGCGCGGCAGCGGGGATGCGGCAGCATGTACGGTAAGGGGGACATGGCTGCTTTTTTGGGGGGGACATGGCTGGATATGGGGAGGACATGGCTGCATATGGGGGGGGAAATGGCTGGATATGGGGGGGGGGACATGGCTGGATATGGGGGGACATGGTTGCATATGGGGGGACATGGCTGGATATGGGGAGGACATGGCTGCATATATGGGGGGGACATGGCTGGATATGGGGAGAGACATGGCTGCATATGGGGGGACATGGCTGTATATGGGGGGGACATGGCTGCATATGGGGGGACATGGCTGTATATGGGGGGGACATGGCTGCATATGGGGAGACATGGCTGGATATGGGGGGGACATGGCTGCATATGGGGGGACATGGCTGCATATGGGGGGACATGGCTGCATATGGGGAGACATGGCTGCATATGGGGGGGACATGGCTGCATATGGGGGGACATGGCTGCATATGGGGAGACATGGCTGGATATGGGGAGGACATGGCTGCATATGGGGGGGACATGGCTGCATATGGGGGGACATGGCTGCATATGGGGGGGACATGGCTGCATATGGGGGGACATGGCTGCATATGGGGAGACATGGCTGGATATGGGGAGGACATGGCTGCATATGGGGGGACATGGCTGGATATGGGGGGCACATGGCTGGATATGGGGGGACATGGCTGGATATGGGGGGGGACATGGCTGGATATGGGGGGACATGGCTGGATATGGGGGGGACATGGCTGGATATGGGGGGGACATGGCTGCATATATGGAGGGGACATGGCTGCATTTGGGGACACATTTAAAAAAAGTATCGGTATTCGGTATCGGCGACTACTTGAAAAAAAGTATCGGTACTTGTACTCAGTCCTAAAAAGTGGTATCGGGACAACCCTAGTTCCCAAGGTTTTTATTTCCCCTTAGGAAGGAATGTCAGGGAGTTGCATGGGCCATCTGAAAGGCAATTGACATTTCACACAAATTACAAACATTAGGCCGCAGTCCCCGAATGCCATCAATTCTGAAGCTGGGTGAAAGGTTTATTATAAAATCAATAGATGGTGCTGCGCTCTAAGTGATAATCAACAAACATACAAGTGCTAAGTGAAACGGCCCCTTAACCCCTTCCATACCGGGGGGGGGGGGGCACTTATAGACCTTCCTGCCCAGGCCAATTTTCAGGTTTTATCGCTGTCGCAATTTGAATGACAATTGCGCGTTCGTGCTACACTGTAACCAAACAAAATTGGGGTCTTTTTTTCCCCACAAATAGAGCTTTCTCTTGGTGGTATTTGATCACCTCTGCGGTTTTTATTTTTTGCGCAACAAATAAAAAAAAGAGCGAAAATTTTGAAAAAAAAATATGTTTTTCTTTGTTTCTGTTAATTTATTTTGTAAATAAGTACCTTGGGGCAGATCCACAGAGCGAGTACACCGGCGTATCTACTGATACGCCGGCGTACTTTCAAATTTCCCGCGTCGTATCTTTGTTTTGAATCCTCAAATCAAGATACGACGGCATCTGGGTTAGATCCGACGGGCGTACGTCCTCGTACGCCTTCGGATCTAAGGTGCAATACTTCGGCGTCTGCTGGGTGGCGTTCACGTCGTTTTCAGCGTCGGGTATGCAAATGAGCTATTTCCGATGATCCACGAACGTACGAGTGGCCGGCGCATTTTTTTTACGGCGTCTGTAGTCGGCTTTTTCCGGCGTATAGTTAAAGCTGCTTTTTTTGCGGCGTATAGTTAGATTTTGCCATGTTAAGTATGGCCGTCGTTCCCGCGTCGAAATTTGAAATTTTTATTTGTTTTGCGTAAGTCGTCCGTGAATCGGGATGGACGTAATTCACGTCTAAGTTAAAAAAAATGACGTTGTTGCGACGTCATTTAGCGCAATGCACGGCGGGAAATTTAGAAACGGAGCATGCGCAGTTCATTCGGCGCGGGGACGCGCTTCATTTAAATGAAACACGCCCCCTAATCGCCGATTTGAATTTCGCCGCCAGAAATACACTACGCCGCCGTAACTTACGGCGCAAAATCTTTGAGGATTCGAAAGAACGCCAGGTAAGGTACGTATCTGTGATACGCAGCGCCGATCTATTTCTATGTGGATCTGGCCCCTTTTCTTCTTCACTGACGGGCACTGATATGACTGCACTGACGGGCACTGATAAGACCGGCACTGATAAGGCGGCACTGACTGGCACCGATAAGGAGGCACTGATGGGCACTGATAGGTGGCACTGGTATGCGGCACTGATGTGCATTCATAGGCGGCACTGATGGGCACTCATAGCTGGTACTGATGGGCACTCATAGCTGGCACTGATGGGTACTTATGGGTGGCACTGATAGGTGGCATGGACGGGCACGGATGAGCAATGATAGGTGGCACTGATGGACACTGGTGGGTGGCACTGAAGACACTGGTGGGTGGCATTGCTGGGCATCACAAATTTTGTGCCATGATGGTGCCAGTCAGTGCCCATTTGTGGGCACTGATTGGCATATTTTATGTATACATTTGTACATGTGGATGGCCATGGGGACTTACCTGGCCACCCATATGTTGGGTGTTTCCCTGGTGGTCCTGGGCGGCATCCTGGTGGTCCAGTGTTGGCATCCGAGGGAGGGCTGCGCTGATAAACAATCAGCGCAAACCCCCCCTGTCAGGAGAGCCGCCGATCGGCTCTCCTCTACTCGGGTCTGTCAGACGCGAGTGAGGAAGAGCCGATCAGCAGCTCTTCCTGTTTACATCGTGATCAGCCGTGATTGGACACGGCTGATCACGTGGTAAAGAGCCTCCGCCGGAGGCTCTTCACTGAGATCGGTGTTGCAGTGTGTCAGACTGACACACCACACCACCAATCGCCGCGATGCGCGCCCCCACGGGCGCGCGGCAGCTGTTATCCTGCAGGACGTCAATAGAGGGGTCACCCTAAGGATATCCCATAGATGGCAATATGGTGTCCTGGTGGGTCCTCCTTTTTGGGATAGGTCTCCTTTATATAGGTCAAGTGGCAATGGAAATCCTCCCCAATGGACACATCAAATCACATAGAAAGAACGGGGATCCCAATGGTGAAGTTTGTAACACTAAATATTTATTTAACCACTTGCTGCCCGCCATATAGCAAAATGACGTTGGCAGAGTGGTTGTGTTATCCGGATTTCATATGACGTGGTCAGGATAACCACGCGGGCATGCATTACGCCGATTGTTGTTGCGGCGGAGTGTCCAATCACGGCTGATCACGATGTAAATAGGAAGAGCCTTCTCTCCTGACATGGGGGGTCTGGGCTGATTGTTTATCAGCGCAGCCCCCCTCTGATGCCCGCCCAGGACCACCAGGATGATGCCAGGACCACCAGGTATGCCACCCTAGACCACCAGGGAAATGAAAAATCAACTCCCCAGGCCTCTGCCAATGAAAAATGCCTGCCAGTGATGCCCAACTGCTAAATCTATCAGTGCCACCTATCAGTGCACAGCAGTGCACATCAGTGCCCATTAGTTCCGCCTATCAGTGCCACCCCTAAGTATCCATCAGTGCAGCCTTTCAGTGCCCAGTGTCGCCAATCAGTGCCACATGAGTGCCCATCAGTGCTGCATATCAGTGCCCATCGTCAGTGCCACGTCATCAGTGCCATCTCATCTGTGCCACCTCATCATCTATTTCCGTAGCCTGCTACTGCGCATGCCCGGAGTCTGCGCAGTCGGTTGTGGAACTTCTCAGATGGTCATCTTCTCCCCTCCTCCTCCCTCCCTGAGGCAGCTATGGGACCTCCCCCGCCCGGGTGCTCGCTGACTGGTGCCCTGGATAGGCCGCTCTATTGTCAGTCAGTGAGCTCCTCCTGCTCCGTCAGCCCCATAGAGCCGCACACAGCCCTCCCTCTCCGATGCCCAGGGATCCCGCATGCCGCGGACACAAAAAGCGCCGTGTGCACGCCTCTCAGCAGCTAGCTGACGATTCCGCCGGTGATCTGCCGCCCCCCCTCTCCGATGCCCAGAGATCCCGCAATGCCGCGGACACAAAAAGCGCCGTGTGCACGCCTCTCAGCAGCTAGCTGATGATTCCGCCGGTGATCTGCCGCCCCCCCTCTCCGATGCCCAGAGATCCCGCAATGCCGCGGACACAAAAAGCGCCGTGTGCACGCCTCTCAGCAGCTAGCTGATGATTCCGCCGGTGATCTGCCGAGCTGTGTTCCTCTTAACAGCTGACGATCAGCTGTTTCGTTCGGCTATTTCCGTAGCCTGCCCATAGCCTATTACTGCGCATGCCCGGAGTCTGGGTTACTGGGTGTGGAACTTCCCACATGGTGGAACAAGGATGTTAAGTCACCGGCGTGACAGGGTGGGATGGCCGTAGGTGATAGGCTAGGATGGCAGGGAGGGGACAGGAAGTTGTATGGGGCAGGGGCTGCAGGAGTGGCTACTCTGGAGGAAGTGACGTTTTGTCACTCCTCCATTACACACGAGGGAAGAAGCTGCCCCCCCTGGTGTTAGGCTTTGGTGAGGCGGTTTTGGGGGGTCCCTGTAAGACAGGAGAAGTCTGGAAGGTGGGTGTGAAAAAGGTTGTACCCATAGGTAGTATAGGGGTATTTGAGTACCTTGCTGTTGACGTGGGTTAACAGGAAGGGGTTAAAAGTGTTATGTCACTGAGGACGGTTATGCTGCCTCTGAGTCGGCGTCTCGCGACTGAGGCCTAGGGCCAGATCCTCATAGCGAGTACGCCGGCGTATCTACTGATACGCCGGCTTACTTTCAAATTTCCCGCGTCGTATCTTTAGTTTGAATCCTCAAACCAAGATACAACGGCTTCTGGGTTCGATCCGACAGGCGTACGCCTTCGGATCGTAGGTGCAATACTTTGGCGCCCGCTGGGTGGAGTTTGCGTCGTTTTCTGCGTCGGGTATGCAAATTAGCTTTTTCCGACGATCCACGAATGTACGCGCGGCCGTCGCATTCTTTTACGTCGTCTCTAGTCGGCTTTTTCCGGCGTATAGATAGACTTGCCATGTTAAAGTATGGCCGTCGTTCCCGCGTCGAAATTTGAAAGTTTTTATTTTTTTTGCGTAAGTCGTCCGTGAATAGGGATGGACGTAAGTCACGTCTAAGTTCAAAAAATGACGTCATTTCGCGCAAAGCACGGCGGGAAATTTCGAAACGGAGCATGCGCAGTTCAATCGGCGCGGGGACGCACTTCATTTAAATGAATCACGCCCCCCTAATCGCCGATTTGAATTCCGCCGCCAGAAATACACTACGCCGCACGTAACTTACGGCGCGAAATCTTCCTGGATTCGACTTAAAGCCAGGTGAGATACGGCGGCGTAGCGTATATCTGATACGCTGCGCCTATCCAATTCTATGTGGATCTGGACCCTAGTTAATAATTTGTTGTCCCAGTGTACAATGGGAGAGGTGTGGTCTTCAGACCACTAGGAGTTAAAATGTGTATATAGTTATTTAAAGTTATTTATGTTTACATTTTATATTTAACCACTTGCCGCCCGCCAATGACATATTGACAGCAGCAAAGTGGTTGTAGAATCCTGACTGGACGTCATATGACGTCCTCAGGATTCGGGGGCGCGCATCGCGGCGATCGGTGATGCGGGGTGTCAGTCTGACTCCCCGCAACACCGATCTCGGTAAAGAGTCTCTCACGGAGGCACTTTACCACGTGATCAGCCGTGTCCAATCACGGCTGATCACGATGTAAACAGGAAGAGCCGTAGAGTAGAGACGATCGGCGGCTCTCCTGACAGGGGGGGTTCGCGCTGATTGTTTATCAGCGCAGCCCCCCCCTCGGATCGCCACACTGGACCACCAGGGAAGGGCAAAAAAAAGGCTGAAAAAAAAAAAAAGATGCCAATCAGTGCCCACAAATGGGCACTGACTGGCAACATGGGGAAATCAGTGCCGCCCCACAGTGTCCATCAGTGCCACCCCACAGTGTCCATCAGTGCCACCCCACAGTGTCCATCAGTGCCACCCCACAGTGCCCATCCATGCCCAGTGCCCACCTATCAGTGCCCATCTGTGCCACCCATAAGTATCCATCAGTGCCACCCATAAGTGCCGCCCATGAAGGCCCATCTGTGCCGCCTATGAGTGCCCAGTGCCGCCCATGAGTGCCCATCAGTGCCGCCCATGAGTGCCCAACAGTGCCGCCTATGTGTGCCCATCAGCGCCGCCTATGTGTGCCCATCAGTGCCGCCTATGTGTGCCCATCAGTGCCGCATACCAGCGCCGCCAATCAGTGCCACCTCATCTGTGCCCGTCAGTACTACCTCATCGATGTCCATCAGTGCCCGTAATTGAAAGAGAAAACTTACTTTTTTACAAAAAAAATTACAGAAAAAATAAAAACGTATTTTTTTTCCAAAATTTTCAGTCTTTTTTTAGTTGTTGCGCAAAAAAAAAAAAAACGCAGAGGTGATCAAATACCACCTAAAGAAAGCTCTATTTGTGGGGAAAAAAGGACGCCAATTTTGTTTGGGTACAGTGTAGCATGACTGCGCAATTGCCATTCAAAGTGTGACAGTGCTGAAAGCTGAAAATTGGCTTGGGCGGGAAGGTGCGTAAGTGCCCCCCGGTATGGAAGTGGTTAAATAAAGAGGCCTGAAGGCCAATGTTACTCCACAGCGTGGTCCCTGGTATTATTGGGCTTGTGGGGTAGGTACAGAGGTGGTTATGGTATATGGTGGTTACTGGTCACTAGGATCAGGCCTTCACATGGCCATAGCAGCCTTTGTTTATTACAAAACAACAATACAAAAACCTCTCAACCATTGTTCCCATTGTCTTGTTAGTAAGGGAAGGGACACCCTCACCTCCAGGTGGGCCCGACCCCCCTAAACCTCCATTATTTTTTCGGCACCGCCATCAAAAGACCCCATAGGTTGATGAAGTAAAGGAACTTTGCGGTATCGGGCTTGGATAGAAGGAAAGCAATCCTGCTCTCAGCAATAATAGTACAGTTCGTCGCCACCCCAGCCATAGTGGGTGAAGTGCCTCCGGACAGACTCCTGCCACAGGCCTGGCAGCCGGAGTGCCACTTTAAGGATGCCACAGGCCTAGAACTTGGATGAGCTAAATATTTGAGCTTATCCTCCCAGTAATTAGCATCAGGGTCACCGGGTGACAGTGGAAGTGTACCTGTCAATACTCCGGTCACCAGATCCCCGATGGTTCGTCCAAGCCCTTTTGGATAACCTGCCTCCGGGTTTCCTCAAGCCGATCCCCCACCGAACGGCACACAGCCTGGGATCTCCTCAGTAGAAGGGGGACCCAGTCAGTCACTGGTGCCCCTCTGTGGCATCAGTTGCTCCAGGCCAGGAGGGGCCAGAGTCCGGAACTCCGCGTAGCGCGCGACCCCAGGCCAGGTAGGCCATAGTGGCGGGGCCCGCGATGTGCGCACACCCTAAAGGTGGGTGCCGCACCTGGAACCAGGAACCCGCGAAGAGCCAAGAACAACGGCCTCCGCCACAGAAATACTCCTCCCCAGCATGCCCCGCGAGGGAAAACTCCTCTAATTGGCTGCTGAGAAGAAGCGGCTCCGCCTGAACCTCTCTGGCGCCACCTGCTGCCCAGGGATGGCACCGCATCTCTGGAACGCAGTCTGACCCACAGAACAATCCAGATTTGGCGACATAATTCGGAATGAGAGCAACTTATCTCTTTCATTCCCCTACTAACTTTAGCGTAGTGCCCTTACTGAAAGTAAAGGGGGCGCTACACATAAAACCCGGAAAAAAAACACCAAAAACTGCAAAAAAAGGAAACAAAAAAGGGGAGGGTGGGTGCGAAATTTGTTCCTATTTCTGTGGCCGCAAGCTCCGAATGAAGCTGGTGGCCTAAAACACGCCCCCCTGCTACCCTTCTAGCAACCTCCCCCAACACCCATGACTGCCCTATGCCAAAACAACTTGTCCCAGCAATGAAACTCCCCCCACTCCCAATTCTTACTACGCCTCACTGCCCACCTCAGTCATGCCGGCCCCCCTCCTAGTTGCACTTCTGCTCCGGGCCCTTTCTGTCTTTTTTTTTATTCGTTTAGCAAAAAAAAACGAAGAGGTGATCAAATACCACCAAAAGAAAGCTTGTTCATCAGGGAATAGTTACTAGCACTGGAAGTGTCTTTAAATAGGTTTAGTATTGTATCCTAATGAGCGGACATTTTCTTGTAGTCTTATGAGAAAAAATAGTGTCGCAGCCATTTTCTAGTGGATATCCCTGAAAAAGACTACAACCGTGGCCATTTTCTTGTAGTCTTATGAGAAAAAATAGTGTCGCAGCCATTTTCTAGTGGATATTCCTGAAAAAGACTACAACGGTGGCCATTTTCTTGTAGTCTACAAAGGGGCAACCATTTTCTGACTGATCTTACAATATGAGTGAATGTCAGAAGATGTAGAAGAGGCACACAGTCTGAATTGAAAATCATAGACAATACATTTATAAAACAAGGTTACTATATTCCATGCTGCTCGAATGACGCACATTACAAATAACAAAATAATACATAAAACGTGTTTAACCACTTAAGACCCGGACCTTTATGCAGGTAAAGGACCCGGCCAGTTTTTGCGATTCGGCACTGCGTCGATTTAACTGACGATTGCGCGGTCGTGCGACGTGGCTCCCAAACAAAATTGCCGTCCCACAAATAGAGCTTTCTTTTGGTGGTATTTGATCACCTCTGCGGTTTTTATTTTTTGCACTATAAACAAAAATAGAGCGACAATTTTGAAAAAAAAAATGCAATATTTTTTACTTTTTGCTGTAATAAATATCCCCCAAAAAGATATAAAAAAACATTTTTTTCCTCAGTTTAGGCCGATACGTATTCTTCTACATATTTTTGGTAAAAAAAATCGCAATAAGCGTTTATCGATTGGTTTGCGCAAAATTTATAGCGTTTACAAAATAGGGGATAGTTTTATTGCATTTTTATTGCTTTTTTTTTTACTACTAATGGCGGCGATCAGCGATTTTTTTCGTGACTGCGACATTATGGCGGACACTTCTGACAATTTTGACACATTTTTGGGACCATTGTCATTTTCACACCAAAAAATGCTATAAAAATGCACTGATTACTGTGAAAATGACAATTGCAGTTTGGGAGTTAACCACAAGGGGGCGCTGAAGGTGTTATGTGTGACCTCATCAGTGTTTCTAACTGTAGGGGGCGGGGCTGGACGTGTGACATCACTGAGCGTGTTTCCCTATATCAGGGAACACGCGATCAATGAAGCTGCCACAGTGAAGAACGGGGAAGCTGTGTTTACACTCACCTCTCCCCGTTCTTCAGCTCCGGGGACTGATCGCGGGACTCCAGCGGCGATCGGTTCCACGGGCCCCACGGCCGCGTTCACAGAGCTTAGGACCGGGTCGCAGGCGGATAGTAGCCCATTATGTGAGACTTACCTGCAGGAGAAGTCTGCAATGTCCCCGTCTTCCTCGCTGGCAGCGAGCGTCCAATTCTTCACCCCTCTTTCTTTCCTGGGCCACGAACTCCAGGTCTGTGACTGGCCGAGGGTCGCGTGACATTACTCCCGCTCATGCGCGCGGGAGCCGCCAGTCACGGCATGACCTTCCTTTAGAAACGGGACGATCGCCATTTCTAAAGTGAGCCTGCACCGTTGGTCAAACCATACTGCAAGTGGCAAGGTTTCAATGGCTAAGGCGAAGATCGAGGGGGAAAGGGGACACCCCTCTAGTTCCCCACAAGATCGGGATGGGTTCCAAACAATGGAGCCTAACCTTCGCAATAGGGTTTGCATATAAAATGCGCAAGATGGTAAGGGAGTTGGATACAAGCACCCAGCAGCTCAAACAGGTACAGCCATGAAACAGAGTCAAATGCCTTTTGGAGGTCAATGGAAAGCAACATTCCCTCCTGAGGTGCGCCTCGGTCCCACCTGAACTGTAACAACGAGATAACATTAATAGCTTGTCCGACCTGGTCTGGGCCCTGCCAGCCAGGAATACATCCCACCTGATCACTATGCACATATGTATTTGTAGCGCTACCCCCTCAGGAGCCGCTGGTTAGATTGGGACGGCATGTTATGTTACCTCTGTGATGTGTGTAGGGATGATGATGATGAGGATAATGCAATAACGGAATGTCCAAACAGCAGGGTGTCGTTTTCTGTGCTTTTATTTCTCCCCCAACATGGCCAACAGTTAACTTGAGGTAGATAGAGAAAGGTTGGTGAAAGGAGAAATTGCAGATTCAGGCCTATGGATAACGGAAGCAGTCCTGCCTTCAATGGGACTTTAACTCACGTCGCCACTCCAGCCGGAATGGGTAAAGTGTACCTGGACAGGCCACTCACACCGACCTGGCCAGAGTATCACTTAGAACTTCTGAGAAGGAACAAGTCTCTGCTACCGACTTGGCTCTAATAGGATTAGAATTTGGAGTGGGACCTCTGCCACATACCCTCTACTCAGAAGAGCGAATCCTCTCAACAAATATAATTTGCCTGAATCTCCCTCAGGTAGACTTCTTAACTTTGGGGTCACCGACTGACAAGTTGCAGCATACAACTTCTCAGTGTCTGGTCACCCAGATCCCCGATGGATCATCTAAGCCCTATTGGATCACCTGCCTCCGGGCTCACCTGAGACCGACTCCCCACCGAACAGCATAACTCGCTTAGGATCTTCCTCATGGAATGTGGGGACCCAGTAAGTCACTGGGGCCCCTTTGCAGCTTCAGTTGCTCCTGGCCATGAGGGCCCAGAACTGGGAACTCCGCGCAGCACGTGCGCACGTGCACGTGCGCCCCGGCCTGGTAGGCCATATCGCCGGGGGCCCGTAAAGGTGGGTGCCGCACCTGGAACCAGGAACGGGCGAAGACGAACGACCCCACAAAATGGCCTCTGCCCAAGAAATACCCTCCCCCAGCATGCCCCGCGAGGGAAACACTCCTCTGATTGGCTGCTGGGGAAAGGCGCCTCTGCCTGACCTCCTCTGGCACCACCTGCTATCCAAAGATGGAAACGTATCTTTGGAACACAGAATGAAACCGCAGGACAGCCCAGCCTGGCAGAAAACGAATTTAACCAAATCAACATGGATGAGAGCAAAGTAACTCTCTCATCCCCCTTCTAAATTTAACATAGCACCTGTACTGAAAGTACACAGGCGCTAAAGTGATATTAAAGGCAGTTAAAAAAAAAAAAAAAGCAAACATGTCATACTTGCCTACTCTGCGTCTAGGGTTGCCACCTTTTCTTCAAGTCAAACCCGAACACTTTAGCGGCCCACTGCAATTTTTTTTATAGTATAACCTATACATATATTTTGCTATTAAACACCATTTCTGATCATATGAAGTTAATACCAAGAGTTCCCCTTTACATCAGAGCCCTCAGAGTTCCCCTTTTAAATCTGAATCCACAGAATTCCCCTTTTACATCTGAACTTGCAGAGTTCCCTTTCACTGTAAGGGGGGACTCTGCAGACTCTGATGTAAGGGGGAACTCTTGGGGCTCTAACATAAGGGATGCTCTGGAAACCATGATCTAAGGGGGAACACAGGGAACTCTGATATACAGGAGGACTCTGATGTAAGGGGGAACACTGTTGCCTCTGGTGTAAAGGGGAACTCCGATGTAAGGGGGAACGCTGAGAACTCTGATGTACAGAGAAGACTCTGATGTAAGGGGGAAAGCTGTGGCCTCTGATGTGAAGGGAAACTCCGATGTAAGGGGTGCTATGAGAACCCTGACTCACCTTTGTGTACTCAATCAGAGGCAGGAGAGAAAAGGGAGAGGGGGGGGGAGACATTCACAGACAGGGATGGATGGTGAGCTCACTCACCCCATGGCAGTCAGCACCCCTCACCCAGATGTATCTGAGGCTGCTGGACTTTACATTTCCAGCCCCAACTTTCCTTTTCTGAGGCACAGCGCTGAGGATTGGAGTGTGGGCAGACACAGAGGGGACAGGGTGGGGGGGGGGAGAATAGGTGTAGATCGAGCCCTCTCTCAGGCAGTGTGAAAGAGACAACTTCAGCTATAAACCCTGCTGGCAAGCCATAGTCCAGGCTAAATAACGTGTCCGGGTTTCAGGCTTTCTGAAACCCAGACACATGATTCCAAACCCGAACTGTCCGGGTGAATCCTGGACAGGTGGCAACCCTATCTGCGTAATGGTTTTGCACAGAGCAGCCCAGATCCTCTTCTTTCTGGGGTCTTCTCCACAAGCAGCATGCAATTGGGGCACCAGAGCAGGCTCACTCCCGAACTATTGCTCTCTTCTATTTTGATTGCATGCGGAGGCGAGCCAGGACGGGCAACCGTTGGATCATCAGGCTTCCTTTCTTACCTGGAGCGGCGCGTTTTCTTGTTAGGATTGGGGGGGAGGGGGGGACTTCACAACCACTTTAATACAAGAATAGAGTCTATTAGCCAACATTTTTGCCAGTGTAGCCCCCTGATGTTAGGCAGAGTTGCGATTACATTTATTTGCCAAGTGATAGTTGCCTTGGCCTATTGTTAGAAGGTCAATTGATTCCGCCCTAATTCTGGAATTGTTGCACTTCTCTCTTCTGTCACTAGGTGACCAGGTATCTGGTGGCAATAGATAAGACTAGGGCATGGCAAAGACAGATTAGGAATGAATGGGGTGTCTCAGACAATGGGCAGGGGTTTTCTTGGGTCCCTTGGCCTGCTGGGAGAACCTATTTATTTGGGTGGAGTTAGGTGATTGGGGTTCTGTGCCACCTGGAAGGCTGTCTGGGTGGACGTGTGTGGTATTGCCCCAGGCTGCTAGGCCAGAAACCTAAGTTCTATCCCAGGGGACATCTGGCTGCTAGGCTAGGGTGACCAGATGTCCCTGATTTCCAGGGACAGTCCCCGGATTGAGGACACTGTCCCCAGGGCCTGTCTGTCCCCAGATTTGTCCCTGGATTGCAGGGCAGGTGCTGAGGCAGAGGAAGGGTGGTCCACCCCCGAGTGCCACACATCTGAATGTGGTAGAATGGTGACTAGAATTCAGAGGGAGACTTGAAGGAGTTTCAGTGCAGAGGGCTGGAGCTGCGGAGTTCAGAAGCCAGCCGAGAGCTGAATTGCCGGGTGCTATCACAAAGTCCTGCATCCTGGTATGGTTCCTTTGACAGACAGACACACTTGTCCAATGCCGGCACGTGTGCTATCTATCATAGGTGGGAGCCGATCCACCTGCATTCTTTATGTAGCGCACTCCTGAGCCCTGCATCCGATATGTAGCGCACTCCTGAGCCCTGTATTCTTTATGTAGCGTATTTCTGAGCCCTGCATTCGTTATGTAGGGCACTCCTGTGCCCTGAATTTGTTATGTAGCGCACTCCTGAGCCCTGCATTCTTTATGTAGCGCACTCCTGAGCCCTGAATTTGTTATGTAGCGCACTCCTGAGCCCTGCATTCCTTATGTAGCACATTCCTGAGCCCTGCATTTGTTATGTAGCGCACTCCTGAGCCCTGCATTCGTTATGTAGCATAATACTGTGCCCTGCATTCTTTATGTAGCGCACTCCTGAGCCCTGCATTTGTTATGTAGCACACTCCTGAGCCCTGCATTCGTTATGTAGCATACTACTGTGCCCTGCATTCTTTATGTAGCGCACTCCTGAGCCCTGCATTTGTTATGTAGCGCACTCCTGAGCCCTGCATTCTTTATGTAGCGCACTCCTGAGCCCTGCATTCGTTATGTAGCGGACTCCTGAGCTCTGCATTCTTTATGTAGCGCACTCCTGAGCCCTGCATTCTTTATGTAGCACACTCCTGTGCCGTGCATTCTTCATGTAGTGCACTCCTGAGCCCTGTATTCTTTATGTAGAGCACCCCTGAGCCCTGCATTCTTTATGTAGTGCACTCCTGAGCCTTGCATTCTTTATGTAGTGCACTCCTGAGCCCTGCATTCTTTATGTAGTGCACTCCTGAGCCCTGCATTCTTTATGTAGTGCACTCCTGAGCCCTGCATTCTTTATGTAGTGCACTCCTGAGCCCTGCATTCTTTATGTAGAGCACCCCTGAGCCCTGCATTCTTTATGTAGAGCACCCCTGAGCCCTGCATTCTTTATGTAGTGCACTCCTGAGCCCTGCATTCGTTATGTAGCATACTACTGTGCCCTGCATTCTTTATGTAGCGCACTCCTGAGCCCTGCATTTGTTATGTAGCGCACTCCTGAGCCCTGCATTCTTTATGTAGCGCACTCCTGTGCCCTGCATTTGTTATGTACGCACTCCTGAGCCCTGCATTCGTTATGTAGCGGACTCCTGAGCTCTGCATTCTTTATGTAGCGCACTCCTGAGCCCTGCATTCTTTATGTAGCACACTCCTGTGCCGTGCATTCTTCATGTAGTGCACTCCTGAGCCCTGCATTCTTTATGTAGAGCACCCCTGAGCCCTGCATTCTTTATGTAGTGCACTCCTGAGCCTTGCATTCTTTATGTAGTGCACTCCTGAGCCCTGCATTCTTTATGTAGTGCACTCCTGAGCCCTGCATTCTTTATGTAGTGCACTCCTGAGCCCTGCATTCTTTATGTAGTGCACTCCTGAGCCCTGCATTCTTTATGTAGAGCACCCCTGAGCCCTGCATTCTTTATGTAGAGCACCCCTGAGCCCTGCATTCTTTATGTAGTGCACTCCTGAGCCCTGCATTCTTTATGTAGTGCACTCCTGAGCCCTGCATTCTTTATGTAGTGCACTCCTGAGCCCTGCATTCTTTATGTAGTGCACTCCTGAGCCCTGCATTCTTTATGTAGTGCACTCCTGAGCCCTGCATTCTTTATGTAGTGCACTCCTGAGCCCTGCATTCTTTATGTAGTGCACTCCTGAGCCCTGCATTCTTTATGTAGTGCACTCCTGAGCCCTGCATTCTTTATGTAGTGCACTCCTGAGCCTTGCATTCTTTATGTAGTGCACTCCTGAGCCCTGCATTCTTTATGTAGAGCACCCCTGAGCCCTGCATTCTTTATGTAGTGCACTCCTGAGCTCTGTATTCTTTATGCAGAGCACCCCTGAGCCCTGCATTCTTTATGTAGTGCACTCCTGAGCTATGCATTCTTTATGCAGAATGCTCCTAAACGCTCCTTAGCCCTGCCCTTTTTACGTAGTGCGCTCCTTAGTTAATTTCATAACATTTGGTAGCCATATCTCAAAAAATTCTAAATATATCCGCATATATCATTTAAGGAAAATATGCTTATAAAATTGTTTACCTTTTGCCAATAATAAAAAAAAATATGTCCCCGGATTTCATTTAAAAAATCTGGTCACCTTATGCTAGGCTGTCTGAGGGCCTATCCTAGAGCAGGAAAGCAGCACAGGGTTGGGACTGCGGGCTTGTAGCCCAAACCAGAAGTAACGGTTCTTCCGGCCGGAGAACCAGTTGTGGTCGGAGGTAGAGAGGAATCTGTCACCACTAAGGGACCATCCACCTTGCTACCGGAGATCACTGTGAGTAAGCTGAGGGCAGTTACAGTGCCAGAGCAGACTTCTCGTCACTAGCACTGGAAGTGTCTTTAAATAGGTATTGTATCCTAGTATTGTATCCTAATGAGCAGCCATTTTCTTGTAGTTCTATGAGAAAAAAAGGAGTATAGCAGCCATTTTCTAGTGGGTATTCCTGAAAAGACTACAACCGTGGCCATTTTCTTGTAGTCCTATGAAAAAAAGTTGTGTCGTGGCCATTTTCAAGTAGATATTCATGAAAAGACTACAACCGTGTCCATTTTCTTGTAGTCTACAATAAGTAAACAAAGGGGCAACCATTTTCTGACTGATCTTAAAATATGAGTGAATGTCAGAAGATGTAGAAGAGGCACACTGTCTGAATCGAAAATCATAGATAATAAATGTATAAAATAAGGTTAAGATATTCCATGCTGCTCGAATGACGCACATTACACATTATAAAAAGTGTTTAAATACTAAAATTATAGCCAATATTGAACAGACGAGAATAGGGGACACCGGAAATAATGGCCTGGATTCACAAAGCACTTGCGCCAACGTATCTCGAGGTACGCCGCGTAAGTGCAAATATGCGCCGCCGTATCTGTGCGCCGTGCCCACAAAACTAGATACGCCTGAAAATAGGCTTAATCCGACCGACGTAACTTGCCTACGCCGGCGTATTGTGGGCGCATATTTACGCTGGACGCATCTGGCGCACCCATTGATTTTCTATTCAAATATGCAAATGAGGGAGATACGGCGATTCGCGAACGTATGTGCCCCCGGTAGGGTTGCCACCTCATCCCTTTAAAACAGAACACATATGAATTACACAGGTTCTGAAGCTAATTTAATTTAGATAAGGCTCCACTTGAGTTCAATTACCACCTTAATCAGCCACAGAACCTGTGTAATTCATATGTGTTCTGTTTTAAAGGGATGAGGTGGCAACCCTAGCCCCCGGCGCAGGCTACGCGATGCGCACGTAAGTTGTACGTCCGGCCTAAAGTTATCCCTCATAAAGCAGGTGTAACCCAGCAACAGACGTGCACAGTGGAGAGCAGCTACAGCAGCACCGTTACAGACGAGCTGAGCAACCCCCATTGCAGGACAACACATCTGTATGCCAACATGCCAGGGGCAGCTATGGTCATAGCACTACTGTGTCCGCAGGCACGGAGGAGGGCACGGGAGAGGATATACCGAACGTGCATGAACGTCTGGCATGTGTGAATCGGAGGTGTATCGCATCTACAGATTCAGACCTGATGCCATCCTGGAATTAGCCACAGCCCTGCATGAAGACATCACCGGCAAGACACACCGCGTACATGCAGTGCAGCCACTGGTCAAGGTACTGGCAACACTGCATTTCCTTGCCACTGGATCTTTCCAATGTACAAGTGGAGTAGTGGCTGGGATGTCACAATCCACCATGAGCAGATGTGTGCACCAGGTTGTCTCCGCAATCCTCACACGCATGTCCCACCACATCATCAAACCCACCCATGAGCATCTGTGGTAGAAGGCAATGAAGGATTTCTACAGAATTGCAGGATTCCCACGCACCGTGGGGGCCATTGATTGCACACATGTGGCACTACACCCCCCCCCCCCCCGTGCCACAGAGCACATATACCCCAATCATAAGCAGTGGCATTCCATCAACGT
This sequence comes from Rana temporaria, assembly GCF_905171775.1. NCBI lineage: Eukaryota > Metazoa > Chordata > Amphibia > Anura > Ranidae > Rana > Rana temporaria. The sequence goes on along the minus strand of NC_053489.1, from coordinate 685,707,314 downwards.
ACAGGTGATAGCCGATGCCTCTTATGGCAAATCCGTGCCAGGGGCCAGCCACGACAGCCACATATACCGTCAAAGCACCATCCCAACAGAATTTGAACAGAACGTGTATGGGGACAGCTGGCTGGTTGGCGAGTGACATGAGTGTCAGGCATGACTGTCCGACCCCATTATGCAGACATCACGAGGGGCACATGCACGGCTAACATCCTCCTGTCTTTTCCCTTCCAGGTGACTCTGCCTATGCACTTGGGCCCCATCTCATGACTCCAAACCGGAATCCCGAAACCAGAAGAGAGAGAAGATACAATGAAGCACACATACGTACCTGTGCAGTGGTGGAACGCACATTTGGCCTCCTAAAGTCCTGTTTCCGATGCCTGGATAAGTCCAGGGGGACCCTGTTGTATTCCCCAAACCTTGTGTGCCAGATCATCGGTGCATGTTGTGTGCTGCACAACTACGCCATGAGAAAGGGCCTGGAGATTGACATATGTGATGACCTGACCCCCGAACCACACAGTCCCCCCTAACCGAGGCTACCCTGTCTGCTGAGGGAACAGCAGTCAGGAGTTGCCTTGTGGAACGTATCTTTGCACGTTAAACACACACATTCATCATGGCACAAGGAGAATGCACGCATGCACACTACTGTGGTCCCTAGCTCACACACACCACATCCACCTCACATTGGTTTAGCCCAAGTCCACCATGCAGGACTTGGGAGCACCAACGCCACGCCAAGGCCCCAATGGTGTTGCTGTCCATTCATACCACATTCACACTCTCCCCGACGACCCAAGGTGACACGCCTTGCTGGCAGGAATGTCACCCACACATTCACACACCAGTCACACTGTAGCCTGCACTACTGACCGTGTGCAGTGACTACAAAAAAAATTAAAAGGGATCATGCCATTGGCCGACATGGCATGCCCTTATAGGAGGACGGCACATCCTTCTGTGCACGTCTCTCCAAAAAAAAAAAAAAAGCTCATAGTCTGAGCAAACAAAAAAAAAAGAGCACTCATTTGCCCTGTCGTGGGCCAGGCCTGGTGTCACAGCTCCGGCTCCTCAGTTATCTGGGGGGAGCCTCGGGTGGGGCATCATCCCCTGGTCTGTCACTCCTTGCAGATGCTGGCTGCGTGCCCTCCAACGCAAGGGCAATGTGGGTGAGGACAGCGTTCGTCTCCGCCTGCATCCGCAGCTGGTGGGTGGTGGTCTGCCGCTGGTGGCGCCTGGTCTGCCTTCCCTCCGCCTCGATGGCAGCAGTGTTGGCCCGTAAAGCCACTCCCAGGTTCTTCACCTCTGCCACGAGGCATGCTGCTGCGGCCTGCAGCTCCCCAATGGCCAGGCTGGCCTGCATATTAGAGCCCAGGTCACCAGATGGTGAGGGACCCCCTGCCACCATGTGCTGCCGAATGGCCTCCAGGGTCTGGGATTGGTCACCATGGCAGCGCAGTTTGCGCTCACATCCTGAAGGCTGTCAGAGATGGAGCTGCTCTGCTCTGCCTGCTGCGTGAGGCACTGCTGCACAGTGGCTGCGGTGCCCTGCACAGCCAATGTGCATTCAGCCTGGGTCTTGGCTGAGGAGACCAGGCTGTCTGCCACACAGTGCAGGTCACTGGCTAGAGCACCCATGTGGCGTGTCTGCCGTGCCTGCTCCCTCTGCAGCCCTTCTTGGAGGGCTCCTGGTACACCCCTGGTCTTCTGTATAGCCTTCCTGGGGGATGGAGAGGCTTGTGCCCGTCCGGACGGGGTAGACCTGGAGGGGGTAGCCCGGAAGGGGGTAGACCTGGAGGGGGTTCCCCTGGATGGGGTAGCCCTGGAGGGGGTTCCCCTGATGGGCGGGGAGGTGTCTGAGGGTCCAGGGAAAGTGGAATCTTGGTGGATATCCACCGGCTCCTCCACAACAACCTCTAGAGGAGAGGTGTGGGCACTCCCCTCCACCAATATTATCGGGCTTCCCAGGGGGTCAGGCTGAGGCACAGGATGTTCCGGGGATGGCATGGGTCGGACACCGGCAGACGACGGCCCAGCTCCCTCCAGCACATCTGTGGATAACACAAAACATTCACATGTTGGTGGACCCACACACTTGTCACATATTCCCTTCCACCCCTCACATGCTACACACCGACTGGGGCATAAAACACACTTACCTGTCCTCAAGTAATGGTCACTGGAGTCAAAGCCCTCCATGCCCTCCAGACAGCTGGCGATGACCTCCTCCTCATCAGTCAACCTCAGAGATGAGGCTGGTCCTCCTCCCGTGCCCCTGATGTGCCTTCTCATACTGGCCAGCTTATCCCGGACCCGATGTCTCATATCATTTATCTTCTTATTGATATCGTCGGGGGTCCTGGTCTCATGCCCAAGGGCATTGACCTCCAGGCTGATGTTTTTATAAATCTCCCTCTTACATGCCCTTCTGGTCCTGGCACTGTGGGCACCATGGAGGTACACATCATATTTGGCTATTGCAGATATCAGGATAGCCCTCTCCTCCATAGAGAAATTTCTCTTCCTCCTCTCCTTAGCAGCTGCCATGGCTCAACAAAAGTACTTTGCTCCAGGGGGGAAACAAGCAAACGGATGTACTTTTGCGCTGGACGGGCGCATGGCTGGGCGTATTTATGCGCTCGGCGTAAGCCGGTGGGCCGGCATATCCCAGGAAGTTACGCCGGCGTACTTGTGAGCATGCACACAGGGGTGCGGACATACGTCCGCATCACTGCGCATGCGCCGTTCATAATACGCCGGGCGTAAAACACTGCTCCACACTCAGACCATCATTTGCATGGGGTCACACCCACTTCCACCTACGCCACGGCATGACGATGGATGCACAAATAGGATCAGTAGTCAGTGGATCTCACCATCTTCTCCGCCTGCTACGAAGACTCATTCCCTTCATCCCGAAAGCGGATACAGCAGTAGTGGTTGGAACAATTATCAACTCCAGGCTCGACTACGCGGACTCCCAAAATACCAGACTGCTCGTCTACAATTCGTCCAGAACACGGAACCCACAGAGGAGGACACAGGAGGGAGCATGAGGAAGATAGGGGGCACCGGAGGAGCGCACAGAGGGTGAGCAGAGGAGGAGGGGGGATCAGAGGAGCACACAGAGGGGGACACAGAAGGGAGCAGGAGGAGGATAGGGGGCACCGGAGGAGCGCACAGAGGGGGAGCAGAGGAGGAGGGGGGATCAGAGGAGCACACAGAGGGGGACACAGAAGGGAGCAGGAGGAGGATAGGGGGCACCGGAGGAGCGCACAGAGGGGGAGCAGAGGAGGAGGGGGGTTTAGAGGAGCACACAGAGGGGGACACAGAAGGGAACAGGAAGAGGACAGGAGGAGGAGTAGGAGGACGGGGAACGGAGGAGGGCTCGGAGGACAGGAGGGACCGGAGGAGCCCACGGAGGAGCGAAGGGGAATGGGGGAGGATCAGAAGAGCACACAGAGGGGGATCGGAGGACATGGGGGGTAGACTGGAGGAGCGCATGAAAGGGGAGCGGAGGAGGAGGGGGGACTGGATGAGCATGCGGTGAGGGATCGGAGGAGGGATCGAGCGGGAGCAGAGGAGGAGTAGGGGGACGGGGACCGGAGGAGTGCTCAGAGGAGAAGCGGAGGACTGGAGGGATCGGAGAAGCACACAGAAGAGGAGCGAAGGAGGATGGGGGAAAATTGGAGGAGCACACAGAGCGGGACCGGAAAATGGGGGGGGCTGATGGAGGACATGAGGGGGACCAGAGGAACCCACAGAGGAGGACACAGAGGGGAGCATGAGGAAAATAGGGGGCACCAGAGGAGCGCACAGAGGGGGAGCGGAGGAGGAGGAGGGGGGATCAGAGAAGCACACAGAGGGGACCAGAGGAGCCCACGGAGGAGGAGCGAAGGAGGAAGTGGAGCGGAGGAGGAGGGGGGATCAGAGGAGCACACAGAGGGGGACATAGAAGGGAGCCGGAGGAGGACAGGGGGGAGCGCATGGAAGGAGAGTGGAGGAGGAGGGGGGATCAGAGGAGCACACAGAGGGGGACTGGAGGAGGATCGGGGGACCGGAGGATCGGAGGAGGAGTGGGGTGACGGGGACTGGAGGAGGATGGGGGTTGACTGGAGGAGCGCACAGAGGGGAACCGGAGGAGGAAGGGACAGGACAGCACAGAGGAGAGGAGGAAACGGGAGGGGGTTCGGAGGAGCACAGAGGGGGAGTGGAGAAGGACAGGAAGGGGATCGGAGGAGCACACAGAGGGGTAGCGGAGGAGGAGAGGGGACCGGAGAAGCACACGGAGGAGGATCGGAGGAGCACACAGAGGGGGACCGGAGGACATGGGGGACCAGAGGAACCCACAGAGGAGGACAGGGGGGACCGGAGGAGAATGGGGGGGTGGACAGGAGGAGTACATGGAAGGAGAGTGAAGGAGGGGGGGACCGGAGGAGCCCACAGAGGGGAACCAGAGGCGGATGCGGGGACCAGAGGAACGCACCGAGTGGGAGAGGAGGAGGAGTAGGGGGACGGGGACCGAAGCAGTGCTCGGAGGGGGAGCGGAGGAGGACGGGGGACCGGAGGAGGCCACGGAGGAGCAAAGGAAAATGGGGAGGATCTGAGGAGCACACAGAGAGGGACCGGAGAAGGAGGGAGGACTGAAGGAGGACATGAGTGGGACAGGAGGAACCCACAGAGGAGGACACAGAGGGGAGCCGAGGGAGGATAGGGGGGACCGGAGGAGCACACCGCGGGGAACGGAGGAGGAGGGGGATCGGAGTAGCACACAGAGGGGGACCGGAGGAGGCCCGGGGGGTGGACCGGAGGAGCACATGAAAGGGGAGCGGAGGAGGAGGGGGGATCGGAGGAGCGCACAGAGGAGGACAGGGGGGACGGGAGGAGCGCATGAAAGGGGAGGAGGAGGGGGATCGGAGGAGCATACAGAGGGGCACAGAGGAGGACAGGGGGGACCGGAGGAGCGCACCGAGGGGGAATGGAGGAGAAGGAGAGATCGGAGGAGGACACAGAGGGGGACTCGAGGAGGGGTGGACCGGAGTAGCGCATGAAAGAGGAGCGAAGAGGGGACTGGAGGAGGACACCAAGGGGGACCGGAGGAGGATAGGGGGTGGACAGGAGGAGTGCATGGAAGGAAAGTCGAGGAGGAGGGGGAACCGGAGGAGCACACGGAGGGGGACCGGAGGAGGATGGGGGGGACCGGAAGAATGCACCTAGTGGGAGAGGAGGAGGAGTAGGGGGACGGGGACCGGAGGAGGGCTCGGAGGACGGGGGGGACCAGAGGAGCCAACAGAGGAGGAGCGAAGGAGAATGGGGGCGAATCGGAGGAGCACACAGGGGGTGACCGGAGGAGGACATGGGGGGACCGGAGGAGCGCACCGAGGGGGAGCGGAGGAGGGGGATCGGAGGAGCACACAGAGGGGGACTTGCCGGAGGACGGGGGGTGCACCGGAGGAGCGCATGAAAGGGGAGAGGAGGAGGAAGGGGGATCTGAGGAGCACACAGGGGGGACCGGAGGAGCGCATGAAAGGGGAGCGGAGGAGGAGGGGGGATCGGAGGAGAACACATAGGGGCACAGGGTGGACCGGAGGAGCGCATGAAAGGGGGGGATCGGAGGAGCACACAGAGGGGCACAGAGGAGGACGGGGGGTGGACCGGAGGAGCGCATGAAAGGGGAGCGGAGGAGGAGGGGGGATTGGAGGAGCACACAGAGGGGCACAGAGGAGGACAGGGGGGACCGGAGGAGCGCACCGAGGGGGAATGGAGGAGGAGAAGAGATCGGAGGAGCACACAGAGGGGGACTCGAGGAGGACAGGGGGTGGACCGGAGGAGCGCATGAAAGGGGAGCGGAGGAGGAGAGGGGACCGGAGAAGGACACCGAGTGGGATCAGAGGAGGATGGGGGGGTGGACAGGAGGAGTGCATTGACGGAAAGTGGAGGAGGAGGGGGGACCGGAGGAGCACACGGAGGGGACTGGAGGAACTCACCGAGTGGGAAAGGAAGAGGAGCAAACGGAAGAGGAGCGAAGGAGAATGGGGGAGGATCGGAGAAACACACAGAGGGGGACCGGAGGCGGACAGGGGGGGGACCAGAGGAACCCACAGAGGAGGACACAGAGGTGAGCCAGAGGAGGACAGGGGGGACCAGAGGAGCGCACCAAGGGGGAGCCGAGGAGGATAGGGGGGTGGACAGGAGGAGTGCATGGAAGGAAAGTGGAGGAGGAGGGGGAACCGGAGGAGGATGGGGGGGACCGGAAGAATGCACCTAGTGGGAGAGGAGGAGGAGTAGGGGGACGGGGACCGGAGGAGGGCTCGGAGGACGGGGGGGACCAGAGGAGCCCACAGAGGAGGAGCGAAGAAGAATGTGGGCGAATCGGAGGAGCACACAGGGGGTGACCGGAGGAGGACATGGGGGGACCGGAGGAGCGCACCGAGGGGGAGCGGAGGAGGGGGATCGGAGGAGCACACAGAGGGGGACTTGCCGGAGGACGGGGGGGTGCACCGGAGGAGCGCATGAAAGGGGAGAGGAGGAGGAGGGGGATCTGAGGAGCACACAGAGGGGCACAGAGGAGGACAGGGGATCGGAGGAGAACACATAGGGGCACAGGGGGGACCGGAGGAGCGCATGAAAGGGGGGGATCGGAGGAGCACACAGAGGGGCACAGAGGAGGACAGGGGGGACCGGAGGAGCGCACCGAGGGGGAATGGAGGAGGAGGAGAGATCGGAGGAGCACACAGAGGGGGACTCGAGGAGGACAGGGGGGACCGGAGGAGCGCACCGAGGGGGAATGGAGGAGGAGGAGAGATCGGAGAAGCACACAGAGGGGGACTCGAGGAGGACAGGGGGGTGGACCGGAGGAGCGCATGAAAGGGGAGCAGAGGAGGAGAGGGGACCGGAGAAGGACACCGAGGGGACTGGAGGAACTTACCGAGTGGGAGAGAAGGAGGAGTAGGGGGACGGGGATCGGAGGAGCACACGGAAGAGGATCGAAGGAGAATGGGGGAGGATCGGAGAAGCACACAGAGGGGGACCGGAGAAGGACAGGGGGGGGGGACCAGAGGAACCCACAGAGGAGGACACAGAGGGGAGCCAGAGGAGGACAGGGGGGACCAGAGGAGTGCACCAAAGGGGAGCCAAGGAGGATGAGGGGGTGGACCGGAGGAGCGCATGAAAGGGGAGCGGAGGAGGAGGGGGGATCGGAGGAGCACACAGAGGGGCACAGAGGAGGACAGGGGGGACCGGAGGAGCGCACCGAGGGGGAATGGAGGAGGAGGAGAGATCGGAGGAGCACACAGAGGGGGACTCGAGGAGGACAGGGGGTGGACCGGAGGAGCGCATGAAAGGGGAGCGGAAGAGGAGAGGGGACCGGAGAAGGACACCGAGAGGGATCAGAGGAGGATGGGGGGGGTGGACAGGAGGAGTGCATTGACGGAAAGTGGAGGAGGAGGGGGGACCGGAGGAGCACACGGAGGGGACTGGAGGAAGAGGAGCACACGGAAGAGGAGCGAAGGAGAATGGGGGAGGATCGGAGAAGCACACAGAGGGGGACCGGAGGAGGACAGGGGGGGACCAGAGGAGCGCACCGAGGAGGATGGGGGGGTGGACCGGAGTAGTGTATGAAAGGGGGGACCGCAGGAGGACATGGGGGATTTTTTCATTTTGTTATTGGATTTTTTATAGCAGACAGTAAAAAATATAGGCCCGGATTCACAAAGCACTTGCGCCGACGTATCTCGAGATACGCCGCGTAAGTGCAAATATGCGCCGTCTTATCTATGCGCCGGACTCAGAAACGCCTGAAAATAGGCTTCATCCGACCGACGTAACTTGCCGGCGTAGAGTGGGCGCATATTTACGCTGGTCGTATTTGGCGCTCCCATTGATTTTCTATTCACATATGCAAATGAGGGAGATACGCCGATTCACGAACGTCTGTCCGTCCGACGCAGTGCGTGTAAAGTCATACGTCCGGCGTAAAGTTAAGCCCCATAAAGGAGGTGTAACTCAGCAGCATCCATGCAAAGGGCTGCACCAGGGAACACAAGCCGACGTATATTATGTAGTTTACGTAGGACGTGAATAGGGCTGGGCGTAGGTTACGTTCACGCCGTAGGCAGTGATCCGACGTATCTTAGGGAGTAGTTCCGACGTGATTGTGAGCATGCGCACTGAGATGCGCCCACGGGACGGCGCATGCGCAGTTGGCGATACGTATCTATCTGGCGCTCTGCCCATCATTTGCATGGGGTCACGCCTCATTAGCATGGCTCACGCCCACTTCCACTTACGCCTTGGAAACCCAGCGCAGATTTGGGAGGAAGTGCTTTGTGAATTCAGGGCCAGATCCACAAACGAGATACGACGGCGTATCTCTGTTTCTAACTATGCGACTGATTCATAGAATCAGTTACGCATAGCTAGCCCTAAGATCCGACAGGTTCTTTTGTTTATTGCGCAAAAAATAAAGGCCCGGATTCAGTAACAATTGCGCGTTTTTTACGGAGGCGCAGGGCAACGTTTTTGCCCTGCGCCCCCGCAATTTTTTTGCGCTGCCCTCGATTCACGGAGCAGAAGCTCCGTAAATTGCGCGGGCGCGTCGGCAAAATGCCCGGCGTAAGCGCGCGCAATTTAAATTATCCCGTAGGGGGCGGGAATCATTTAAATTAGGCGCGTTCCCGCGCCGATCGTAGAGCGCATGCTCCGTCGGGTAACTTTCCCGACGTGCATTGCGGCAAATGACGTCGCAAGGACGTCATTTGCTTCAAAGTGAACGTGAATGGCGTCCAGCGCCATTCACGATTCACTTACGCAAACTATGTAAATTTCAAATTTCGCAACGCGCGAACGACGGGTATACGTAACATTGGCTGCCCCTGCTAATAACAGGGGCAGCCTTACGCAAAAACCGCCGTACGGAAACGACGTAAATTGCGTACGCAGGGCTCGCGCAACGTTGTGAATCGTTGTTAGTATGCAATTTGCATACTATACGCTGAGCACAACGGGAACGCCACCTAGCGGACATCGCAAGAATGCAGCCTAAGATATGCGGGCATAAGAGCCTTATGCCGTGCATATCTTAGGCTGCAGTCGGCGTATATCTTAGGCTGCATTCTTGCGATGGCCGCTAGGTGGCGTTCCCGTTGTGCTCAGCGTATAGTATGCAAATTGCATACTAACACCGATTCACAACGTTGCGCGAGCCCTGCGTACGCAGTTTACGTTGTTTCCGTACGGCGTTTTTTGCATAAGGCTGCCCCTGCTATTAGCAGGGGCAGCCAATGTTACGTATACCCGTCGTTGCCGCATTGCGAAATTTTAAATTTACGTAGTTTGCGTAAGTGAATCGTGAATGGCGCTGGACGGCATTCACGTTCACTTTGAAGCAAATGACGTCCTTGCGACGTCATTTGCCGCAATGCACGTCGGGAAAGTTTCCCGACGGAGCATGCGCACTACGATCGGCGCGGGAACGCGCCTAATTTAAATGATTCCCGCCCCCTACGGGGCTTCTGCTCCGTGAATCGAGGGCAGCGCAAAAAATTGCGGGGGCGCAGGGTAAAAACGTTGCCCTGCGCCTCCGTAAAAAAAGCACAATTGTTACTGAATCCGGGCCTTTATTTTTTGCGCAATAAACAAAAAAAAATACGGACAATTAAAAAAAAAAAAACTATGGCCCGGATTCACAGACACTGGCGCATATTTATGCCGCCGTAGCGTATATCCTTTACGCTACGCCGATGCAGCGCAGAGAGGCAAGCACTGAGGGCCAGATTCACGTAGCCCGGGCGCGACCTAACTTTTCCGCTTTAAGTTACACCGCCGCAACTTTTCCAAGTTAGTGCCCGATCCACAAAGCACTTACCTGGAAATTTGCGGCGGTGTATCCTAAATCCGTCCGGCGCAAGGCGGGCCCAATCGCATGGGGCGAGTCCCATTTAAATTAGGCGCACTCCCGCGCCGGACGTACTGCGCATGCTCAGTCGGGTAAATTACCCGACGTGCATTGCGCTAACTGACGTCGCACCGACGTCATTTGCTTAGACGAGAGCCATAAGAGCCTTATGCCGCGCAGATCTTAGGCTGCAGTCGGCGTAACGAGGTTCCTGAATCAGGAGCATTCGTAACGCCGGGGCAAGTAAGCAATTGCGCTGTGTAAGGCTGGGTTCACACTACGATTTTCCCGTCCGTCAGCCGCATACGATTTATATGAAAAAACGTATGCGGCTGAAACGGACGTAAACTTATGGAACCGCACATATGTGCGTTTTCCATTGACTTTAATGTTAAAAAAAAAACGTATGCGTTTGCCATACGGTTTCAAATACGGCCGCAAAACCGTGGTTGAACACGGTTTTGCGTACTGTTAAAAAACGTTTTGCCAGCAAATCGTACGCACCCGGATGCATCTGAGTGCATACGATTTGCAATGCATTGTCTATCTATACGTTTTCCCGTACGTTGTCAATACCGAAATCGTATGCGGCTGACGGACGGGAAAATCGTAGTGTGAACCCAGCCTAACCTATGGTTACATAGGCGCAATTGCTTCTTGAATCCAGGCCAAAAACCGCAGAGGTGATGAAATACCACCAAAAGAAAGCTCTATTTGTGGGGGGAAAAAAGGACGTCAATTTTGTTTGTGTACAGCGTCGCACGACCGCGCAATTATCAGTTAAAGTAACGCAGTGCTGTATCGCAAAAAAATGGCCTGGTCGGGAAGCGTGTGGGGTAAATCAAGGCGCTGAAACGGTTAAGACGCGCCATCTCTGCCGCCTGTAGTCTCGGTCCATGAGGAAGAAGTCATGTCGTAGTGATCAGATTTTTCCGTCACCATATTGGAAAGATCCTTCCAACGGTCTCCTTGTACAAAGCGTGACGCCATGGCGTGTAAAGTCCTATGGCAGGGTATTGTTTGCACATTTCTTTTTACTTGTTAATGAAGGTCGTCATTTCCTGTTTTGCAGGGGAAAAAAAAAAAAAAATGCTCATTCAAAGGGTGGGGGGAGGGGAGTGGAAGCTCAGAGGGGGGAGGGGTGAGAGAGCTTGCTGGGCTTTTCAGCAGATAGAACAGGAGACATCTAGGAAAATACAGCATTGGGTGTTACCAAGCTTCAGAGATACAAAGGATTCATCGTCGTTTCCCTCCTCTGGATCGGATATAATCCATCAGTAAGTAACATTTTTATGGCATTTTTGCTGTTTATCCGACTGTTTTTTCTCCGTATTGTGTGTGTGTGTGGGGGGGCGGCCGGAAAGAATGTCTTCGGTTAGTGGCAACCATTTCCAGGAGAACAAATGCACCATTTTACCAGAAGTATTGGGACGCCGGCCTTCACACGCACATGGACTTCAATGGCCTCCCGGTCTTAGGCCGGAGGGTTCGATGTGGAGTCGGCCCACCCCTCGGGGTTGCCACCTCACCTCTTTCAAACCGAAAGACGCATTACGCGGGTTTTGTGGATGGTGAAGGCGGTAATTCAACTCGCTCGATGCCTTTTCTGCATTAAATTTTTACCTCGGAACCTGTGGAGTTCATATGTGTTCGAAAAGGGATGAGGTGGCAACCCAGCCACCCTACGCAGCTATAGCGGCTCCAACCCTTCTGGGAAGGCCGTCTACAAGGTTTAGGAGGGTGTCTATGGGAATGTTTGATTATTTTGTTCCAGAAGAGCATTTGTGAGGTCAGGCTTTGATGTCGGGCGTGTAGGCCGGGGCTCACAGTCTCCGACATAATTCATTCCGAAGGTGTTCTGTGGGGTTGAGGTCAGGCCTCTGAGCAGGCCCGTCAAGTTCCTCCACCATGAACTCGCTCATCCATGTCTTTATGGACCTTGCTTTGTACTCTGGTCCAAATCATGTGGTGGAGAGGGGATTGCGGTGTGTGTGTGTGGGGGTGTTTTGTAGGGGGGGGGGGGGGGTTATGGTGTGTGTGTGTGGGTGTTTTGTAGAGGGAGGGGGGGATTATGGTGTGGGTGTTTTGTAGACGGGGGATTATGGGGGGGGGGGGCGTTTTGTAGAGGGGGGGTATTCTTTTTAGGGGGGGATTATGGGGTGTGTGGGGGTGTTTTGTTTAGGGGGGTATTATGGGGTGTGTGGGGGTGTGTTTTGTTTAGGGGGGGATTATGGGGTGTGTGGGGGTGTTTTGTAGAGGGGGGGGGGGGATTATGGTGTGGGTGTTTTGTAAACGGGGGATTATGGGGGGGGTGTGTGTGGGGGTGTTTTGTAGAGGGGGTATTTTTTTAGGGGGGGGGTTATGGGGTGTGTGGGGGTGTTTTGTTTAGGGGGGATTATGGGGTGTGTGGGGGTGTTTTGTAGAGGGGGGGGGGGATTATGGTGTGGGTGTTTTGTAGACGGGGGATTATGGGGGGTGTGTGTGTGGGGGTGTTTTGTAGAGGGGGGTATTTTTTTAGGGGGGGGATTATGGGGTGTGTGGGGGTGTTTTGTAAAGGGGGATTATGGGGTGTATGTGTGGGGGTGTTTTGTAGAGGGGGGTATTATGGTGTGTGGGGGTGTTTTGTAGAGGGGGGGTTATATTAGGGTGTTTGGGGGTGTTACGTAGAGTGGGGGATTATGTTGTGTGGGGGTGTTTTGTAGAGGGGGGAATATGGGGTGTATGTGTGGGGGTGTTTTGTAGAGGGGGGGGGGTATTTTGGTGCATGGGGGTGTTTTGTAGAGGGGGGGGGTTATGGTGTGTGTGTGTGTGTGTGTGTGTAGGTGTTTTTTCAGGGGTTGGGTTTGGCCCCTTAGTTCCAGTGACGGGAACTCCGAAGGTGTCACAAGACCATATGCAGGCCCATCAAGTTCCTCCACCCCAAACTTGTTCATCCATGTCTTTTTGGGCTTTGCTTTTGTGCGCTGGTCCAAATCATTTGGTGGAGGGGGGATTATGGTTTGGGGGGGGGGGTTGTTTTTTTCAGGGGTTGGCCCCTTAGTTCCAGTGAAGGGAACTCCTAAAGTGTCACCATGCCAAGACCATGTGCAGGCCCATCAAGTTCCTCCACCCCAAACTCGTTCATCCATCATGGGCTTTGATTTTGTGCACTAGTCCAAATCATTTGGTGGAGGGGGGATTATGGTGTGGGGGGGTTGTTTTTTTCAGGGGTTGGCCCTTTAGTTCTAGTTAAGGGAACTCCGAAGGTGTCACCATGCCAAGACCATGTGCAGGCCCATCAAGTTCCTCCACCCCAAACTCGTTCATCCATGTCTTTTTGGGCTTTGCTTTGGTGCACTGGTCCAAATCATTTGGTCATTATGGGGGGGGGGGGGGGTTGTTTTTTCAGGGGTTGGCCCTTTAGTTCCAGTGAAGGGAACTCTTAGGGCGTCAGAATACCAAGACATTTTGGATACTTTCATGCTCCCAACTTTGTGGGAACAGTTTGGGGACAACCCCTTCCTGTTCCAACATGACAGAGCACCAAGCAAGGTCCATAAAGACATGAATGAGTGAGTTTGAGGAACTTGACTGGCCTGCACAGAGTCCTGACCTTAACCCGATAGACCACCTTTTTGGGATGAATTAGAGCGGAGACTGCGAGCCAGGCCTTCTCGTCTAACATCAGTGCCTGACCTCACAAATGCTCTTCTGGGGTCATCAACCCTGTCCTCAGGGCCCACTAACAGGCCAGGTTTTATGTATTACCTTAGACTAGAATCACTGAGCAGCAAATGAGATCGCCTGTGATATATTTCAGTTATCGTGCAAACCTGGCCTGTTAGTGGGCCCTGAGGACAGGGTTGGTGACCACTGCCACAGAAGCCCACCTAAACCTTGTGGACGGCCTTCCCAGAAGAGTTGAAGCTGTTTATAGCTGCAACGGTTGTGGGCCAACTCAATATTGAACCCTACAGACTAAGGCTGCATTCACACCTTGGCGTACCGAATTGCGGCGACAAATTGCGGCGTTTTGCGGCGACAAAACGCTGCGATTGTGAATGCAGCTTACCCCAGGTCCACATCGCCTATGCCTAACGCTGCCTGAAAAAAAGGTCCGGGACTTGTTTTCAGGCGTACGGCGTTCAGCGTGGAGATGTGAACCATCTCCATAGAGGGCAATGTAAAATCGGCCCTCCAGCGTCTTAGGGGCTGCTGCGGCGTCGCGCTTCAGGCATATATACGCCTAGGTGTGAACACAGCCTAAAGCCTCCTACACATGATCAGATTTTCGGACAACCGTTCATTTTTTTTTGCATGCTAGTCTCGTCACTCTCGTGTGGAAAGTGAAGAGGGTTACTCACCATACGAAAATGTTCGTGCGACAGAATTCAGCTGTTTAAGTGATGTAATGTGTCGAATAGCTTTGTATGTGTTCTTGCGTTGCTGAGCATGCGTAGTCTTGCTCTTACGATTTAAACCGCACTAATTAAGTGTAAATCGGACATCGTGTTCACATCCTACAACAAAATCGGAAATCGGCTGTCGAAAAGCGCTCTACTATCGATCTGAAAAATCGACAAAATGTTATTTCCGATTTTCATATCGTGTGTAAGGGGCCTTTAGACTGGGATGCCATTAAAGTTTACGTGCGTGTAAAGGCAGGCGTCCCAAAACTTTTGGTAACATAGCGTGTCAGTCTATACGTCTTCTTCTTTTTTTAGATTACAGATGCTACACGTCGAATGGAACTCTTTGAGGCCATTCACACAGGGGCGACTTGGGGTTCAACTTCAAGTCGCGCTGTTGAGAGAATCCATGAAAGTGAATGGAGCCGTCCTAAGGCTCCATTCACATCTAGGCGGACGAAATCGCGGCGTTTTGTCGCCGCAAATCGCGGTACAAATAGCGGCGTTTTGTACCACGATTTGCGGCGACAAAACGCCGGTATTGTCCGCCCAGAATGACCCCCTCTATGGAGATGCTTCCCATCTCCTAGCCGAAACGCCGAAAGACGCCTGAAAAAAAGGTCCAGGACCTTTTTTCAGGCGTCAGGCGTTCGGCGTGGAGATGTGAACCATCTCCATAGAGGGACATGTATTTCCAGCCCTCTGGCGGCAGCGGCGTAGCGCTACAGGCGTAAAAACGCCTAGATGTGAATGCGGTCTAATGCACGCTACTGAAGTCGCTCCGACTTCAGAAAAGGTTCCTGTACTACTTCAGGGCGACTTCTAGGTCTAGGTACCCATTGATTTCAACGGAAGTCGCCTCAGAAGTCGGGATCACCGTCTTAACACAAGCAACAATACAGGAAGAGAACATTTTGCAGGCAAACCCCTCCCACAGAGCTGATTGGAGTTTGATTGGCCACCTTGAAGTCGCCTTCTAAGTTGCCCCAGGTCGCGCTGTGGTGCGCGCTCAGGCCACATTGCCGAGTCGCCACCCCAAGTCGTGCCGCCCCTGTGTGAATGGGCTCTTACCCAAATCAGAAACTTCCTGTCATCTGTATGTAGCGAAGACCCCGATCCACCCCAGATGATTGCCCCCCCCCCGGTTCTCTTCCCTTTCGGGGGTACAGCCAGGCACACAACAGCTCAAACTGTCTCACAACTCAATGGCCAGGCAGGGAATGTCTTGTTGAACCTGATTGGGGTGCAGGGTGGGCTTTTTGGGGTACTCAGAATTTTGTGCACAAAGTAACCAGAGGACACGCTTTGCCCTGGCTACTCTCTTCAGGGGGCCAGATTCTCGTAGTTTTCCCGCGGCCGTAGCGTAAGCCATTTACACTACGCTGCCCTAACTTACAGGAGCAAGTGCTGTATTCTCCAAGCACTTGCTCCGTAGTGTAAAAGGCCCGGCGTACCCCCGCGTAATTCAAAGGGGGCGGCTTATATTTCAATTAAGCGCGCCCCCCCGTGCCGATCGAACTGCGCATGCGCCGGGCTAAAAATAGCCCAGTGCGCATGCTCCAGTTCTCGACGGAAAACGTCAATGACGCCGACGTGTACGTCATTGACGTAAAGTCGGATTCAAGAACGACTTAGGAAAACGACGTACCCGACGGGAAAAGACGACGCGGACCCGACGCCATACTTAACATGGCATACGGCGGACTGGCGTAAGGTTACCCCTCATATAGCAGGGGTAACCTTACGCAAACGACGGTTACGCAACGCGATTTCGTTGGGGAATCGGCGTATCAGGCTAATTTGCATAAACAAATGAGACCTGAACGTAAACGCCACCTAGCGGCAGGCGGCGAATTACATTTAAGATCCGACAGTGTAAGTGACTTACACCTGTCGGATCTTCAGCGTATCTATGCGAAAATGATTCTAGGAATCACTTGCATAGATACTCGGGTCAAAAAAGAGAGATACTCCGTCGTAACTCTTCTGAGAATATAGCCCAGGGTCTTTATCCCCTTGGTGGATACTAGGAACACCAGCAACACTGGGACCCCAAGCAAGGGATCAGGCTGGGCTGGCGTCTGAGGGACCGGGTGAGGCTGGGCTGGCGTCTGAGGGACCGGGTGAGGCTGGGCTGGCGTCTGAGGGACCGGGTGAGGCTGGGCTGGCGTCTGAGGGACCGGGTGAGGCTGGGCTGGCGTCTGAGG